>NC_090928.1:877507090-877810121 GCF_040938575.1 Ambystoma mexicanum | reverse complement strand
TTAGGTTAGTCTACCACATTTCTCAGAGAATTCCCAGCACACATGATACGTTGATCAGTGACGAATAATGATCTAATGTCATCTGAACAATATATTGTAGAACCAGTGTTTTGCAGGTGGCACTATGGCCCTCATTAGGACTCCGGCGGAAAACCATGGTGCTATTAGCACCATGGTTGATGCCGGAGTCCACCATGGCGGAATGGGGAATTACCACCCCATTCCAAGGTTGGTGAGGCGGTAATTCCCCATGCCACCATGGCCCTTCCCCATTCCCATTTTTGCCCCTTAGGGCATAATGGGAATGGGGAAGGCGGTAAGTATGGTACTGTAAATTGCGGTAGCGTACTTACCTCTTCTAGACCAGCCATTAAGGTCGGGTCCCGCAAAGGGACCTCGTAATAAGGCGTTAAGCGTTTAACAGCACCGACACCTTTTACGGCGCCGTTAACCCCTTAACACCTGGGTCCTAATGAGGCCCTATGACATGAAACTGAGGGAAAGGAGTATGATAGTTGTGATAGTAAAGGTGTGTCTTATCATTTGTCGAGGATCACACAAATGGTAACCGAGAAAAAGAGGGAATAACACCCACACGTGACTCTAAACCATCTTCAGAGGAAGCACTTCCTAGTAAATTGATTGCATTGCACTAGAATAGCCCATCAAGATGTGCTCAAGTGTGCCCTTGATCTGTGGGGGGGTTCCTTTGGACTATAACATGTTTAAATGGTGAGGATAATCTGAGGGTGTCAGAGACAAGAGTTGGCTCAGTAAAGGTGGGTGTGGGAGCACAAAGGGGGAAGGGGGATCATCTCGATCCTCCAAGAACTCTATCTGCTTAGTCACTGGATGATGGAAAAGTTTGTGTAACCAATGGTAGGTGCTGTGAATAGAATGCAGTGCAGGAGCTGGGAGAGGCCATCAAATCTTAATGATATGCACCAACCAATAGCTGCAGAATAGACCCTAAGCCCACCACTATTACTTCCTCTTGATGACATAAAAACCTGCCCACTGCTAACATAGGAGATGCAGACACATGCAGCCACTTCATCTGTATCCCAACAAATAGAAACATGGCATTTTCGCCCTGCCCAAAATACCATCAATGTGTCATTGTCATAGGCCCTGCACACATTGCAGGAGCATCAGTGGGTGCCTAATACCACTATTTCGGTGCTTGGCAAGTGCCTTTTCCATTAAAGCCCAAACGCTTGGCTTTGCCAACGCTTGTTTTGAAATAGGAATGCAATTGCATTTTTGGTACCCACCAACAGCTGAATAATGAGTTGTAGACAAGTTTTAATAGAGGCCACCATAAACCATGTGGGTGACCCAGAAAAAAATAAAGCAGAGCCTCGAGATTCACAACAGCATTTGTTCCGCTATCCATGTAAATACAGTGAATACCCTAGTGTCGACGTATGATTGCAGCCCATGCACTGCTGAAAAGGGGCACACTCATGTGCCATCATTGAGGGTTCAAGTGAATAGGATAGGATGGGTTAGCGAAACTCCATAAAGCATCTGCACTTAAAGCGCAGGTGAGAGTATTATGAAAGACCTTTCTAAATGTCCATCGCTGGGAGGATTTTATACTCTGAACTGCTTTTCTTTTACACAATTTTGTTTGGTTTTCTTTTCTTCTTTTCTCTTGGTTTATACAGTGATGATATATGTAATTTAATGCGTACTGCTATTTTAATTTTGTGAAAAGTCTAGTTGTTTGACTAAAACACAATCAATAAATAAAAAAACAAAGTCCCCAAGGTGCCCCCTGGCCCCCCCCAGATTTTATGGGTCTCCTACGCCCTTGCCCGGATGTGGCACGTGCCTTCCACAGACTACCACAGTGTCGCAAACATCAAGGACACTCAAAGGATTGGGGGTGGGGGGAATACACACAATTTAAGTTATTGAATCTTTAGTGGTGACTCTGAAAATAACCTTCTTTTTGTGTTTTTTTGGGGGGGTTGTTAACAAACACATTTATTCCTTTCTTTTGCTTTCATGTACAGTAGTACTGTACACACTTAATCTTCCATTACAATTTTCTTGCAGGTACCTTTTTAATACATTCCTAACATTGTAAAGGAAAATTGCATTTCTGTCATTTGTGAAATGAACTCCATCTTGACAAAAATCTTTCACACTATCAGACCTTATATTGTCATTCTCAAAAGATGACATTCCTGCAGCATATAAAAAAGCAGATACATATTTATCGACAAGCTGCCTTGATTCTTCCATTTGTGGACTGAAAAAGTTTGTTCGACATCTACACGTGTGCCTCTGATTTATTTCAGAAAATATTATCTTGGCAACAGGAAACAGTTCCATTAGCCTTTTCAGAAATCCTTCAGGGTGACCTGCAAATACACCGGAGTCACAAACACCAAATTGTCCCCTCCACAATGCAGAATTACAATGGCTGGACATTTGAAGGGAGCCATACTCTCACAGAATGAAAACAAGTTTGCCCAGTTTAAGCCGTAAACTGCATGCCACAAAACGTCCACTTTTGCCAATCCAATATATCCAAAGATGCCATGATTTTCAGCATACACCTTTAATGACTGAATTGAAGAGTCCCCAAAAATCCACACACTTTGCCTTCTCAAACACATAGCCATATCCTGAAAACAGAGGTCCAAAAACAATACCGCCCTCTACCTGGTATTTGCCAATAAAGAGACAACACATAGTGGTTGGTGGTATGCCAAATGCAAGGTAACCCAGCTTTATTGGAAGTATGCAAGAGTTTGGGAGAAAACAAGATCAACTGTCAACCTCTCTTTCTCAAATTCTTCCATGTTTGATCAGAAAGACACTTTATATCATGCAAATGAGTCATTCTGATGTCATCATAATCACTGAGCTATGAAAACCTATCTCTACTGCTCATTGGTCCTAATTGCTAAGCTACATATGGTATCTATATGTTCCACCCTACTTAATTATTATTCTTTTTTATTTATTTTTCATTTTTTTGTTAGTTTATTACAAACTTTTAAAAAGGAAATTAACATACACTTCGAGATCACACATCATGAGAGTATTTGAAACTCAACTTTTTTGTTATGATTTCTCCATCGGTCATGTCTTCAAATGGAGTTCAAGTGGAGTTAAGTAGAGTTCATTGCTGGTTTTCTGTGTTCTTAACTACCAATAGTCAATGCAAACGTCGATTTCTTGTTTGTTTTCACCAAAGCATAATGACCACCAATTTTCACTGCTCATGATCGTTCTTTCTTCTATGAGAGGTCCCAAGTGTTAAGTTCTCAAGGATTTTAATCCAGGACAGAAGAGTGCTAAATGCTTCAGTGTTTCTTCTGTGGCATCACAAAATCTACGTTTGGGTTCTTGTGGTGGGTTACTTTTCCATGTGTTCAAGAACTCTTAAAATGGGAATAGGTCCAGGTGAAATTTCATAAAGAGATTCCCATGGATTTTGCTTGGAAATTTCTCCAGATACTACGGTAGCTTATTCAGTGCTTCAGCTTCACTGACAGCGTTTTTCATCAATTTGTGTTTGATCCTCTGATCAACGATGTCTATCCAGTGTTGGAGCCACAGTTTCTTTTGACTGACTCAGGGTTCAATACCAACGTATCCTTGTCGGTATTGAGGTCTTTCAAGACTTCTTTGCCCCATTCAGTCCATTAAGTAAGTATAATCTCATTCTTGCAGTTCACTGGGCTGTGTAGAATGTTAAATTGTGGAGGGCTATCTTTAGCAATAATTTTCCTGTAGAGGGTAAACAGGACATCCTAAGGCACTCTCAGCTCCGTATATCAATGCAGGTTCCACTTTTAGTCTGTAGAAATCGATTACAGCCTTTATTGAGAATTTTCAGAATTCTTTATTAATCAGAATACCCTGCACTGACTGTTGTTTAGATTTGCTTTTAGTTTTTCCACCCAGGGAGCATCATTGATTTTAGAGTTGATCCACATCCCTAGGTATTTTGTGTAATTTAGACTTTTTTCTTTTCTCTCTCAAGATGCCACTGGAACTTCTTTTTGTTATTGGCAATGCTTCGTCTTAGGTTTTGAGGTTTTCATATTTCTGATTTCGAGGGGTTGATATTGACCCCATTCTCTTCTACATATTTTTCCAGTTGAAGAAGTTTACGCTGTAGTCCAATCAGAGTGACATATAACAAAACTAAATCATCTGCATATAACATCCAACCAAGATTTTTTCCATTGATTCTGGGTGAAAAGGCATTGCTTAAGGTCTCTCCGATGTCAGAAATAAACAAGTTAAAAAGGAGGTACCTCAAGGGGCAGCCCTGCTTTACTCCTCTGAAGGTCTTGATCGGTCTGGATAAGGTACCTGCTTGGTCAAGGCAAATTCTTATTTCAGTGTTAGTATGCAGTTCTTTCAATGCCATGATCAAGCTTGCTGTACATGTTCGTCTCTCTAATTTTGTCCACAATAGCTCCATAGCCACACTATCAAAAGCATCTGCCAAATCGATAAATGCATGTAGATTTTTGTTCCTTGCCGTATCATCTCCATTTTTAGTAAGTTAATTATTAGCAGATTTAGACCACATCCAATGCCCTTGACGAAACCTGTTTGTCTTGAGTCAAGGAGAGTGATCGGACGATTGTTTTTTGGGTCTGATCTGACGCCCTTTTTGAAGATCAGCGCCACGATCGCAGTCTTTGACGACATCAGGATTGCGCTCTCTTTTGTTATTGTGGAAAATAATGCCATGCAAAACTCTGACCACTCCACTGGATTTGACTTCAACATTTGATTTGTGATTCCGTCGGGTTACGGGTGCCCTAGAAGAGCGAAGTTGTTTGACGTTCTTCAGGATGTCATCCTTCTCAAAGCAAATGTCCCAATGAGTTAACAACGGTAAAATTGGATTTTCTGTGGCAATTCTTTTTATATGTGATTGCTTGTTTGCGGCAACTTTAATGTTCTGTAATAAAGTATGCATCATGGCTTCCGCATCGTGTTGGTCCAGTATGTGCCTGTGCGAGATTAACCAGTTTTTGGGCCTCATTACACGGTAGGCAGAGGACCAAGGTGCTATTAGCACCTTGGTCCATGCCGGTAAAATACCGGCACCGCCTTGGAGGAAAGGGGAATTACCGCCCTATTCCAAGGTTGGCGGGGCGGTAATTCCCCCTTCCCCCATTGCCCTTCCCCATTCCCATTTTTGCCCCATAGGGTTCTATGGGAATGGGGAAGGCGCTAATTACGGTACCGCAAATTGCGGTACCATAATTAGCACCCTGGTCCCTTTGCGGGTTGGTTTTTAACGCCTGCTAAACAGCAGGCGTTAAAGTACCAACCCGCAAAGGAACCTCGTAGTAAGGCGGTAAGGGTTTACCGGTACCGGTACCCTTACCGGTACCAGTAAACCCTTACCGCCGTCCGTGTAATGAGGCCCTTTGTATTTCTGGTTTAATTTTCTTTTCTTTTCATGTCTAGTTTATTTTTGGTTAATAAATGTGCAATGTGTGTGATTTCTTTCCGTAGCTCTCTTTTCCTTGTTAGGATTTCAAGATCAAACATGTGTTTTTTTCTTGAACCCAATATTTCTTAGCCCCTGTTTGTTCGCAACATATTGATCAAGCAGAGGGCTGTATTCAACTTTGTTAGGGTTGTCCCCAGTTATTCCATTTTGATATTCTCTTACAATGTTCTTTACCTTAGTGGAATTAAGCCGTATTCTGTTCCTGCCGGGTTCCACTGTTACAGAGGCATTCCATAAGTGTGGATTTGAAATTGTCAGCCTGTGGAATGTCATTTCCACAAAATTGTGGTCGCTTTGACTCCTCGTGATGGCGTGCAATGTGGCTATTCTTTGTGCAATGCTTTCCGATACAAAGAAATTGTCTAGAATAGATTCCTGTGTGTTCCTTTTCCACGTTGCTCCTGGTGGTATGTCAGCTTTGGTGTTACCATTAAGCATGGACAAATCTCTTGTCTCCATTTCTTCTTGCCATTGGCTAGCCAGGTGTCTGCTTTGTCAGGCCTTTTGGATTTTATGAGTTTCTGTGCTCCATGATGTCAGGCACTCGATGTTAAGATCACTGCACAGTTTTATGTTTGGGCATTTTATGTATTTATTTATTTATTTATATTTATATAGCGTGCAAACAGCCCAAGGGCATTGAGGTGCTGTTACGTACAAGAGCTTAGTTAAAGGGCACAGGAATAGTAACATTCAATGGCACATTCTGAGTACTGCTACAAGGCATAATACTGATATTGATATTAAGACTGGTACAATTGGTCATAACATTCCTGCATATGCAATGGGTCAAATGAGAGGTATTCAAACTGGTGCGACGCACCTTATGTAAAGAGGGCATTGCTCCAGAATTTTGATGTTATCTATTAACTCAGTTATTTGGTCAATAAATGTGAATGTGCCGGCTGCTTTATGATGCCAATATATGTTCAGCATATAAATCTTATTTCCTTCAACCATAAATTAATCTGGGGTTTTGATTACCGTTATTTGAATGTAGGGGGTTGGATTCCTTGTACTGACAACACGGCATCCTCTCTTTTTTATTAGTGTAAGCTGGCCTTACGGTGCCCTGTCTTTCCTCTTATAGAAGGATTTATGATTAGTTTGTAGCCCTCCACAATGGGAGCTGATGAGTTCCAGGTTTCTTGCAACAACAATATATCACATTTTCTTAACCTATGAGATGAGCTATTACACAAATGTGCGAAGCCCCTTGTGTTCCAAGATCCGATGTGGTATTTATCCTCCTGATGTTCTTATTGGCATTAGCTGTTATTGCTACCACTCAGGACTCCGGCGATCCAATCCCAGTTTTGTTCATTGTGTTCTAATGTTAAGTGCATATTTTTTTAGAATTTTCCTACTTTCAAATAGTTGTTACAGTTAACAGTTATTCTTATCAATTCTTCGGGTTGCTCCCTGCCATGTAGATCTGAAGAGCTATTCAGGTGTTTCCTCAGCAGGAAAGACTGTTCCAGCTTTTTTGGGGCAGGCAAGTTCATGTACTCCTTTGGACTTTCCACTTTTTTAGATTCCACATATGATTCCTTGGCCCCGTGTTCAGGATGGCGTTTTTCGTTTTCGTGATTTGGCTATAGGCTCTGTGCTTACTTCTGCAATGTCGAATCCCAGGGGAATAGGAGAGGGCCCCGCACTCAGCAGCATATCACATATCATTCTTGACTGAATGTGCAGAAGTACCTGATCATGATGCGGTTGTTCCCTAAACTCAACAATTATGATAGCATCTGATTCGATAGTTCTTAGCACAGGCACATGATGCAACAGCCGAAGTATGTTTTTTCTATTCAAGATCAATCCGTCTTTGGCCCGAAGTATACCTTCCAGTATTACAGAGTAATCAGTACGTGCTTTTACACTTCCCCTTATATTTTCCAATCTGGTTCACTGCGTTCTTAGCTTACTAGCCGCTTACTCATCCTTGTTATTATTTTTTTTGTTGTCTAAGTGTCTCACATCAGATCACAGAGGTGTACATGCAGGTCACGCTTAATGTCTATTCACATATCCTCTTTTAGGTTCAGATCTCCCATTTTCTTCTAGAACATATCTAGAGCATTTTTGAATTTATATTTGCGCTCTATTTTTTTCTAGAGTGTAGATGCTGTCTCTTGACCTGCTGAGATATCATTTTCAAGATTACTTCCATACTTAGGTCCAGTCTGTGGCATTATCTCGCAAATACGCTATTGGCTTTGTTCTTTTACTCTATATGTCACTTCACGGCTCTGTGGCTCCGCTTCCTCTTCAACATCCACATGTGTTTTTTCATGAGAGCAGTTTTGAGTATAATTGTTTAAGTTTTCCTCATCAGTTTCGTAGGTTGATAGACTTAGCAGTTGAGACATATCATCTATGTCAGTGGTCAACAGACAATTCTCTGTATCTGTTTCTTTTGTTTCCAATTTCTGTTTAAAATGTTCCTGGTGTTTCAGTGCAGGCAAAGATTTCTTTGACGTGTTGGCTGATTCATTTAGAGCATCCAAGGAATTTATGTTCCGCAGAAATTTCCTAGAGCTGTTCGAGTTGCAGCTCTTTCCATTTACTAGATTTTTCGTTTTTTTCTTTTGAGTAGGTCTGGCTCCTCGAACGTTGTCAGCATGCAGTTTACCAGGTTGGAATATTGAATAATTTCCATTGTGTTCTCTGGTATCAGCGATGCTGTGGTTTGTATGCTGGGTGGGTTGCATACTATTCCTTCCGCATTGGCCAAAGTAGACGGTCTAGTTGAAGGTTCGTCTAATTCAATAGAAGCCTCACATTCCTTTCTTAACGGTACAGGCACATTAATGTTTTCTCTTATTTCATGAGGTAACGCTTCAATGAATATAATATTAGAGGGTTCTGTTGATTTTTTCCTGGAGTTAAGGTTCAATGATTTTTTCTGTACATCTGATGTTGAAATTCAGTTGTCATTATTTTCATTAACTGAGAGAATTTGTGGCTCTATAGATTGATGTTCGGATAAGGATCCAGTCACTAAAGCTCCTCTTGTTATTTCAGTACTGGTAGCTGATTGGTTTCTTTTTAGCGGAGTTAACACTTCTCTAGCGACTTCTGCTAGAAGTCTTTTGTCCTCACTGTTGTTTTTGGAGTGTTCCATTAGGAGTCTGTGTGATTAGTCGGCTCTCTCATGTTCATCTCCTATTTTTAATTTAAGCAGATTAAATTCTATTTCAATATTGACAAGCTTTGAATTCAGCATGGCAGTCAGTGTACTTTGATCTTTATAGTTGTCATTAATTTGTTCGTACATTTTTAGAAATGGTGTCAGGGCAATTGATAGGGCAGACATGATGTTAGGCCTTAATGTTTGAAGGGCTTTCTCTATGATTTCCCTTGTAGTTGTCCTTGTATTCAGCAGCCCCTGATGCCAAAAAAAGCTGCCCTTCTTGCTTTTGGGTATTCGCCCTCGATGAAAGACGAATCCGAAGATGAGTCATCAGAGTGTGCCTGATTTCCTTGAGTACTTACGCCAACTCCTCCGTTATTTCTGTTACAGTTGCTAATGTTTGTGGGGTTACCTCCAGTTTCACAGGTGCTCTGCACTGCGCTAGCTCTGCGTGGAGAGCATTTTACAGCAGTAGAGGTACTAGATTCCACTCTTCTGCATTTTGTTAGATCTAAAATCGCTGCAGGCACTAGATTTTGACTCAAACAAAGTTGCGTGGGAATTTTCTGTGCGTGCCATATTAGAGTCCAATGTTGGTTCTTTAGGAGCACTATCTCTGCTTTTAAAGCTTACTTCTTAGTTTATTTGTGTCAGGTCAGGTAGCAATTTGTCTGCCATGGCTAATGATGTTCACTGTTGTTTGGGGCTGGCTTCCTCTTTATCAGATTCATTCGTTGCATCACCCACTAAAGTTTGCAGACCTGGATAAGATGATGATTCTCCATGAGGTTCACACAACTGCGCCTGACAGTTATTTTGTGTCAGCAAGGTGGCCAACAGTGCTGCAACCTCTGCGTTGTCTGAGTTAGGGCTTAGGAATGGGTCCTCTATCCACAACTTGGAAAGGTTTTTGAATTATCTTTAGCAATTGTAACTCTATGCTTTTCTGCATGGAATTAGAGTGTGAGGATGGCTTTGTGTGATCCAGTAGATTGTGCATTGTCAATTGTGGTTACCGACATAAGAGAAGGGGGACACGATAGCAGAACGTCCTCCATCGGCACCTCCCCAGCAAGCATTCCGCTCTTATTGCAAGCAATTTTGCTGATTGTAAGTCCATCTGTGCGTCGGCAACTCTGGTATACCCTCCCTGGCAACTCCGCTGCACGCCATGCTAGGACCCAGAGCCGTGGGACACACAAAGGACAATCAATACTCACAATGCACAGCCCCCCCACTTTCCACTCACTTTGAAGTGTGTGTGTCTGCTCACACCAGTCTCGGCAGTCTCTATATTAGTCACATTTTCAGGCACTACAAGTATAGTTTGCATTAGGGGGGGGGGGCAGGAGGATACGCGCAAATGGGTGGACCAGAGCTTTTCTTGACTATTGTCAAGGTTGCACGTATTGCATTGTTTGCTTACTTGTTTGACTTTGGATCTTCCAGCCCGCTTTTCCGCCAGCAGGCCCTGGGCTAGCAAAGTTATTCTCCATCTAAGTTGCAGCCTTGTTTGGAGTGAATGCAGCTGGTATCCGCACTCACTTCCTGCATTTCCCTCGTTCTTCTTTGCCTGGTGTAAAAGGTGTCCAGACTGCATTAGACCCCTGGACTCCCCTCGGCAACCCAGGGAAACACAGGGAAACACAGTAAACACTCCACGCACTCTGTGCCGCTCTGTGTCGTGGAGTGAGGTTTTAGGGCCTTGCCTCCTCCAACAATCGAAAATGAAAAAATACTCAATGTAGCAAAATTCTGCAGCAGGATAACAAAGGTTGTTTTGTAGCACCTCCACACAGTAAACACTCCACACACTCCGCGACGCTCCGCATCATGAAGCAAGGTTTTAAGGCCTTGCCTCCTCCTCAGATGGAAAACAAACAAAAAACTCACTGTAGCAAAATTCTGCAGCAGGATAACAGAGGTTATTCTGCAGCACGTCCACACAGTAACTGATTGGGTAACTCTCTATCTAAGGTCCCACCCATAAAACATCCCAGAAAATGTACAACTTCATCATGCTTGAATATTATTGGTAAACTCTACATTACTTCTGGGATCTAAAGGACATATGCTTATCGGTGAACATGTGGTCACACTCTCCGTAAACTGGCAGCATGATGACATGTTATGTAGATGGGAGGAGAGGATAAGCATATCACTTTTGTTCTTCATTAAATAAAACTGCCCATGTTATCTCTGCTATGATGTCTCTGAGTTTCAAGGACTTTGTCCTTGCCCAAATTCCCATTGTCCTGTCTTGCAACAGTAAATGTGCCATTCTGTTCTTGACACATTATGAATAACAATTGTTATGAGTCATGCTAATTCCACCATGTTGCTATTTCGTTTTGGCAATTCTTTTGTCTTTTTAGCCGCACTTGCTTCTTTGTCACGCCCAGTCGATCGCTGAGACATTAATCTGTCAACTACTTATGATAATTGCTAGTCTGCTTTGTTGTCGTAACTGAATTACCTTAAAGGTTGAACGCTTGCTGCCCAGACAATGGTATCTTGTTCCGTTATGTGAACTCTCTCTCTGGTGTCCTCAGCTTTGACATACCTTTGAGGCAGCTATGTCCAGACACTGCAGTATTTTTCCTGAATTAAATGTATTTCTTTCAAACAGTGTGCTTAGCTGTGAGGCCTTCTTAAAGCTACAGGCTTCATTCTCTAATGAGCTTGAGTAGTTTTAAAAATGGCAACTGTTGTCACGTTTTATTCTCTGCAGGACACATTTGCTTTGCTATCTACTGATTTCCTGGTGCACGCCTGTCACATTATTTCCTGTCCTATGGGTAGCAGCAACCTTATCTACCTACAATTGTCTGCCCTACTTGTGTAGTGAGTTCCTATCTTGTGTACAGACCTTCCTGTCACCTATTTTATTTAAAACACACAAATTGTCCAATGTAATGCCTTATTTGATCCCTACTTGTGTAGCGCAAAATACCTATTCTTTGTGACAGCTGCATTTCCAGAAGACTTCAACATGCAGTTTCAAATGTGTGCTTCCTTATTGTATAACTGTTTCTTCTGAGGAAGGCAGGGGGACAGAGCTTAAACATGCTCTCTAGTCAATAATTGCCCCACTACAAGCCATTTTCAGTGCTCTCAGAACTCCTGCAAACAAAACTCCTGCCACCCTCTTTTCCTGTAAACCACACCCAGCAAACCTAATTGGTGGATCCCACAGTCCCCTTTCCATGCCAGTCATGCTTAAAAGACCCGGATGTGGCACATGCTGTCTGAGGACTACCGCAGTGTCCGCGGACCCCATATCACAGGAGTAGCCCTTCCACCCTTTCAACTTTCATGTTCTCAACACTCCCCCATTGGTTGCTTTCCGAGAGTCACACATCCATCCACCAATCACATCCAAAACCCCTACACCTAACCCTGTCATCTCACTTTAACACTTCAGATTTACACTTGAACTCTCAGAGTACATATAGCCCATTAATGAAAGGCATATGCATCAAAACTACTGTGCAAAACTTTTCAGATGAGACTATTAAAATATTGAAGCAGAAAAGGAGACGATTGGAAGATTTGTATTCTTCGAAGGCTGAGTGGTTGCTTTTTAGAACCAAAAGCAACTACTATGAAAAAGGAGAAAAATGTGATCGACTTCTGGCACATCGGTTGAGGGTTATGGACAGTGGCAGATCTGTCAATGCAGTGGAAAGACAGGATGGGTTGGTGACTTTTGATCCTGTGGAGATTAATGCAGCATTTCTGTCGTATTATAAAACCCTGTACTCTTCAGAGATCAACTTATCTGAGCGTACAATTGGTCAATTCATTGATGACTGCCATCTGAAGAAAGTGAGTTTGGAATCCTTGGAGTGTATGGAAAGAGATTTGAACGTGGAGGATCTCAGGTTGGCTGCTTATGCGCTGAATTCTGGGAAGTGTCCAGGCCCGGATGGGCTACCAGCTGAACTTTTCAAAATTTTCCCAGAAGAGGTGTTTGCTTTGATGCTAGAGATGCAGCGCGCCTCTTTGAGGAATGGGTGCCTTCCAAGTTCAACAAGACATGCTTCAATCTCCGTTTTTCTGAAGGAGGGACGATCACCAGTGAAAACTGGCAGCTATAGGCCGATCAGTTTATTGAACACGGACAACAAGATTTTCGCCAAGGCGTTAGCTTTGAGGATTGAGAATGCGCTGATGGATATCATAGATGTAGGCCAATCTGGATTTGTAAAAGGCAGACATGTTTCAGAAAATGTGAGAAGATTGTTGCTGACACTGTATGAAAGCAAAGAACACCATAATGATGTGGTGACGTTGTCCTTGGATGCTGAGAAAGCTTTCGACCGTATTGAATGGACATATCTTTTAAGTACATTGAAAGGCTTTGGTTTTGGAGATACCATGATCGGATGGATAAGACTGCTGTATTCCCGGCCGACTGCTTGTGTTCGGACTAATGTCATGGACTCGGGCATTTTTGAACTTGGGAGAGGGACGAGGCAAGGCTGTCCACTGTCGCCAATTCTGTTTGTGATCGCCATGGAATTGCTGGCTGTGAGGATAAGAGAAGAGGATAGAATTGAGGGCGTACGCTTTGGTGCAGCCTCCCAGAAAGTTTGGTTGTATGCGGATGACATGCTGGTGGTGGTTCAGAATGTGGAGAGCTCCATTCCTGTGCTGATGGAGTTGATCGATGTGTTCAACAAGGTTTCTGGATACAAGATCAATTGGACCAAGTCGGAAGCGCTGCCGGCATCAACCACTTGCACTGTTTTGAAGATGCAGGGTTTTCCCTTTAAGTGGTGTCCGAATAAGATGAGATACCTTGGGATTTGGCTAACGAATGATGTCTCGAAAATAATGGATGTCAATATTACACATGTGATTCAATCTTTGGAGGTGGACCTGAAGAGATGGAATGCACTTAAATTGAGTCTCTGGGGGAGAGTGAATGCCATCAAAATGACATCAACACCGCGAATCAACTATGTGCTCAGTGTGCTTCCCCTGGACGTAAAGAAGGGCCATTGGCGGAAAATTGAGAGTTTAATCCAGTCTTTTCTCTGGGAGAACAAACAGCCACGCCTCAGCTTGTGGAAATTGCAGCTGCCCCAAGACTGTGGAGGTTTGGGGGTTCCTGACTTTGAGAATTATCATTTGGCCTTTGGAGCCAGGCATCTGGTTCCATTTATTGAAGATTCGGAGGATGTCTGGACGCTAGCGGAATCAAGTAGTTCTTCTCCGTTGCCGCCTAGGGCCATACTGTCCACGGTGGATGGATCTGGTTATCGCTCATTTCCGCCGACAAGATTCCTGAGAACTTGTTGGAGGGAACTATGGAAGAAAAGTAAGCGTAAGGTATGTGATAATGATTACATCCCTATCTGGTTGAATCCAGGTATTTTGCTGAATGGGAGGCCGCTATTGTGGTTGAACTGGCTCCTGAGTGGTG
Organism: Ambystoma mexicanum; assembly: GCF_040938575.1. Lineage (NCBI taxonomy): Eukaryota > Metazoa > Chordata > Amphibia > Caudata > Ambystomatidae > Ambystoma > Ambystoma mexicanum. The sequence continues at coordinate 877,796,051 of NC_090928.1, read as the reverse complement.
TACTATGGTTGAGTGATCTGATGGAAGACGGCAAATGGATCAGCTATAGAAGACTTTCACAAATTAAAGATCTCAGAGACTGTACAGTGGGTGAATACAGAAAATTGAGAGGTTTGCTGCGGAACCAGAGAACTGTTGATGGCGGTGGTTGGCAGTTATGGCTACCTGAATATAAGACATTAGGTGGTATGGCGTCCAAAGTATATAGAAATCTGAGCCAACAGTACACGCCAGCAGAGGGCTTGTTAACTAAGTGGTCTGAGGTCCTTGGCTCTGATATGACTGTGGAGAGGTGGAGGTTTCTTTGTAAAAACGTAACTCTGACATCCATTAATCTTGGAGAACAATGCCGCCAAATCAAAATTCTTAATAGAGTGTTTTGGACTCCCCAGAGACTTTATGCGAGAGGGATGATTGACTCAGAGTCCTGTTGGAGGTGTAAGCATGATGTCGGCTCCATTGAACACTTGATCTGGGACTGTTATGAACTGAGGACATTTTGGAGGAGTGTCACTGAAAAGATTAATGAGGTTCTATTTCTGCAAGAGGATTTTGATTATAACACTATCATCTTGGGTGAGGATGATAAAGTGGAAGATATCACTTATCCACAGAAATGCTGGTTTTTTAGGGCTACAAATTCTGCGAATAAAATTGTTTTGAGAAAATGGAAATGTGATGAGAGACCGACCTGTTCAGAATGGGTGGAGGACTTGAGGCAAGTGGCCAGAATTGAGAAGGTTATCCTTCGCAGGAACAAAAAGTTGAAATTGTTTGATGATATGTGGGGTGGGTTTTTGGATGACATGTGATAATAAGTTGGCCTGTTTTGCTTTTTAGATTCTGTGAAGGTTCGGGATGGATATGGGGTGTGGATTCTATGCAATGAGTTCTACGATTACAATGCTGATAAGTTTGTTGCTTGTATGTTTTCTATAAAATTCAATAAACTTAATAATAAAAAAAACTACTGTGCAACTACCCACAGTTTCTATTCCCAGATTCAAAAAGATCTGGATCTAACAAAACATAGTAACGGTATGCTTATATTTAAAAAACAAATCTTCAACTCATTTACAAATATATATATATATACATATATATAAATATTGCTCACATGAAACAGCAAACAATTAGAAGGCTCTGTGTTTCAAAATGTTTCTTTTTACATGCATTGTGATGAAAGTAAAAATAAAAATAACTGTCAAATATACAGCACCTGTTTCGGACAATACTGTCTTGTCTACCTTGTACCCTTCTCTGCTAATGCTGTCAACATATGCACTGAGTTATTTCTGCACTGTATCTCTGACTTGCTACAGATCAAAATATCATCAATGTAGTGTATGACAGTCCTTTCCAATTGTGCGTTGCCTAAATCCATCTAAGGACCTTATTAAATATGGAAGGGGACTCACAGTACCCTTGTGGGAGCTGAGTGTGTTTCCACTTTTTATCTCTATATAGAAATGATGTTAAGTATTGTGACTCTGGGTGAAGTGGTATAGGGAAAAAAACATTCTTCAAATCTATTACTGTGAAGTGGGTAGTTTAAGGAAATTCTGCCTCTACAAGCTGGTTCAAAGGGCACAAATTCTGAATAAAACACCATGCCCCCTCTGTTGGCTTTTCACAGGGTACACTGCGGTATTGCATTGACATTCTGATGGTACTAGAATGCCCTGTTTCACTAATAATGCAATTGTCTCATAAATGCCCTCATTCACCTTTCTCGATAAGGGATATGGTTTTGCCCTTGGTAAGATTGCTCCTTGTTTAAGCTTTATCTGCACTGCCTCTATCCCCTTCAGTAGCCCCAGGTCATAGAGACTTGTGGTCCATAAGACACAGCATACTCTTGCCAAATCATCCTCGAGAAACAGTGGTGGTGCTTTCTGCAACATTGCAATTCTATGTGATACTTCCCAGTGTATTCTCACCCAATATGTGATGCTGATGTCAAACACCACCTTGTGATCTGATCGATTGTCCTGAAACAACTCTTTGTCAGTCGCATCAGTCAACCTGTATCCTTCCCCCACTGCAATCACTGTCCTACAGGATCGTCCTGTGGCACCTGTGGCATCTGTCACTTGTAATGTTATGTTATGGTATGATATGATATGATATGGTGAGCACGTTGCCCCTGAGCTATCCTACCTATCCTTTCGTCACTCCCTATTAGGAGTGTACCAAACTTCGGCTTCGAGTAAGTGTTCAGCCGAATTCCGGCTGAAAAAAGCTATTCAGCTCCAACCGAATAGTTCCTTGCATTTCTGCTCTTGCCGAATACTTTGACATTCTCTTTTGAATACAATGCAACATGAACTCATAAAGGCAAATATAGACTTCAGTTTGCAAAACTGAATAATATTAGACCAGACAAATTGCTATTACACAGCTTAAAAATATCTTATATTGTAATCTGCTCTTTAGGGCATGTTTTGTTACAGATTCTTAGACAAAAAGGTGCTTATCTTTTATACTTAGCCTGCAACAATACAGAAACATCTTTTCTTTTGGTGAATGTTTATATGCAATGTGCACTTTTTTCAGTTGGAAAAAACAAACTAAAAAAATGTGCACAGATACTGTCAGTTCCTGTCATGTCACTTCCATTTGCGTACATCATAGTCCCCCCTTTTCTTTTTTTAAGGACTTAAGTCCTGAGTTTAACATTATCTGATAATTTATCAGGAATTATAAATTGCATATGTTTGTGTATTGGCGAGAAAGAGTGGCTAGGATAAGTGAAAAGTGAGCAGCATTTGTTTGGGTGGGGTGAATAGTTGCGAGATGGAGTTCACACATTTCAGATTTCCTCTTGACTTGGGTCCTGCATGAGCCGACGTGAACCATTAATACCTTTGTATGTGAACTGCAAAGAAGTTTCGAAACTCGACCGCATCGACTTTGTAACTGGATAGAGAATGCAATGCATCTGATTCAGAAAGGCAGTCCTTTTGCATTTGTGAAGCCTCCTACTTTAACTGGCACTGAATATGCAACAATCTTCCGTACATTTGGTCCCTTCCTTTTGGTTGAATCTTTTGGTTGAATCTTCTTTATTTCTGTCTTTTATACTTTAAATGAAGATGCTACATTAATTACACTGAAGAGAAATAAAAGTATAGAATGCATTTAAAATTGTGCTTTGGCCGAATAGTTGACAAACTATTCGGTATTCGGCTAAATACTAAATATGCTATTCGGTACAGCCCTACTCCGTATTACTGCCTCGAGTTCTATTGGGACCACTTTCCTCTGAGGCTCATCTAATAAAATGTATGACCTAAATATGCACTCATTGAGTAATTGTTATAGCTATCCCTCAATTCCTGGGAGCCATGCTGTAAATAATTATATTCCATATTGAAATAGTTCAATGTCTGCTGGCACCCCCCTCTGTACCGTGTGCCCACAATATGCCTGAATAATCTCTCTCACATTCACGTAATGAATTCCTGGTGTTCAACACACTATCCCTTGGTCTTTGAATGAGATTGTCATGTTGAGCTTACTCATGTTATCCCTTCCCATTATGTTCCGTGGTGTCTGTCGAGAATACAATAGCGCCAAAGCTAAGTCATACTCGCCTACAGAGAGTCAAAGTTCATCTGTGAAAGGAACCGAATCTGTCACCCCAGAGAATCCCTGTGCATTCATGGCATTCCCTCCTTTATACAGGGTCTAGTTGCTCCTGTGTCCATGACAAAGGAAAAAGTCTTGTCACCTATCGTCGCCCCTATATCTGGTTTGTCTGCCGGGTTGGGTGTAATTGACATGATTGAACACATGAGGTGTATCTATGGACTGTCCTATTGTGGGTATGATGACATCCCATTTCCTGTGAACGGGTTGCCCCCCACGACAGTCACCCCCCAGCTACTGAATGGGAGTCAATCCTACAGAGTCTGCAGTTGCGTCTGTCCCAGCATCCTGCTGTGCTGTTTGTAGTGTCTGCATGGGTCTTAATATCTGCTCTGCGGATGGTGCCTGCAGGTATGGCTGTACAGGCCCCTGTATGTGTGGTGCCTGTGTCATACATTGATATGTTTGCATGTATGCATCCTGGGTCTGTACCTGTCACTGCATCTGATCCTGGGCACAATAGTCAGTCTGTTCTGCCTGCCATGTGGGTTGGTACAGCATTCCCCCATTCTGTTATGTCCCGCACCTGCTTTGGCACACTCGAAAGATGTGTCTCATCTGTCTGCATACCCAACACTGTGGTGGACACCCATTAGTGTCTGATAGCCCCCTGAAAACTCCTCTGGGCCTTGCTGCATCTGATGTCCATATCCTCTTCCCCAGGGTGCTCCCCCTCTCCCTCTAAACCCCTGGTGCATGGCTCCCCTCCCAGCGAAAGGTCATCCGATGGATGGTGGTTTCTACTGTGCATGCAGCACACCTGCACCTTCCGTGCTTGTCAATATCGCCCCTTCCATTGTATACTTTGATAACTTCTTCTGCACTAGCTTTTCGTCCTCATGTTTTCTGTCCTCATGCTTCTTTTTTTTGTTGCATTCTCTTCCATTAGCCTACAATAGTGTACTATAGTAAGTTGAATTTCTGACCTATGTTTGGCTTCCTTTACCAAAATTTATTTTAGCTGCCTTTGCACTGGTTCAGGTAACCCCTGATACAATATATGATAAAATAATCCTACTGTTTTGTCCCATGGTTCAAGTGTCTACAGCCTCCATTTCTCTTGAATAGCCTGAATATATTGAATCAGATCCTCGTCCTCCTCCATTTTGGTGCCATAATCGCTCTAATATCCAAGGTATCTGGGTACTGCACCCTCAGAGCATGCCACACAGCCGCTCGACAATTATTGAATGGCAAACCATTATGCCTGCCGAGTTTTGAACTGTTATTCCGGGGTAACCTGCTCTTTTCCATCCATCGTCTGCAACCTCCCCAAGAATTGCTAAAAAAGAAAGCTCTTCATGTCACCCAATGCTAATGTGGGCTCTGCTGTCAGTCTCTCTAGCTCATATATCCACTTCCCAGCTTTTGCCGTCAACCACGGTAGCTTACACCTTTACAGGGTAATTCATAGAATTTCGCAGAAAAGTGTCGCAAGCGGCTGGAGCAGAGTGTCCGCGTGCGATTGTCTGTGCCAGGCGCGTGCGCCAAAACCGATTTCCGCGCACAGCGTATTCATGGATTTTAGGCTCCCAAACCAGCCGTGGCGCAGAGTATCGCAGCGACCCTGCAGCAGCGCCAGTAACGCCCCCAAGAACGCCCTCGCGCAAGGAAAAGCCATCAAAATTGCTAAATCATCGCAAAGGGCTGCGCTAACCCTGGACCAGTTTACAGGGCTGCCAAACAAGGAACGCAAAGCGAGTAACGTACATATCAGGGGTACGTGGGAAGATTTACATGCGATTAGCCAGGGTAGGTGTATGACAGGGGTACGCGTGAAGTTAAACACGCGATTAGCCAGGGTACGTGTATTACAGGGGTACGCAGGAATTTTCACACGCGATTTGGCTGGGTACGTGTATGACAGGGGTACGCGTAAAGTTTTACATGCGATTAGCCAGGGTACGTGTATTACAGGGGTGCGCGGGAATAATCACACGCGATTTGGCTGGGTACGTGTATTACAGGGGTGCGCAGGAATTATCACACGCGATTTGGCTGGGTACGTGTATTACAGGGGTGCGCGGGAATAATCACACTCGATTAGGGTGGGTGGGTCCTCACAGGTGTTCCCTGTACACCCTCCACGGCCCCTGCAGCCAGCGCACAAAACAGGGGACTACCCTGCACACCTGCTCATGTCTCCCACCCCCACCCCCCCCAGCCACCATGGGCAGCCTCCACCAGGCCCCCACTCATGTCCCCTATCACTCCCAACCCCCAGCCACCATGGGCAGCCCCCATCAGGCCCCCACTCATGACTCCCACCCCCACCCCTCAGCCACCATGGGCAGCCTCCACCAGGCCCCCACTCATGTCTCCCACCACCCCCAGCCCCCCAGCAGTGTGGGGCACCCTCCACCAGGCCCCCACCCATGTCTCCCACCACCCCCACCCCCCAGCCACCATGGGCAGCCCCCACCAGGCCCCCACTCATGTCTCCCACCCACCCCCACCCCCCAGCCACCATGGGCAGCCCCCACCAGGCCCCCACTCATGTCCCCTATCACCCCCACCCCCCAGCAGTGCAGGGGCAGCCTCTGCCAGGCCCCACTCATGTCTCCCACCACCCCCACCCCCCAGCCACCATGGGCAGCCCCCACCAGGCCCCCACTCATGTCCAACTCATGCCTCCCACCACCCCCACCCCTCAGCAGTGCAGGGGCACCCTCCACCAGGCCCCCACTCATGTCCCCCTGCACCCCCAACCCCCAGCATCCAGGGGCAGCCTCCACCAGGCCCCCACTCATGTCTCCCACCACCCCCACCCCCCAGCCACCATGGGCAGCCCCCACCAGGCCCCCACTCATGTCCCCTATCACCCCCACCCCCCAGCCACCATGGGCAGCCCCCAACAGGCCCCCACCCATGTCCCCTATCACCCCCACCCCCCAGCAGTGCAGGGGCAGCCTCCACCAGGCCCCCACTCATGTCTCCCACTACCCCCACCCGCCAGCCACCATGGGCAGCCCCCACCAGGCCCCCACTCATGTCCCCTATCACCCCCACCCCCCAGCCACCATGGGCAGCCCTCACCAGGCCCCCACTCATGTCCCCTATCACCCCCCACCCCCCAGCAGTGCAGGGGCAGCCTCCACCAGGCCCCCACTCATGTCTCCCACCACCCCCACCCCCCAGCCACCATGGGCAGTCTCCACCAGGCTCCCACCCATGTCCCCTATCACCCCCACCCCCCAGCAGTGCAGGGGCAGCCTCCACCAGGCCCCCACTCATGTCTCCCACCACCCCCACCCCCCAGCCACCATGGGCAGCCTCCACCAGGCCCCCACTCATGTCCCCTATCACCCCCACCCCCCAGCCTCCATGGGCAGCCCCCACCAGGCCCCCACTCATGTCCCCTATCACCCCCACCCCCCAGCAGTGCAGGGGCAGCCTCCACCAGGCCCCCACTCATGTCTCCCACCACCCCCACCTCCCAGCCACCATGGGCAGCCCCCACCAGGCCCCCACTCATGTCCCCTATCACCCCCACGCCCCAGCCACCATGGGCAGCCCCCACCAGGCCCCCACTCATGTCCCCTATCACCCCCACCCCCCCAGCCACCATGGGCAGCCCCCGCCAGGCCCCCACTCATGTCCCCTATCACCCCCACCCCCCAGCCACCATGGGCAGCCTCCACCAGGCCCCCACTCATGTCTCCCACCACCCCCACCCCCCCAGCAGTGTGGGGCACCCTCCACCAGGCCCCCACCCATGTCTCCCACCACCCCCACCCCCCAGCCACCATGGGCAGCCCCCACCAGGCCCCCACTCATGTCTCCCACCACCCCCACCCCCCAGCCACCATGGGCAGCCCCCACCAGGCTCCCACCCATGTCCCCTTTCCCCCCCACCCCCAGCAGTGCAGGGGCAGCCTCCACCAGGCCCCCACTCATGTCTCCCACCACCCCCACCCCCCAGCCACCATGGGCAGCCCCCACCAGGCCCCCACTCATGTCCCCCTGCCCACAGGCCCTGACAATCCTCAAGCATGGGCCTCATGGCCAGCCACCACAGCCCAAAGACACAACCAAGTATTACATGCGGCCATGATACTACTCCAATGGAAACAATGTAAATCAACACATGTGTCACACACACACACAATGGTTGCAAGTGAACCTGAAAACCCATATCATGACATGCATGAAAACAATGAGATGAAACCACACATCGAAGAATTAAAAAATCCAAATAATGTATTAATAACAACAGTAATGGCAACCAAAATTAAACAAAATACACAAGTAAAAAAAAAAAAAAATTAAGCTGACTGTCCCTTTTCAAATTACAATCAATAAATGATAATCCAAAAAAAAATCTTCCAAAGTTCAACTCCATAAAAAGGAAATGAAGGGAAAAAAGAAATAGAAAACCATTGCTCCATGGGAAAAAATATTCATAGTAAAAAAACATTCAAAATCCAAAGTCCAACTATGTACAAAGTATTCAGGGTCCATCATCCCAACAGAAGAAATTAAACCTACCAAAAATCCTATCTAAAATGGGACTATATACAAAAGGTGGAGCAGTGTCCGTCGACTCCAAATAAAAATAAACTATAAAGGAAACCTATCACTAAATAACTATATACAATGGCGGCGGGCCAGTCCAGCCGCTCACTTAGTGGTGTTCCGGGCCAGGGCATCATCGAACTCCTCGTCTATGTCCCGGAGGCGGTCCTGTTCCATGGCCCCGAGGGTCCACAGGGACGCCGACATGTTCATCTCCAACTCCCTGCGGATTGCCTCGAGGCACTCGCCCGCCTCAGGGCCCTCCGCATGGAGTTCTCTGCCCTGACCATCGTGAGCCGCGCCTCTTCCGCCCGCCGCCGCTCCGCATCTATGGCGTGGCCCAACCGCTGCCACATGGAAGACACTTCCCGTCCAGGGTCCTCCTGCCCTCCGGCCGATGCCTGCCCCTCCGATGTTGAAGGCCCCGAGCTATCGTGGCTCCCACCTACAGCATCCTGCTGCTGCAGCTGCTGCTGTCCATGTGCCCTGTCCGATGGTGCCTGCACATCCTCCTCCAGCTGGGGTGCAGTCGTTGATGTGGCCACCCCTGCTGGACGTCCGACTCCCGACTGTGGCAGGGATCTGTTGTCCACCAGCCTGGCCGCACGGTCGGAGGCAGCTCCACAGGGCACCCAGGTGACACATGGGTGGGAAGATGGCATGGAGGACGACTGGGGCATAGGGGGTTCCGTGGAGGAGGGGGTCGGAACAAGGTCGAGGAAACGGAGGAATCCAGCCCTGGTGAGCTGTCCCAGTGGGTCAACGCAGTCAACGAGCCATGCGAGAAGACGTGCAGACTCATCATGAAAAGACTGCAGGTCAGCTCGCATGGCCCGTTGACGCAACGCCACCCAACCCTGGACAGGCTCAACCTGGTGCAGGATAGCCACATCCGCAGGGAGAGGAAGGCCAGGTGTTGTAAGCCAATCCCCTCCCTGAGAACGGGTCTGGAGGTAGGCATCCCCGCTGGTGCAAGATGATGCAGTGACAGGAGCAGGGACAGGATTGCACACAGGCACCTCCGCGGCAGCCTGTGCTGCCTCCTGTCCCAGATCCTGCACTGCACCACTAGCACCAGTGGAATCCCCACCTCCAGACCCCGCCTCTGTCGCTTGCATGGCCTCCTCCTCCTCCAAACCCCCCACCAACCTGGATGACTCGGTGCCATCTTCCTCCATTGGGCCCTGTGGGGTCCCAGCTGCCCCTTCTGCTGCCGAGGAGTCCAACTCCAACCTCCGCCTCTTAGACCTCCCCTTGGCAGCTGCAGCCTGGGACACGGCACCGGACTCCTCACTCCCCGACGAGATCAGAACCTGGGAGGGGATCCGGGCCTTGCGTCTCCGGCTGGTGGTGCGACCCCTGCCGCTGTGCTCCACAGCACCTTCTCCACCCTCTTCATCAGTTGACGCTGCAGACAGGGAGAAAGAAAACACAGGCATCAGGGCACTGTCCAATGGACTCATACACACATGACAGTCATACATGTCTGGCATTGGTAAACCTCAGACATGGCATCACAATCCCCAACACACATGTCATTTCAACTTGCACACATGAGCCATACCACAGCCATATTGCAACAGCCAGCACCATCCATTCACATACAACAGCATGAGCAGCCAAAGGTCATCCACACATCACATGCAACATAGGGAGTACACTACACATGCACACACAACACCAAACTTGCATGCATGTGTACACCTCCGCCAACTGTCACAGTGTTCCGATCGACATCCATGTCACACCTGACAATCATTCCTCCACATCCTGTGCCATGCAAGCCCACACACACAAGCACCATCCATGTGTCACACATGAGACCCCTCGCATGTGTCACCCTCACAGCCCTGTACACCCCCCCCTACTTGCACACATAAAAATACATGTTCAACCTGCACACTCCTGGCACACCACACGCACAGCTTACAATCAGTATGCATGTACACTTACCGCTCGACTCCAGACGGGTCTGCCTCTCAAGGACCTGGACGTGGAGCGCTGGGGATATGCGTTCCAGGACCCTCATCTGATCTTCCGACAAGTGGCCCCGGCGCCCCTTAGCATCCGCTGCCTTCAGGATGCGCTGGGCTTTGTTGAGGGTCCTGGACCTGAAGTCCTCCCAGCGCTTCCTGACACGTTCGTAGTCACGGACTGCCACCTCCTCCGCGTTGATGGCAGTCACGATGTCCATCCAGATCCGAATCCGTCCTTCCTTGTCGGTGCGCAACCTTCCGAAGAGGGCATCATACTGCCCCAGGACATGCTCCACCAGGACACCAACTTCGGTGGCAGTGAAGCTGGTGCCCCTCTGCCTCCTTGGCCGGGGGTTGCCACTGGTGCCAGATGTTGCAGTGCCCAACATGGCAACCCCAGAGGCAGGTGTGGGTGGGCAACTGGGTCCTGGGGCTGGGGTGTGGGGCGATGGAAAAGCAGTCGGGAGTCTTCGGTTCCAGCAGGGGTGGTCACAGCAACAGCACCCCTGGCTGATGTGCAGGCAGAAAATGGCAGGGCACGTGGGCAGCAGGCAGTCAGGCAGCAGCAGATGGCAGGTGGGAGCGTGCTCAGGGCTCTGGGGGGCAGTAATTCGGCCTTCTGGGCAGGAGCGTGGTCTTCCGTGTGTGAACACGTGGCCAGCTTGATACGGAGTGATTTTACACGTGAAAATCCAGCACGTCTGCGTGCAATTCGAGGAAAGGCCCTTAGCGCGTAAGCGCGTCAGCACACGTCTGTACATTCATTGGCCCAAAGGCCACCAGCGTATGCGCGTCTATGAAGTCACATGCACGTTGAATATGGCACACGTTTGAAATGTTGCGTGTTAAAAAAATGAAAGACACGTCCGAGTGTCAAAGCGTGTAATTGGTGGAAATAGCCCTAGCGCGTACACGCGGAAGTGACAAAGCGGGTAATTTGTGGAAATGGCCCTAGCGCGTACACGCGGAAGTGACAAAGCGTGTAATTGGTTGAAATGGCCCTAGCGCGTACACGCGGAAGTGACGCTGGACGTGGGGCCTGCATAAAAGGTACGTGTAGAATACCAATTCCTTGTACGTGCTTTTCGTGGAGAGCGAGTGGGTGAAATCCGTACTTCTTGTCGTTTCACACGCGATTTACTTCATGGCGTTTCAAGTTCGTACTCCCTGTTACCTCTGACAGCTTTTTCTCTTTCTTCTCTTTTTCTGGTTTTCCTGGGCCTGTTCCCTCAAGCAGCGTTCCCTTCTACTGTTGTCCTGTCTCCTCAGACAGAGTACAATTCTTCTTTTGGCGGGGGTGTTGCCAACGTGCACACGCGCTTCTTTTTCACGCTCTTTTTCCTGGCAGACGGTGAGTCACGCACGTATCTAACATCTGTGCTTGCCCCGTGTGTAGCCTACCCCTTCAGAGGTCAATCTAGGCTGCGTGTGACACGCATACGTTCATTCTTGTGTTACTGGGTACCACAGCGTAGTGCAGGTTTTTTTTTCCGCACACGTGGTCTAGGAGGGGTTGCGTGCACGTCATCTACCTTTTTTGGGCTTCCTGTGCGTTGGGTGACCCGTCATCTTTCCCCAGGGATCACATTCAGCCTTGCTAGAGCACTAGGGTACAATTACCATCTGGTACCCAACCCCTTTGACCCCCAATTGCCCAGGACAATAGTTTACAGCCACTCCCATACGCACATTAACATCAGTGCCATGGTTGGGCGACGAGGAATCCGCAAAGGTGGATGAGCCACAAGTGGTGGCCGTGGTGGATCCGGTAGGGGACGTGGTCGTTACTTGCACGGTGACCCTGTCCCCCCATGTGTGGAGGACCAGTCCAGGGCACCCATAATCCCCCCCCACACCCCCTGGTTGAGGCTAATGTGGCTGACACCATCCATGCTCAGCCCTTGTTGGACCAGCCCATTGTGGCACCAGACCTGGCTGACTCCATGGCTGACTTCCAGGTCAGCAGGCCTATGACACGTGCGCTGGTGCACGTTGATGTCATCAGGCCACGTGGATCAGGGGCAGCAAGGTCATCTGCTGCCCCAAGTAGGCAGGGTGGAGAGGCTGCAGGGGCAGCTGCGGCTCCATCCACCCCAGTTCTCACACACCCAGCCAGGACAGTGTCGGTCCTTGTCCATCCTGCTGACATTCCCCCTGACACCATTACACTTGAGCCAATGCCTGCACCAACTCCCATGCTGAGTGTGCAATCCCACACTCCTGATACAGAGTCCACCAGGGCTCCTGCCCCTAGTGTCCAGAGCGGCGTAGGACACTCAGGATCACCACCACCTTCCAAGCGGAAGAGGAAGAGTGCTCTTCCAGCACAGGCTGATGCCCCAGACACGGCTACACAGTCCGGCCCGTCGAGGAAGCCCAGCTTCACGGATGCCGAACTGAATGCACTTGTCGAGTATGTGTCTGCACATGATAACGAAATGGTCATTGTTGCAGGATCCAAGACCACACCTGCACAACGCCAGGCAGACTGGCAGACCGTTGTGGACATCGTAAGTGCTCTTGGAATCGTGAGGCGCACAGCCAATGATTGCTAGAAGCGCTGGAATGACCTAAAGCGCAGGGCAAAGAATAAGCTGGGCTCAAGTCATGCCGCAACTCTAGTGACTGGAGGTGGGTCTCCAGTAGAAGACATGGAACTCACTCCACATGAGTCAGTCGCTGGGACCTACGTCACGGAGGAACAGATCCAAGGCTTGGGAGATCTGCCTGATTATGAGGCATTGTCCGGTGAGTGCACATGCATGTGTGTGTCATACATGTGCATGGTGTGTGTGTGAGGGCTTCTGTTTGTGTGCCAGGTGAGGGTGTGTGCGCCTGAGTCGTTTGGGTCACCCATGTGATTCATGCAATACATTCTGCGCAGCAGCATTTGGCCATAGCAGTATCCCATCTGCCAACAGTAGACATCTAGCCCAACAGCACGCCAGTTGCCCTTGAAGTGTCACCTTGCCACAACATTGTTGCTTATTTTTCTCTGTTCATTGAGGCAGATTGTTTGCATTCCACCACTTTTACTAGGCATTTCTCAGTCCTCTAGTCACATGTCTGACATGGCTATGGTAAAGTGAAGTGACTTTGTTACCTGGATATCATTCTTTTAGACATGTCCCTGTGCAATCGGACCATTTTGGACTGGCAGCTCCAGGTGAAAAATCAGATCTGTTTGAATTAGAAAAGCTATTACATGAGGGAACTGGACTGAATGAATAAGTGCTGCCCTCCTCTCCATCTTCACTCAATAGCAATGGTACATGCCATCTGTGTGATGGCATGTGTATTTCACCTGGCAATCACAGGCCAATGTGTGATGCCACTGCCAGGCAGCATGCAGAAAATGTGTTCATCTTCCATCTTGGTGTCATCAGTGTGTGCCATTTGCCTACCCTTCATACGCAGTGAGAGTGCATGCATGGGAGGGTTTTAGTCATGTGGGACATGTGTCAATCAAGTACTGTTTCTGTTGCTTCTCAGCCCTCATTGTGTGCCATGGTGCTAATGCCTGTTTCCATTTGTTTGCTTTTATGTCTTTGCAGGGGAAGACGCACCTGATGCTGCTGGGGTTGTGGAAATGGTGCAGATCCAGGAGGGGTCTGAGGGCCGACCGACCACCAGTGAGGGACGTGGTGTGGTGGTGGGTGAGAACCCACAACTGCTGCAGGTCGTGCTCTCAAGGGGTGTCTCTGGCTGCACCTCCCCCGAGCTGTACTCAGGTGTTGATTCGGGTGATGAGACCTATGTGCCGTCGCAGGTGAGTGTTCCTGGGATGGATTCTGTTCTGTCCCACCCACCTGCCCCAGGGTCAGAACCCTCAATGGGGATGTCAGTGTTGGCAGCTACGCCTTTGGTGGTTACGGATGCAGGGTCACACTCCGCGACATCAGATCCTGTTCCTGGGCCAGCAGATCAGAGGGGGAATGCAGTCCTGCAGCCTCAGGCAGTGCCGGCACAGCAAGGCGCAGTTCGCCTTGCCCCAGACAGGTGTGGTGCCCGCCGACGTGGTGGCCGTACGCCACCTGGCAATACCGCATGGGAGCAATCCATTTACGGTATGGCAACCCAACAGGCAGCATCATCAGAGATGATGGCTCAGGCCATGGATAGGGTGGCCACTTCCATTGTCCCCCCCGAAAGGCTGATGGAGCGACTACAGCAGGCAACCGACTCCATCTGCCAGTCACACAGGGAGGACATGTTGGCGTCCAACAGGGACAGGCGGGCGGCACTGGCGACTCTGCAGGAAGCCATCTCCATAGAGTCCCAGGGCCACAGGTAAGCCCTGAGGCTGGAACTCCTTCACCTCAGGACGACTCTTGTTGAGCTTGAGGCTTCAACAAACCGAAGGACAGAACAGCAGCTGGAGCGTCTCACCCGTACGCTCTCAGCTGAGATGCAGGCAACTAGGGCGGAGGTCCGGGCATCCCGTGAGTTGTTGCATGGGGACCTCCGCACACTCATCCTCCAGAACGAGACCTACCACACCCGCATGCTTGCAGCCATGGAGGAACAGACTAGGGCCTTGCGTGGGCTGCCTCCCATAGTGCCACCACCTCCGGATGCAGCTGCACAAGGTGATAATAGCGACAGCAGTGATACTCCCACAATAGGGTAGCCGTGTGGGCCATGAGCCCATGGAGGTGTTTTTTTTTCGCAAGATCCACACAGGTGGGTTTTGGCGTGCACCCTGTCCTCAGACCTCCTGGGTGGCCTCCCCTACCCCCCCCCCCCGGCCCATTAATGGCCATTTTTGATTTTCTTTTTTTTTTTTGTTTTTTTTTTGGGACAGTGTGTTGCCTTGTGTGGCTCCCGTGGGCATACGCTGCATTGTGGCTGGGCACATGCAGGCTTGTCATGTATTTGGTTCAGATGCTTGGGTTTTTGTCACACACACCCCTCCTGCTTCCCGTTTCCATGGGCTTGCAAAGGGTGTGCCCAAGTGACATTGACGTACAAGTTGACATTGGACTCCCACTACATGTGTGGGTAGTCTAGTCAATACTGTGTATACATTCCTAGTGCATATTCCTGTTGTGTTGTACACTGCATGTTGCATTGATGTGTAACTCATCATCCATGTCTACCTCCTTATTTGCAGGTCCTTTCCTCATGTCTACACAAGGCCCTCTACTTTGGAGATGGGGTCCATGTTGGCAGCAGTGCCCCGACAACTCTACATGGCGGCAACACTGTACAGTTGGAAGTGGTGGGAGTGCAGGCATTTCCAGGTGGTGAGACTACTGATTCCTTACATTCGTAATGTCATGTTAATGGTAGTTTTGAGGGTCAGTAGCTGATAAGTGTTATTGCTAAATACCTGCTCAAGTGTGTTGTTGGTCCTGCATTACTGTGAGCATTTCAGGTGTAGCGAGTTTCAATTAGGGACACTGTACTTTGTGACACTTGTGTCATGTTGTGGGGATTACTTTGTTTACCTGCACATAGCATGACATAGCACGGTGTGTCGTGTGGCGGTGCTGGGGATGGGTTGGGTGACATGGCACTGTCCTCATGTTGCATTTTGCAAGTGGGTATTCATTTTAGCTGCATGAATGTGTCTTTTCACGAAACTGCATTGGTGGTGTCTGTGTAGGTAGGGATGCACACATTGTAATACTTCCAGGTGAACAATCTAAGGCTGATATGGTTTTGACGGTTGATTCTCCAGACATTCAGGATCAGTGTCAGGTTGAGTCATCATTGATTGTAAGATGGTATGTGCCAGGGCAGTGTGCACTCCACAGGGGTGTGATTTCTATGTGAAGTAATTAGCCACTAGCTGTGTACGGGCTGCCTCCCCACGTGCCCTTTCCCCTCCCATGCGCAGCGGGCGTGCATGTGGTTGGGGATGTGGGGGCACCACCATGTCCACGGCCGGGCCCCGGCGTGTTGCAACGTTGTGCAGGACACATGATGCCACTATGATCCTGCACACTACTGGGGGAGCGTATAACAGCTGCCTGCCAGAACGGTCAAGGGAGCGAAAGCGTGACTTAAGCACTCCGAATGTGCACTCCACTATGCCCCGGGTTGCAATGTGGGCTGTGTTATATCTTACCTCGGGTGGCGTGGTGGGGTTCCGAATTGGCGTCATCATGTGGGGGCTGAGAGGATAGGCACTGTCCCCTGTTGAGGTGTTGATGGGTATCATTGGTGGGGTTGTGACCTTGCTCAGTATCCGACATGCATGCATGTGCAGTAGGAGTCATACTCACCAAGCAGCCATGTATCGCCATGCCGCCCAGCTTCTAGGTCCCGGCTTAGGGTGGACATTTGGTAAATGAAGCTGTCGTGGGTGGACCCGGGATAGTTGGCATATACTGAGGTGATGATTCCTTTGGCATTACATACTACCTGCACGTTGATGGAATGCCAGTGCTTGCGGTTCCTATAGATGTGCTCAGATGCCCTGGGGGGACGTAGGGCCACATGGGTGCAGTCGATGGCACCTAGCACTTTGGGGAATCGTGCCACACCGTAAAAATCCAGGGCGCCAGCATGCCTTTCTGCAGGTGTTCTGGGCAGGTATATGTGCCTGCAGACTGATGGCCGTGCAGTGATGATGTTCAAGACCTGGTGTAGGCAGCATGACTGTGTGGCCTGTGACACCCCACCCACTATGGCACTTGTCCGCTGAAATGATCCAGTGGCTAAGAAGTGCAGTACATTGAGGACCTTCTCCAGGAGGCTGTGTGCTTGGGAGCACAGGGTGGGTGATGTGAGGTCATCCTCCCACTCACTCACCAGGTCCAGTATTATGTGTGGTGGAAACCTGTACCTCCCATACACCTGGTCATCAGGCATCCCGAAAAGGCTGGTTCTGGGTGTGAAAATTCTGGCCCTGACTATCCTCCTCCTCCTCCTTTGGTAGCCCACGGCCACTGCTGCTAGGAACGGTATATTCATCCTGGCGTCTGAGCTTGTTAGTTTTTTGCGCGCAAATTTATGCGTCGCGGGTCGACGTATGCCTGCTTCCTACTGGCGTACGTGTTTCTTTGCGCGTGTTGTGGGCGAGCGTGTGAAACTTCCCGCGCACCCCTGAAATCCAGTACCCAGGCCAATAGCGTGTGGAAATTTCCGCGCACCCCGGAATACACGTGCGCTGATGTACTCGCGTGTGTAAGTGCCCGCGCAACCCTGAAATACACGTACATAGGCCAATCGCGTGTACGCGTACTTTTGTCCAATTACACGCGATGACACTCTGACGTGCAGTCTTTCCACGTGTGCTCCAGCATCATGTGCTATGAGGGAAACACCCGTGCGGGTCACATCACAGACGCGCTTACGCGCTGAGGGCCTTTGGTCCAATAGAATTGCGTATGCGTGCTGACGCGCTTACGCGCTGAGGGCCTTTGCTCCAATAGAATCGCGTATGCGTGCTGACGCGCTTACGCGCTAAGGGCCTTTCCTCGAATTTCACGCTGACGTGCAGGATTTTCACGTGCCAAATCACTCCGTATCAAGCTGGCCACGCGAAAACACACGGAAGACCACGCTCCTGCCCAGAAGACCGAATTACTGCCCCCCAGTGCCCCGAGCAGCCTCCCACGTGCCATCCGCTGCTGCCTGCGTGCCTGCCTGCCTGCTGCCACCGTGCCCTGCCATTTGGTGCCTGCACATCAGCCATCTGCAGGGGTCCAGTTGCTGTGTCCACCCCTGCTGGAACAGAAGACTCCCGACTGGGATAACATCGCTCCACAGCCCAGCCCCAGGACCCAGTTGCCCACCCACTCCTGCCTCTGGGGTTGCCATGTCGGGCACTTCAACATCTGGCACCAGTGGCAACCCCAGGCCAGAGGGGCAGAGGGGCACCAGCTTCACTGCCACCGAAGTTGGTGTCCTGGTGGAGCATGTCCTGGGGCAGTATGATGCCCTCTTTGGATCGTCCCGCGCCAGCAAGGAAGGACGGGAGAGGATCTGGGCCGACTCTGTGGTTGCCATCAACGCGGAGGGGGTGGCAACCCGCGAAGTCCAGAAGATCAAGAAGCGCTGGGAGGACTTGAGGTCCAGGACCCTCGTGAAGGCCCGGCACCTCGTGGAGGGGGGCCGGGGCCGCATGAGTTCCATCCAGATGAGGGTCCTGGAACACGTACGCCCAGCGCTCCACACCCATATCCTTGAGAGGGAGACCCGTCTGGAGTTGAGCGGTAAGTGGCCAAGCATTGCTGGGTGAGACAGGGTATGTTGCGGTGTGCTGGTTGTCTGATACTTGCCTGTATGTGTGACATAGGCCATGTATGCATGTATGTGTGCAGGGACATCATGGTAATGCATGTGCGACCAGTGATGTGTGAACCACATGGGTATTGCATGTGTTTAAATGAGACATGGGGATCCCTATGCAGATTTTACACATGAGAGCATGCCAGTCTCTGTTCCTGGACATGGGTGGGGGTGAGGGATGGGTGCTGATGCCAGGTACATATATGGTTGCCATGTCTGTGTGCCTGACCTGCGTGTCTGTGACTTGTGAATGCCATGGATGCATGACACATGTGTGTGACAATGCACAGATTCACTGATGCAGCCTAGTTATCCTTGTATCCGCTGTGTTTGGGGTGTATGAGGCCAGATGGATGTGACTGAGGTGAAGTGTGTGCATGTGATAGGCATGACCCATGATGCATGTGAGTTCCATATCATTGTATGTTTCAAGAGTCCATTGGACATGTATGGAAATGTCCATGGCATGCACCATGCCTGTTACTGTGTGTGTTTTGCCTGGACTGACCCATGTGTTGTGGAGGGACATGAAGGAAGTGTACTTTGACAGTGGTGCTCATCTGCTATTGCTTCCTGTCTAGGGGACCATTGTACAGTACCCTTATGCTTGTGTTCTATGTCTCCCTCTACGCAACGGCTAGTGAAGAAGAGGGCGGAGACAGCGCTGTGGAGCAAGGTGGTGGGGATGCCCCCACGGCTGCAGCAGAAGGGGTGGGTGAGCCCCCACAGGGGCCTGCTACGGCGGAAGACGGTGAGGAGCCATCCAGGTTGGTGGTTTCCACAGAGGAGGAGGAGGCCGCCACTGAGGCACACATGGGGCCTGGTGGGGGGATCCCTGCTGGTGCAAGTGGTGCAGTCCAGGGGCAGGGGCAGGAGGCAGCACCGTCAACGTGGGAGGCATCATGGCTCGGGGCCATCAACATCGGAGGGGCAGGAGGACCCAGGACAGGAAGTGTCTTCCGTGTGGCTGCGGTTGGGCCAGCAGATAGGTTCGGAGCGGCGGCGGGCGGAAGAGGCGCGGCTCACGATGGTCAGGGCGGAGAACTCCATGCGGAGGGCCCTGAGGCGGGCCGAGTGCCTCGAGGCAATCCGCAGGGGGTTGGAGGAGCAGATGGCGTCGTCCCTGCGGACCCTCGGGGCCATGGAACAGGACTGCCTCCGGGACATAGACGAGGAGTTTGATGATGCCCTGGCCCGGAACACCACGGAGTGAGCCGCTGGACTTGCCGGCCGCCTTTGTATGTAGTTCTTTAGTTTTAGGTTTCCTTTGTTTCTTCTTATGATTTGGAGTCGACGGACACTGCTCCACTTTTTGTATATACTTGCATTTTAGTTAGGGTTTTTTGTAGGTTTCCTTTGTTCAGTTGGGCTCATGGACCCTTGGATGTTTTGTACATAGTTCTTCATTGGATTGTTTTTTTTTTTATTTTTATTTATTCACTATGGAGCAATGGTCTTTGCATTTATTTTTCTCTCTCGGATTGATTTTATTTTTAATGTGATTGCAGTTTTGATTTTTTTGGACGGACATGCAGCTTATCTTTTTTTCATTGCCATTGTAGTTTGTTTCATTTCATTTGCATTCAATTTTTTTTAATTAAATTTTGTTTTCATACTTCACTGTGTGGTATCATCTCATTGGTTTCATGCATGTCATGTTGGGTGTTTTCCCATTCAATTGCAACCATTTTGTGTGCCGGACATGGGTTCATTTGCTTTATGAACATTGGGGGTGTAACATGTAATTTCCATTTCCATGTGGGTGAATGGGTTACTTGGTAGGGCTTTTTGGCTGTGGAGGCTGACCATAACGCACATGATTGGGGATTGTGAGGACCTGGGTGCAGGGGGACATGAGTGGGGGCCTGGTGGAGGGTGCCCCTGGATGCTGGGGGGTGGGGGTGGTGGGAGACATGAGTGGGGGCCTGGTGGGGGCTGCCCGTGGTGGCTGGGGGGTGGGGGTGGTGGGAGACATGGGTGGGGGCCTGGTGGAGGGTGCCCCACACTGCTGGGGGGGTGGGGGTGGTAGGAGACATGAGTGGGGGCCTGGTGGAGGCTGCCCATGGTGGCTGGGGGGTGGGGGTGGGTGGAAGACATGAGTGGGGGCCTGGTGGGGGCTGCCCATGGTGGCTGGGGGGTGGGGGTGATAGGGGACATGGGTGGGGGCCTGGTGGAGGGTGCCCTGCACTGCTGGGGGGTGGGGGTGGTGGGAGACATGAGTGGGGGCCTGGTGGAGGGTGCCCCAGGATGCTGGGGGGTGGGGGTGGTGGGAGACATGAGTTGGACATGAGTGGGGACCTGGTGGTGGGTGCCCTGCACTGCTGGGGGGTGGGGGTGGTGGGAGACATGAGTGGGGGCCTGGTGGAGGGTGCCCCTGCACTGCTGAGGGGTGGGGGTGGTGGGAGACATGAGTGGGGGCCTGGTGGAGGGTGCCCCACACTACTGGGGGGGTGGGGGTGGTGGGAGACATGAGTGGGGGCCTGGTGGAGGCTGCCCATGGTGGCTGGGGATTGGGGGTGATAGGGGACATGAGTGGGGGCCTGGTGGAGGCTGCCCATGGCGGCTGGGGGGTGGGGTGGTGGGAGACATGAGTGGGGGCCTGGTGGAGGCTGCCCCTGCACTGCTGGGGGTTGGGGATGATAGGGGACATGAGTGGGGGCCTGGTGGGCCTGCCCATGGTGGCTGGGGGGTGGGGGTGGTGGGAGACATGGGTGGGGTCCTGGTGGAGGGTGCCCCACACTGCTGGGGGGGTGGGGGGGTTGGGAGACATGAGTGGGGGCCTGGTGGAGGCTGCCCATGGTGGCTGGGGGGTGGGGGTGATAGGGGACATGAGTGGGGGCCTGGTGGAGGGTGCCCCTGCACTGCTGAGGGGTGGGGGTGGTGGGAGACATGAGTTGGACATGAGTGGGGGCCTGGTGGAGGGTGCCCTGCACTGCTGGGGGGTGGGGGTGGTAGGAGACATGAGTGGGGGCCTGGTGGAGGGTCCCCCTGGATGCTGGGGGGTGGGGGTGGTGGGAGACATGAGTTGGACATGAGTGTGGGCCTGGTGAAGGGTGCCCTGCACTGCTGGGGAGTGGGGGTGGTGGGAGACATGAGTGGGGGCCTGGTGGAGGGTGCCCCTGCACTGCTTAGGGGTGGGGGTGGTGGGAGACATGAGTGGGGGCCTGGTGGAGGGTGCCCCACACTGCTGGGGGGGTGGGGGTCGTGGGAGACATGAGTGGGGGCCTGGTGGAGGCTGCCCATGGTGGCTGGGGGGTGGGGGTGGGTGGTCGACATGAGTGGGGGCCTGGTGGGGGCTGCCCATGGTGGCTGGTGGGTGGGGGTGATAGGGGACATGAGTGGGGGCCTGGTGGAGGCTGCCCCTGCACTGCTGGGGGGTGGGGGTGATAGGGGACATGAGTGGGGGCCTGGTGGGGGCTGCCCATGGTGGCTGGGGGGTGGGGGTGGTGGGAGACATGGGTGGGGGCCTGGTGGAGGGTGCCCCACACTGCTGGGGGGGTGGGGGTGGTGGGAGACATGAGTGGGGGCCTGGTGGAGGCTGCCCATGGTGGCTGGGGGGTGGGGGTGATAGGGGACATGAGTGGGGGCCTGGTGGAGGGTGCCCCTGCACTGCTGAGGGGTGGGGGTGGTGGGAGACATGAGTGGGGGCCTGGTGGAGGGTGCCCCACACTGCTGGGGGGGGTGGGGGTGGTGGGAGACATGAGTGGGGGCCTGGTGGAGGCTGCCCATGGTGCTGGGGGGTGGGGGTGGGTGGGAGACATGAGTGGGGGCCTGGTGGGGGCTGCCCATGGTAGCTGGGGGGTGGGGGTGATAGGGGACATGAGTGGGGGCCTGGTGGAGGCTGCCCATGGTGGCTGGGGGGTGGGGGTGATAGGGGACATGAGTGGGGGCCTGGTGGAGGCTGCCCCTGCACTGCTGGGGGGTGGGGGTGATAGGGGACATGAGTGGGGGCCTGGTGGGGGCTGCCCATGGTGGCTGGGGGGTGGGGGGAGGCATGGGTGGGGGCCTGGTGGAGGGTGCCCCACACTGCTGGGGGGGTGGGGGTGGTGGGAGACATGAGTGAGGGCCTGGTGGAGGCTGCCCTTGGTGGCTGGGGGGTGGGGTGATAGGGGACATTAATGGGGGCCTGGTGGGGGCTGCCCATGGTGGCTGTGGGGGGGGGTGGGTGGGAGACATGAGTTGGACATGAGTGGGGGCCTGGTGGAGGGTGCCCTGCACTGCTGGGGGGTGGGGGTGGTGGGGGACATGAGTGGGGGCCTGGTGGAGGGTGCCCCTGGATGCTGGGGGGTGGGGGTGCAGGGGACATGAGTGGGGGCCTGGTGGAGGATGCCCCTGCACTGCTGAGGAGTGGGGGTTGTGGGAGACATGAGTTGGACATGAGTGGGGGCCTGGTGGAGGGTGCCCTGCACTGCTGGGGGGTGGGGGTGATAGGGGACATGAGTGGGGGCCTGGTGGGGGATGCCCATGGTGGCTGGGGGGTGGGGGTGCAGGGGGACATGAGTGGGGGCCTGGTGGAGGGTGCCCCTGCACTGCTGAGGAGTGTGGGTGGTGGGAGACATGAGTTGGACATGAGTGGGGGCCTGGTGGAGGGTGCCCTGCACTGCTGGGGGGTGGGGGTGATAGGGGACATGAGTGGGGGCCTGGTGGGGGATGCCCATGGTGGCTGGGGGGTGGGGGTGCAGGGGGACATGAGTGGGGGCCTGGTGGACGGTGCCCCTGCACTGCTGAGGGGTGGGGGTGGTGGGAGACATGAGTTGGACATGAGTGGGGGCCTGGTGGAGGGTGCCCTGCACTGCTGGGGGGTGGGGGTGGTGGGAGACATGAGTGGGGGCCTGGTGGAGGGTGCCCCTGGATGCTGGGGGGTGGGGGTGGTGGGAGACATGAGTTGGACATGAGTGTGGGCCTGGTGGAGGGTGCCCATGGTGGCTGGGGGGGGTTTGGTTGTTCGACATGAGTGGGGGCCTGCCCATGGTGGCTGGTGGGTGGGGGTGGTGGGAGACATGAGTGGGGGCCTGGTGGGGGCTGCCCATGGTGGCTGGGGGGTGGGGGTGATAGGGGACATGAGTGGGGGCCTGGTGGGGGCTGCCCATGGTGGCTGGGGGGTGGGGGTGGTGGGAGACATGAGTGGGGGCCTGGTGGAGGCTGCCCCTGCACTGCTGGGGGGTGGGGGTGATAGGGGACATGGGTGGGGGCCTGGTGGGGGCTGCCCATGGTGGCTGGGGGGTGGGGGTGGTGGGAGACATGAGTGGGGGCCTGGTGGAGGGTGCCCCTGGATGCTGGGGGGTGGGGGTGCAGGGGGACATGAGTTGGACATGAGTGGGGGCCTGGTGGAGGGTGCCCTGGATGCTGGGGGTGCAGGGGGACATGAGTTGGACATGAGTGTGGGCCTGGTGGAGGGTGCCCTGCATTGCTGGGGGGTGGGGGTGCAGGGGGCCATGAGTGGGGGCCTGGTGGAGGGTGCCCCTGGATGCTGGGGGGTGATAGGGGACATGAGTGGGGGCCTGGTGGAGGGTGCCCTGCACTGCTGGGAGGTGGGGGTGCAGGGGGCCATGAGTGGGGGCCTGGTGGAGGGTGCCCCTGGATGCTGGGGGGGTGGGGGTGCTGGGTGACATGAGCAGGTGTGCAGGGTAGTCCCCTGTGGTGTCGGCTGCCTGCAGGGGCCGTGGAGGGTGTACAGGGAATACCTGGGAGCACACAGCCAAATCGCGTGTAGAATTTCCCGCGTACCCCTGAGATCCACGTACCCAGCCAAATCGTGTGTGGAAATTCCCACGCACGTACCCGGCCAAATCGCGTGTGGGACTTCCCGCGCACCCCTGAAATCCACGTACCCGGCCAAATCGCGTGTGCAACTTCCCGCGCACCCCTGAAATCCACGTACCCTGCCAAATCGCGTGTGGGACTTCCCGCGCACCCCTGAGATCCACGTACCCAGCCAAATCGCGTGTGGAAATTCCCGCGCACGTACCTGGCCAAATCACGTGTGGAACTTCCCACGCACGCCTGAAATCCACGTACCCTGCCAAATCGCGTGTGAGACTTCCCGCGCACCCCTGAGATCCACATACCCAGCCAAGTCGCGTGTGGAAATTCCCGCGCACGTACACGGCCAAATCACGTGTGGAACTTCCAGCGCACCCCTGAAATCCACGTACCCTGCCAAATCGCGTGTGAGACTTCCCGCGCACCCCTGAGATCCACGTACCCAGCCAAGTCGCGTGTGGAAATTCCCGCGCACGTACCCAGCCAAATCGCGTGTGGAACGTCCCGCGCACCCCTGAAATCCACGTACCCTGCCAAATCGCGTGTGAAAGTTCCCGCGCACCCCGCAATACACGCACACGTTATTTTTCAGTCAGCGGGTGTCCGTGTTTGTGGGTACCCCTTTGCACGTCATTTGTCCTGGAGGGCCACAGTATAGGACATTCATCATAGCTGTATATAGGTGCTATTTGTTGGCGCACCTTTTGGCGCACATTTATTACAGCCGCAGAGACGCTACCGCCTGCTTTCTTGTGGCGGTCGTGTTTGTGCCTGTGCGCTGGTTTGACCGTGCGCTTTTTTGCCCTATTCGATTCCATGAATACGTGTTGTAGGCGAGCGTGTGGGCGTTCCGCGCACTTGCACCCTGTACTTCCCCAGTGACGCCCACATTTTGGCAAGTTGTTCCCCATTCCGAGTGTTACGCCCCGTGTTCCGCCTACTTTTGTTGTGTGCGCCGCGCTATGTGCGATTTTCGCTGTGGCCTCTGCGATCTTCGCTGTGACCTGGCGCACGCCGTTAGATGGCCTGTGCGTCAACGTGCGCCGCGCACTTTTTTAGCGCACATCCGATGGTTTACTCGCGCACGCCCTTCCATGAATCGATGTGCGCTGCTTTTCGTGCGATTTTCGCACTTGCACTGCGATTTTCGCTATTCCACTGCGAATCGCACGTTTTTGGCCACTTGCGCCGCGCTAATTATTCCATGAATCGGCCTGTAAGTTGTCTTTGTCCATCTGCTGCCATGGTATGTATTGAAGTCACCCTTCTCCTTTTTCTAATAGTGGAAACTGAGTCAGTCCCATCCCACCGCTCTATCTCCCTATGTCTTTGGTGATGGTAAACGCCCAGGTCATCTCTCCCTTTCTTCACCCAACAGATCTCAAAGCCCCTGCGTAAATCGGGTGATACTGCCCGCACTGAGAGATGTGTCTCTAGAATGCAGCAGCTGTCCCCCTCCATCTCCCCTTAGTCTGTCCATTGCATTATCATCTCCCCACACTGTGCCCCTATCTGGGTTTATTCTTCCGGAACAGTGAGAGGGATTCTCCCCTTCATCGTCCTCGCTCCCTAATAAATCATCATCAGACCCTGTGTCACCATCAGTACTGTCAATATTTTCTTGGAAGCTAAGCTTCCTCATTTCGTGCTTCCCTGCTGCTTTCCCCCAATTGACCCATACTTCCACACTACCCCTCATGGGGAGATCAATCTCATCTTTGTCCATCCTTGGGTAACCCTGCGGCTTTTCCCACTTCTGTCTCATTCCCCTCTCCCTTGTGTCTCCCTTTCTTCATCGTCACTAAAACGTGCTAAAATCATCTTTACTTGTGCTACCCTCATAGAGTGTCATTCCTCCTCCTTGCATCGGTGCTACCTGAGGACCCACTCTACTTCTAACTTCCTCTTCTCCTTCTTTATCTGCACTTGTCTCTCCCTCTCTTCTTCCGCCTTTCTCCTCGCTATGATATAATATGATATGGCATTTATAACGCGCCTATACAAAAGTGTTTCAAGGCGCGATGTCCTCAATCTCTCTCTGTCTTCTCGCCTCCCGCTTCTCTCGCTCTCGTGCTGCTGCCTTCTGTTTCTCTCTTTGCACTCTTTCATCCTCTTCCTTCTCTTCCCTTTATCGTCGTTTGAATTCTTCCATTATCGCTGCCTATTCTTTTGTCTCCTCTGTGTCTTTTTTGCCTCCAACTTATTTGTTTCCTGTGACCTTCTCATCTAGTTTAAGCAATATCTGTCCACCTACCAATTCATTTCAGGACTTTGGGCCCCTGCCCCTCAAGGCTTCCCATTTTCCCCAAGTCATTTTCCTTTAACCTCACCTGAATGTCACTGTGCTCCTTCTCTTTGCTGCCTGTGCTCTGTGCTTCCTTACTTGCCTGCTCTGCCTTGCTTTGCCCCTCCCTTTTACTCTACGCCTCTGGTGCCCAAGTGGGATTGGCGTACCCTACTGCTGCTATTAATTCCCTCACAGGGTATAATCCCTGGGTCCCTGCAGATGCTTATTCGCTCCCTATTTGAGGAGGACGAGGGGGAGTTGAGGGCGATTCACTCTCCACCTCTCGCTGGCTCAGCATTAACTATTGTCATGCCAGGTTCCCTTCCTCATCCTGAAACATCTTCCATAACGCTAATATTACCATTCAGGTTTGCTTAAATTCTCCCCCCTTGTAAACCTTGTGTATACATGTGTGTAATTGTTGCTACACACATTTGGAGAAGCTCCCTTCTTTTGGACAGGCCTTCGCCAATTTGCCCTCTGTGTCACAAGTCCATTTCGTGCTGTACTGACAGATTTTGTCCTTATATCGCGGAAGGGACTTCCACATGTGCTGTAGGGGTGTGTTTTTCATAATTTTACTTGAGTACATTATATGTCAATAATAAAATCCAGATTTTGACACATCCACAGTTCAAATATACAGTTAAAAAAATATCTCTTATTGATCATAAAATCGCCACATTAATCTCAGCCTCTACGGCTCTAGACCAATACCAGGGGTGTGTTCCGAGCTCTGCCCTTCTGCAGTTCTCCACCCCAAAGGCTTAACTGACAACTCTGCTCATATGCTGTCCATGCTCCCCCCCAAAGGCGCAACCACTGTTTCAAAGCTCCATTATTATTCACAGATCACTGAAAAATTCTCTGCACCTCTCGTGCACCTTAAGTACTATACAGCAACCTGACTGGTGACATCACATCTACAGTAAGGAAGTAAAATAAATTGCTGCTATCTGCCCCTCCAATATCTTCACTTAAACACTTGCCAAACACAATGACAAACTTGATGAAACAAAAACATATACACGGCCATCATCCTGCCATCCTTAAAGGAAATACCAATAATTGATGTGATCTGCTTGTACCTACAGCATTGCCTTGTAGGTAAAATGCCTCCCGTGTGGCTTAACCAGGAGAACGCCTTCCGTGACACAAGGTAGCCTCACCTGCTAAGCCCTATACATAGTGATACCTTAATCCATGACCAAAACTACAATGCCCAACCCACAGGAAATCCAATATTTGCATAACTTCTGTCATCCATACACTTAAGTCAATCATCTAAGCTGACTGCCAAAAACTGATCTCCCCAAGACCGAATATTCCCTAACCATGAACAAAAGTCAAAAACAACACTCCTTGTCACCCCTAATATTCCAACATGGACACAAATCAACACCGGTCCACCCCTCTCCGGTTTGCCCTATAGCTGAGTCTGTACTTACACTTGTGATCCACTGATGTCGATCAGACACTGGGGGTCATTACGACCCCGGCGTTAAGGGGTTAACGGCACTGTAAAAGGCTACGGCGCCATTAACCCCTTAACGCCTTACTACAAGGTCCCTTTGCGGCTCCCGACCTTAACGGCTGGTCTGGACCAGCCGTTGAAGTAGGGACCCGCAAAGGGACCTTGATGGCAATTACGGTACCGCAATGTGCGGTACCGTAATTGCCGCCTTCCCCATTCCCATTGAGCCCTATGGGGCAAAAATGGGAATGGGGAAGGGCCATAGCCAAAGGGGTAATTACCGCCCTGCCAACCTTGGAATGGGGTGGTAGTTCCCCCTTTCTCCATGGCGGACACCGGCATGGACCATGGTGCTAATAGCACCATGGTTTAGCGCCGGAGTCCTAATGAGGGCCAATGACTCTTCCCTCAACCTGGATGCAAGGATTAAATACAAAACCCTCTGCATTGTCCACAAGGCTTTCTGGGGCCTGGGTCCAAAATACCTTCAGCTATCCCTCCGCAAATACCTCCCCTCTCGAGCTCTTCGCTCCTCTACCTCCAACTCCCTCATGGTCAGTCATTTTTCAAAGAAACAAGCTGGGGGTACATCTCTGTCTTCGGCTGGGGCCTCCCTCTGGAACAGCCTCCCTGCCACTCTAAAACTTGAGGAGAACCATCTCTGGTTCCGGAAGCACCTCAAGACCTTCCTCTTTTCTTCTGCCTTCACTCCCCCTCTTCCCTGCTGATCTGTTCTCTCTTGGCACCATGCACCTGGCCAACCTCTGTCCTCTGGGCCCAGGTACCTGCTTACCCTGTCACCCTCCCGCACTGCCTCCGGGCCACCCCTTCCACTGGGGTCTGTATATGTACCCATACAGCCACCCCCTTTTCTTCCTGCACTTATCAAACTTACCCTATCTGCTGCCTTAAACTTAGCACTTGCAAATTGCTGGCTGCACTACCACTGTTTGTTGCCTTTATTATGTATTTATTCTTATTTATCTGTTTCTCCTCTGCTTCGCACTTTCCACTTCTCTCCCCTTCCATGCACTTTTCCCCTCCCCCTCTCCCATGCACTTGCGCGTTCTCAATGTCACTGGGCCTAGTAAGATCGCTGTTTTGTTCTTCCCTGTTCCCCTCCCATGCCTTGTCGTGCTCTGAAACACTTGTGTACGAGCACGATAGAAATAAAATATCAATATCAACCTGCCACACTGCCTTTCCAATCTGATGTGTGTCCCACAGAACTGTCGACTTCCGTGGGTCACCTCACAGACATTCAGGCGTGCTGCGGGATGAGACAGCCTCTTTCTGAGCGATCATAGCGTACCATCCTCTGCTACCAATGGAATTATGCAAGAGGAATCGGGGGTGGGGCGGTCTCAATAATAATGTCCAAATCAGAAGAGTAACTTATTCCTATCAAAACTCCCCAATGCAAAAATGCAAGATTCAGCCATGGGGCAAAGTTTTCTGTCTATATTTCTCCGATAGGATCATACAGGAAAACACAATTCTGCAGCAATCTCAGCTCCCAGACCTGTGCCACAAGGTTTTATGTCCTAATGACGCCACAAAACCCAGGTCCACCCAAAAAACCTACAAGACATCCCCATTGGTTAGTTTGTGCTAATCACCTATAGAGGTTCCATATATCAGTCTATCCCATTGGTTTTCCATGTCAGGTGGCTCCTTCTGAGACTACCCCAAAAGGTGCCCACTACATTGTTGCAAGGCCGCAGGAAGACCATTTGCCCATGCAACATTTTATATCACTTTAAAAATGGAGCTTCTGAATCGGCTAGATCGGGTCCTTCAAGGCCTGGACCATTTTCAGTTCACAGAGCTCAGTGTACCTTTTCAAGGTAATGGGAATGGCTATGGAGGGCTGTGTGTTCCAGATTGTTGCTACTGGTCTGATCACCTAGCCTGAGAGAGTGTCTGCAGGTTGCAGTTTTGGTGGGCAACACTGTATCATTTCACTCTTCTTTGCTGGGAACAGCTTTTCTTCTCACCACAATTCAAAGTGCATTGTCTTGCTCTGCTGGGTCACGTATGTAGAGACTGCAAAACAGAGCTCTTCTGTCTGTAATTATGAGGATTTTACTCTGAATTCTTACAGGTGATGTGCTGCCTTGGAACCAGGAATTTTCCAGCCGTTATTGTCCTTGGCTGTGAACACCAACTCTAGACAAGTCAGGATGTTGGTTGCAACAAAGGTGTACAACACACATGTTCAGTTTAAGTTTTGTTACTGATGATCTGCTAGCGTGCGTGCGTGCACCAGCACTGCACAATGGTGGCGTATTTTCTTATGTAATTTTGTAATGTCAAAAAATAATATGGGCATGTTTGCACAATTTGCTCGGCTCCGATACACATGACCTGCCAATGTCAAACATGCCATATTGTCCAATTTGTTCTTGCACCATCCATCATCTCAATGCTGATCCAGGGCGGCAGTGTGGTAATTGGTATACAATTATACCAATTATACCAAGAGCTGCGGCTGCTGCCTCAATAGTCAATACTGTCACAAAGAACATGTCTTTGTTGCCAATCCAGCATTTTAATTGAACACAACTTTGCGATGAGCAGTGATGAGCAGCTGAGCGCATGCCTGATTTACTTCTTCTAAAAATGGGCCAATGTTATTATTGAAATTGGATGTTAGTGCTAGTGAGTGCCAACATCACAGGGCTGTATTTGTAGCGCAATGCTCAGCTTGGAGTTGGCTTTGACGACTACTGTTTGTGTTTGGCCGCTATCATGAATATCAAGAAAGTGCTCAGCGTAGGTGCTATATTTGTTCCCTGAACACAAAACAGCAGTGCACAGACAATCAAGTCATTTTAATTCACAAAGGCCTGGTACAGAACAGGCAACAAGAACAAGAACAGTTGCAGCAAAATTGACAGCAGTCCAATGCCGGTAAGGGTACAGCTCGCATTCATGCCTGTCACTGGAATTATTTGATTTTTCAATTTGTTTCTCCTTCACCTATTTTTTCCTTTCACTCATCACCTCTTTTTCTCATTCTCTCTTTCGCTCCACCCGTCTCTTATAGCACTATCTCTCTTTCTTTTCTCTGAAAACTGTGGTTTGCAAGATGTACCTTGTTCCCCCTTTTTCCATGACCAGAGTCAAGGATTCCTTTCTCATGCCAGCAATCACTAACTCATGCTTCTACCTTGGGATACCGCAGGGACAACCCAGAGCTGGTATCATTCCACCAGTGTTCTAAAAACTGTACACAATCCCCTCTGAGGCCTACATAAATGCTGCTGTGCCTTCTTGCCATTGGTGCTCCCCCTTAATCCTTTTTGCTTTCAGGAAGGTTCTCCAGACCCAGCTTTTTCTGCTATCTTGTCCCCACCTCTCCCCACCTTGTCATGATGACCCTCCAGTGTCTTAATTACTCCCCCTACAACCTCATCCACCACACACTTACCATTGCAATGTCTCATTCTTCCCAGTAGCTACATCATATCTTACTTGGCATCCTAGCAGATCTTCTGCACATGCAATGTTCTGCACATTTGCATGGTCTAGCCGGCACGTCTTGTCTATTTGAGCTACAAGGTTGCATTACTGATAAAAACTCAGCTTGGCTTCAATGTGAGGCAGCTAAAAGGCTGCACTACAGGTGAAATCAAAGCCCAACACAGATATCCGTGGGACTGTAAGGCAGCACCAGCACGGAATGCTGTCAGTGAATGCAGTGCAATGAGCTGAATTTCTGGAGGCAATGTTGCAGCTGCACTTCAGTCAACACCCAGCCCTTTGTTGTACCTTGCCACAGGCACTTAAACCTACTGAGCTGTATCATTTATCATCACCAGCAATGCTAATACAGAATCGGTTCTTTGAAACAATGTACATGATAGAATGGCAGGGTACTTTGGTGCTGTGTACAGTCAGAAACAGGGGCTTCTTCTCAGGGTTGCACACACTGTTTTCTGCCAGCCAGAAGATCCAGACTGCCTGAAGGGCATTCATATTGTGAAAGACTGTTTCAGTAGTATCCAATGGGAGGTTTCTGATCAAATGTGAGGTAAATTGTGCATTTTAAAGAATATTTATTCTGTAATACTGGTCAAAACTACTAGCCTTAGCATGGTGAGAGACAATCTTGTTGCAGTTCAACGAGAGTCATTGATAAGTTAGCTGCGTGAACTTAATTAAAACATACACTAATCAGTGGTTATTTCCTTCTCTTTCTGCAGAATTAGTGAATAGAGCCACATGAATCCAGAGTCATCAGCTAAACCAACAATGTCTGGTGCTACAAGACGGAAATAGGTCTGCAAACTGAAACTTGCGGAAGCAACACAATCCTCTCAATATATTTTGTCAGCTTTCAAGATACAGCCCAAAAGTTCCACTGACACGCAGGAGCAAAGGTATGTTATTGATGATTCAAATAATGGCAACGTAATCAACCACTGAATGATGTTATTGTAGTTACAAGATTATTTCAATCCTTGATTTCAGAACTCATCAGGAAAATCTCCTACATGCTGTCCCTCATGCTTCTGACGATGAACATTTATCTACTGCTTCTGCTTCTATCACAATACATTCCACAGATCACCCATCATGCAGTGACATTCCCAAGCATCCACAACGCTCTACTTAATCTACAGAGGGTCCTGATCACTCAACAGACACTGTTACCCAGTCCCATCCTGAAGTTACATTTGGTCACACAACTGCTGAGTGTACTAAAACTGTTGAAGGTACCAATGTTGGCACACAAGTAGCACACAACATGGATACTGAGGAAATTGGGCAATGAAGTGGGAATGTAAACATTCAGGTCATACTTGACATGCAGCAAGAATGCCATACCTCTTTCAGAGCAGGGAAATGTCTAAACCTTGAGTTCGAGCACAAGTTGCAGCTGGTCCATGTCAGCCTGGATTAAAAGATGGCTATAAAAAATGTCCATACAACATCAATGTTCAAACAATTTGCCCAGACTGGTGTCAAAAAAAGATTGCAGGTGGATTCTCTGTATTAAGACAGTGGTTAGTGCATTGTCCTAGAAATAACTGCCTTTTTTTATTTGCATGTTGGCTATTTGCCGATAAACATTTTTTGCACTTTTCAAAGATTTGGTCTGATTCTAGCTGTGGTTTTTCCAATTTTAAAATATGGAACATAATACATTCTAATGCATGAACTTTCCAAGATACACTGCATCACTGAAGAACAGCTACAAATAGCCACATTTAGAATTACCCAAGTTAGAACTATTGTTTCTGAGCTGATAAAAACTGAAAGGGAACAAACAGAAAAAATACATGCTATTCTAAGGTGACTGCTTAATGCTACATTGTATCTCGCCAAGCAAGGGATACCTCTCCATAGACACAGAGAACATGCAGGATTGGGAAGTACGTCCAATGAAGGATATTTTTGGAGTACTGAAGATGATATTCAAGTATGAGAATGTGTTAGCACAGCATATTGCTCATGGTGAGTGGAATGAAACCTTGAGCCATGACATTCAGAATGATTTCATTAGTGCACTAGTGAAAGAGACAATGCACGTTATCCTTCAAGAAGTTA
Source organism: Ambystoma mexicanum (assembly GCF_040938575.1). Taxonomy (NCBI): domain Eukaryota; kingdom Metazoa; phylum Chordata; class Amphibia; order Caudata; family Ambystomatidae; genus Ambystoma; species Ambystoma mexicanum. The sequence goes on along the minus strand of NC_090928.1, from coordinate 877,762,588 downwards.
AAATGACCAAATTCTATAGTGTTATTGTTGACTCTACAATAGATGTCACCAGAGTTGATCTGTTTTTTTTATATCTTAGATATGTGACATCATCTGGTCATGCAGCTGAAAACTTTGTAACATTTGCTGAACTTCTGGAGCAGCATCGGCAGACTTTTATAAACTATTCATATTGACATTAGAGTCCTTGGAACTTGATGTTTCCTTAATCTATGGGCAGGGGTATGGCGGTACAAGCACTATGTCTGGATATATTGCTGGACTTCAAGCATTTGTGAAAGACTTCTCGCCCAGAGCTATACATGTTCACTATTGCGCACACAATTTAATCCTTGTGCTGATTGATGCTGCACACTCATGTATATAAGGAAAGATATTTTTTGGCACACTTGAGCCACTGTACATTTTCCTTACAAGCAGTCTGCCTCACTTGACAGTTCTGCAGGAAGAGCAAAAAGAGAATGGCCTACAAGAAACAGCCATGACATTAAGAATGCTATCTGACACTAGATGGGCAAGTCGTAGAAAAGGGCAGTAGATTCTGTGAAACAAAACATTGAACCATTTAGCACATAATTCACTGAATATTGTGGGGTGCAGTTAAAGACCCCAAAGAGAAGTCCCTTTTACATGAACAGCAGCCATTTAAACACTGCAACCAAAAACAGCCCTGCTTTGCTTTGACTGTCACATGAATGGCAAGAAGTTAAACACTGCAACCAAAAACTTCCTGGCTTTTGCTTTTATTTCACACGAGTGGCAGAGTTTAAACACTGCAACCAAAAAAACGGCCTGGCTTTTGCTTTTATTTTCACATGAGTGGCAAAAATGTCAACACTGCAACAAAAATGGCCTGGATTTTTCTTTTTGTTCATGCAAAATTAAAGAACCATGGGAAAGAGGCTGACCTGTCATTATCAATGGACCAGCAGCAATGTAATTAACACAAGAAGGAGGAATCAAAGAATCCTGTGCAATGTAAAACAGGATTTTTAAACATTAAAAGCAAAAATGGCCTGCACAGGTGTTCGCAAATAAAAACAGCTTTAAAAAGCCACAATGGAAAAAGGTATCACTGCTCACAGGAAAATGTCAAATCTGTTCTGGCTGAGTTCTAAACTTCACAATGAAATGCCCCACTTCCAGCTGGATCTCACACCTCCCTGCAATAGAGTCTGCTTCTGCAGGTGTTGAAAGACCACTTTTCCCCAGACTGGCTGGCACTGAAGGCAGTTAAAGCAAGGGACTTCAAGGAAAAATCATCCGTAGCTGAAGCATGACAAAATAAAGTGTGAGCCCTTGTTGCACCCACTGCAAAAAGAGCCCACACCACTTCAAAGAGACTTCTAAAAATCTCTGGTCATGGGCTGAGCCCAGGGGGACAAGTGGATGTGGGGGGATGAAGCGGCCTCCCATTTGATTAACAGAAACACTCACAATTAATAGTAGAAGACTGTTTTTGTTTTAGGCATTTTGCGCAGCCATCAGACTGAGGATTGGTCTCAATGTTATGCCATTGTTCATGTAATTTGCAGGTGGTTTTGGGGATTTAAATTGCATTTACCTCGGCTCTGGGAATTGTAATGACCAGTTAGACTAGGTTTTTTGGCTGATCTCGACAAGTGACAAATGTAAAAGTGGCTGAAAAGATTGAAAATGAAATTAAAAATGTACTTAATGACTTACATATTCATAACTGTTGTACATTTTATGAAAACGACAAAAAATGTGACACAATGCCATGCTACATCGTACAGAGTTGGCGATCAGCTTATCTAATTCCCCATGGTCAGCAAAAACTGAATATATGTTTCATATGACAGTGGCTAGTACAATTATGAAGTTATGATACATTACTAGTTTTTGCCACAAAGTTGAAATGAGAACAAAGGGTGGTAATAAAGGGGAACAGAAAGATGGTACTCCGAAATCCCTAGTCCAATCCTGACTGGGGGCAGAGAGAAAGGGAGAAACTGTCCAATCCTAGCGGTAGGGATTATTGAAGGGTACTTCCCCTAAATTGTAAAATTAGTAATGTAATTTCTGCTACATAAGGGGGACTGTACTAGGAGAGGGGCACACAAAAACCGGGGATATCAGAAAAAGGAGGACAGAGAGAAGGCTGCTGAACCTTACCATCTTTGAGAGTTCAGTGAACAGACCCTTGCCTTTTCTTTCCCGAGTGTCCTGAGAGCCAGTTGGCATTGCTGAATCTTAAACAAAGGCATACTATGTTAGTAGCAATAACCCCAGCCCTAAATTGCATAAGCCCTTCGTTCTTGTAGCAGTGCATTCAATATTTCCCCTTGAGAACCCCAAATTGCCAGTGAGATTCAGCCATCTCCCCATAGTAGAATCTCTTGTTTGCCTGTGTATGTTAGCATATCTCCTTTGAAAAATACTTCAGTTTACTGTGTAAATCCTTAGCATTTTTGTCAGTAAATCAATTAATTCCCCCATTCAATTTCACGGATCGGGATTGTTGAAATTCTAAACCAACTATCCTTGTCTAGTGTTTTTATTTAATTGTTATAGACATTTAAGTTTTGCCTCAAAAGAAGTATTCCTATTGTGAGCTGAAAACTGAATTTGTCGCTGTGTCTAAATGATGCCCTGCTGAGCAAATTTTCATTTGCCAGTGTCATTCCTATTTGTATCTGTCCTATTAAACCCAAAACGTTATTCCCACTGTGAGTAATCCTTTTGCCCAAAGCCTATTGTCGGAATTGAAACAATATTATGCCTCCTATCGCAGCAATTGTATGTGTATTGGCCTACGCCAAGTTGTCTAAACATCATATGCGAACAAACTCAGCGGCAAGGTTTTGACCTTAGAGAAAGTAATGTAAGTCGCCATCTTGGATTAAGCCGCCATTTTAGGTTCTCTTGTAATGTGGAAGTCACCCTGAACATCAAAATGGAGGCCGAATGACATTCTGAGTAAGATTCTGGCCGTTGTGACCTCCGTACACACGAATAATTAATATGCCTGCAGGCCACTTGTCGGGGTCGCGAACTGAGACCTTGTCCTATTGTTGACCTATGTGTAAATGTACAACTATATCAGCGAAACTAATCAAAATGCATACATTATAGGATTGACCTGGCTAGGAACCCATAGGCCCAATCCCTAGAATGGTTAACCCGTGAGGGGGTTGGCCAAGGGCTGGATAAAGAGTATAAAAAGCCCAAGTATTCCAATGTACGGTCTCTCTTACTAATGCATCGAACCTTCGTTGAAGTTCGTTACGTTACTCTGAGAGCCGAATAGCTATCCGTTTGTCAATTGCCTTTGGTAACTGTTGTAGCTTTTAAATAAAGCACTTGTATGTTCTTTGTAACCTGTGTTGGTGTATTTCTTTTTGGGCTTCCCGGCCTCATATTATTTTTATGTTTTTACAGTTGGCGCCCGAATAGGGACCCTCAAGATTGATGCCGGAACATTGAAGGTTGACGCAGACTATCGAACCGGGATCGGACAGTGTGATACTGCGGGCCTGACCGAACGACACGCGATACCTACGCAGCGCTGCACAATCCGATCCTTGGATGTAGTCGTGTGGTCTGACACGGCATCTTGACAAGGGTCCATTTTTGAGGCGTGCAGATTTGTCGAAACCACCAAACACAAGGTAAAATTCGTTAGGTATGTTCTTTGGTAAACCGTACGGTCCTCCTTAGGTTTGGTCAGGTGCAGTCATGACCCGGCTCTTAATTCAACCCTGACAATTTGAATTTGGCGTATTGTATCTGCAGACACAATTACTGACCAGGTAACACCAATTTTTTGTGAAATGCCTGGGAAATTGTCTAGCTGCTTTAGGGCTCTGTTCCGCAGCGATCGACAATCTTTGGAATTTAGCCGCCCGGCACCACAGGAGGGGTCGCCGGCATGTACTAGGTACTGTAAGTATGGCATTGGAAGTATAGTATTTAATGATATTTGGCACAGACAAACCAGACATGCCTCCGAATTTCAGTGGCCAATCAATGGTAGTTTCGAGATCCCCCGTATTGAATACCTAGAATCGGTCTTGCTAAAAAAGAAGGCCAGACCTGCAGCATTTGATGTTTTGCAGAATTGGAAAAAAAAGAAGCGTTGCAGCAACTTAAAAATAGGGATAAACATGCACGCCGTCATAAAAAAAGTGCCGAAAAGGCGTTGTTATATGATAAGGAAAAACATTCGGAGTCAGTCAAAAATATGGATAGGGCTTTCTCACTAGGTATCCAGAAAATTCATCCCTCTAAAGATTTCCATGTTTCTGAAGAATTTATTGAAAAATTGTTAAACGAACGCAGGCCTGGTGCCTCTGCGCCACCTCCGTATGATCCTCTCCCGGGTGCTCTGCCCATTCCTGCTGTTGTTCCTGCTGTTATTCCTGTTCCCCCTGTACAACCTATTGTTCCTATTCCTCTAGTTGTTGTTCCTCCACCTATCCTGCCACCCCTTCCTCTTGCGCCGATAGTTGCACCCTCATTGAATTTGCCCACACCTCCGCTCCCGAGCGGTTCCTGAGGTCAAAGATTGTCACTCGTAATACTGTTTCTGCAGACAAGAAACAGGAATTATTTGCTTGGGCTAAGCACTGTATGGAGAAAGGTGATCAAGTTAACGTTTTTTCCACATTATCAAATATGGACAATTTTCCCGAGAAAAATGTTTTTATCGAAGGTTTGGGGACTCATTTATGTGTGATGTGGGGTAGATTACAAAATTCGGATCTCCCACAAGGGGTGAGGGATATAATTGCTTTAGCACTTTCGAGGGACACAGAGGAGAAAGTACATGGTCATGTTGAGAGATTGTTTGAGTATAGGAGGGACTTTGAGAAATCACGAGATGAGGATGATGAAGACGACAGTATGTATGTGCAGAAACGGTTCCTTCCGTGTCGTAGATCGGCACCTGAGGAAGTACGAATTTGTACCAAAGATGCGATTCGATGGATCTCGGATTCATCGATACCGCCAGATGAAGTATATGACACGTATAGTCAGTATACAGTAGAAATGCAGAGGAAGGTGATTCAGGTAATGGTACAGTACCTGCAGGAAGAATGTGTAAGGAAGAAGGTTAGTTGTCCTATTGAGCTATTGGGAATTTTTTTGCCCGACACTTCTTCGACTGCCTTAGCGCTCGACCTGGCTCTGTTGCTTAGTAAGCGGTCAGAGTTACCTATATCATGGTTGCCTATGAGAGAGGTTCCTCCGACATTTGTCCCAAAGGTTGAGATTCCCGCTAACGCTGGGACTGGTGCACCCGCTGTGGATATCCCTGCACATTATGTATCACAATTTGTTCACGTCCCGTTTTCACGACAGGAAGTGAACACTAATAGACAATCAATTCCCGATATCAGGAAAAACCCGACAGGATTCTACAAAGAGATAGAGTCCGTTTTGCAGTCCTCTGTGTTCAACTTGAGTGACATTGACTTGCTATTCCCTGTACTCCTGCCCGTAGATTTATGGAAGCAGGTTCGAACAATAGATGATGTGCCAGGATTAGGAGATACGTGGGCTAACATGACTAGGATTGATGGGGAAAGACCAGCTGGTGTGAAACCACCTCAGGTAATACTTACTTTGCCTGATAGAATTGTCGCAAAATTGAAAACCATAATTCCTGAGAAAAGAATTATTTGGGACAAGCTTACGGCCTGTGTTCAAGGAAAAACTGAAGGTGCCACCAAGTTCTTTAATAGATTCGAACAGGTATTCTCTGATTTCAGTGGACAGGACAGGACTTGGGCACAGAGTCTGGGAAAAGGTTGTTTGTGGACAAATTTGTACGTGGGTTGTTGCCCGACATCCAGTCACAGATTATGTCCTCTGAGAGCGCTTGGCAGGCGAAATCCCAATCTGAAGTTTTGCACATGGCTCAGTATTATGAGAACCGTGTGAATAATGAAAAAGAGAAAATAGAGAAGAGGAAAGGAGATTTGAAGACAGAAGTATTGTTACAACAAATTGTTAGAAATCCCAGAGGAGGTACGTCACAGATCAGAGGTCAGTATGTCCCAAAAGGAAACGCTCCTTTGGGTCCTGTGAATGTTAATCAATGTGCCTATTGCCGCCAGGAAGGTCATTGGCGAGCACAGCGTCCTTCGACAAAGGTCAAACAATGCGTTTGGGAGTATGGGTAGACGACCAAGAGGTCGCCCTGGAGCAGGGGGCCCTGATAGAGGTCCGTTTTCACAAGATCCTCAGCAACCTTTTTCACGGGAAAATCAGACTTCGAGTGTGGACGCAAGAAACATATTTGATCACCCTTCTGCTGCCCACCTTTCTGAAGAGCTTCCTTCCGATAACATTTTGTTTCGTTAGGACTGCCCGAAGCAGGGTTTGGAACCTTCACCTATTCCCGTTAATCAGAAAGGTCTCTACGTTGAACTGTTAGTGGGGAATAGGAAACATCAGTTTTTGATAGACACTGGAGCACAGAAGTGCTCCATTGATCATTCCCGGGTTCCAAACATTCCACTGTCAGGGCAAACAAATGTTTCTGTAGGGTTTTCTGGTATACCAATTGTTTGTCCGGTTTCTTCGCCGGTGTCTGTTTCTTTGGGTCCCTTTACGGACCATTGTCCCTTCCTTCTGACTTCGAACTGTGGAGAGAATTTGCTGGGGTTAAATCTGTTGAAGAAATTGAATGCAGTAATTAATTGTTCCTCTGATGGAGTACGACTGACGGTTTCACCACAGCAACTTCCCAATTCTCAGTTTTTGACTCAACCTTTGCCTCCTGAGTTTAGTGTTATTCCAGAATGTTTATGAGCGGTTGACGACAATGATGTCGGGGTGCTACAGATTGAGCCCGTTAAAATAGTTTTGAAGCATGGAGTTAAACTACCACGCATTCCGCAATATAAAATATCAGTTGAGGGCGAGCGTGCTTTGAAGTGCATTGTCTCCGATTTTGTGCATCGAGGGGTGATTGAAGAGATTGCAGGTAGTTTATGTAACAGCCCAATTTTGCCTGTATACAAGAAAGGCGACAATGCAATCCCATACCGTTTTATAATTGATCTTCGTGCTATTAACAAAGTTGTCGCCCCACAATTTCCAATTGTGCCTGATGTAACAACGATACTAACAATGATCCCTGCTACAGCTACGCACTTTAGTGTTGTGGATTTAAAGAATGCTTTCTTTAGCATTCCTATACACAAGGAGAGTAGATATTTGTTCGCGTTCACCTTGGGAGGACGTTCATTTACATTTACTCGGGCACCTCAAGGGTATACTGAAAGTCCAAGCATTTATAGTAGAGCTTTGAAAGAGCAGCTCGACACCCTTGAATTGCCACCTACTTGTACACTACTTCAGTATGTCGATGATTTGCTTTTGGCTGCAGATTCTGAAAGTGCTTGTAAAGAAGGCACTGTATTGTTACTTATTCATCTGGCCGAAAACGGTCATAAAGCTTCGCCCAAGAAATTTCAATATTGTTGTCAGGAGGTCGCCTATTTAGGCTACCTCCTGTCAAAGGAGGGGAGAACATTGACACCTGAAAGAATAAAACTCATTTCTGGCATGTCTGTTTCAAATATACAGAAGGAAATCAGGGCCTTAATAGGTATGGATTCTTACTGTAGGTTGTGGATCCCGACCTTTTCACTAGTGATAAAACCGATGTTGGCTTTGACGAAGAAGGGCATTTCTCTGCCGCTGCCATGGAAATCGGAACATCAACGATCATTTGAGCTTCTCAAATCCGCGTTATGCTCTGCACCGGTTCTGGGTACTCCAAATTATGACAAGGCCTTTGTGTTGTTTGTGCATTAATGTGATGGATGTGCTTTGGCTGTGTTAACACAGGAACACAGAGGGAAGAATAGGCCGTGCGGCTACTACTCCTCTGCCCTTGATCCTGTCACATGCGCTTTGCCAAGATATTTGCGAGCTGTCGCTGCTGCTGCCACGTCTGTAAAACAGAGTGAGGGAATGGTCGTAGGCCATGATTTAATTTTGATGGTACCTCACTCTGTAGATGTCCTATTGAATAAAACCCAAACGCAACACCTCACTTCTGCACGGCTGACAAGGTATGAATTAATTCTGTTTGCACCTCACATTCAAATTAAGAGGTGTTGTGTTCTTAATCCGGCTGAACTTCTACCTTTCCCGCAAAATACTGTTTGCGGTGATGAAGAATTACATGACTGCCTGTATACCACTGAACAGGAAACGAAGGGCAGGATAGATTTTATAGATACTCCTTTAGGTAATGCAGAAGGGGAGCTGTTTTGTGATGGCTCCTGCTTCAAACTCTCAGATGGTACATCTACAGCTGCCTATGCAGTTAATACGTTGAGTACGGTTGTTGAAACTAAGAGAATTCCGCATAACTTTGCGCAGGCCGCAGAGATTATAGCGTTGACCCGAGCTTGTGAACTCTCTGAAGGGCATACAGTAAATATATATACTGATAGCCAGTACGCCTTTGAGGTGGCTCACAACTTTGGGAGGCTCTGGTCGGAAAGAGGGTTCCTAACCTCACATGGGACCAAGATCCAGCATGGTCCCCTGATAGTGCAATTGCTCTGGGCACTCTCACTCCCTAGGCAGTTAGCGATCATGAAATGTGCAGCACATCGTCATGTAAGGTCATAGATGATGTGGGGAAAAGGAACGCTTTTGCTGACCAGATAGCCAGGCAAACGGCTACAGACCTTAGCGCAGACATGTATTCTCTAAGGGAAAAAAAAGATGCCTATGTAATGGATGAGGGTATTGGGTCTGTGCAAGATATTCAAACTGATGCCACAATAGAAGAGTCTAAAAGGTGGGCCGAAGGAATGGGGAAACTGGATGATGATGGGTGTTGGGTGGATACAACTGAAGGAAAATGGTTGCTCCCTGATTCATATGTGCTGGCAATGGTTATGATGGCACACTGTCCTACGCATGTGTGTGCTCAGCAGATCACGAAAATGTTAGAACAAGTATGGGTGAATGATAAAATTTCGAAGATTGCACAGCGCCATGTTCAGAATTGTATGATTTGCTTACAGCACAATATGGGGAAGGGGACAGTAACTTCAAGGGGAAGCTTTGGGCCCCCTTCTGTTCCCTTTGAGGTCATCCACTTTGATTTTATTGAGATGGAACGGTGTAACAATCTAAAATATGTTCTTGTGATTATTTGTGCTTTTAGTAAATGGGTCGAGGCTTTCCCCGTTAAAGATGCTACTGCCATGACCACTGCAAAGACTATGGTAAAAGAATTCTTTCCACGATTTGGGCTTCCAAGGGTAATTTGGTCGGACAATGGTCCCCATTTTGTTGCAGCAGTAATTTTGCAGATATGCACAGCGTTACACATTGAAAAATGATTTCACTCGGCTAGACATCCTCAAAGTGCTGGGTTGGTAGAGAGACATAACGGCATTCTAAAGAATAAGCTTGCAAAAACATGTGCCGACACCAAACTGAAATGGCCAGATGCCTTAACTATTGTATTGTTAGCCATGCGTACCACACCTCAAACTAAGACTGGGCTCTCCCCATTTGAGGTAGTGATGGGGAGACCTGCTAACATTTGGGGCCTTCCGAAGCCCAGAACCTTAAGGGAGGTAGAAAATGTATTGCTTGTAGACTACTGTAACCAGTTGACTAAAAATCTGTATCTCATTTATCATCAGGTCCAATCAGCTTTACCTGTACGGTTTACAGGCCCAGGACACGATATTCAGCCTGGAAGTTGGGTCCTAGTGAAGGCCTACAAAAGGTCTTCCTGTCTCGCTCCTCGCTGGAGGGGACCCTACCGGGTGCTGTTGGTCAGCCAGACAGCAGTGCGGGTGGCTGGAAAAAAACATTGGATCCACGCGATGCATGTCAAGAAACTTCTTCACCCGACGCCACACGTTACAGAAGAAGCAGAACCCCTCGCTGATGCTACAATCTCTGATCCTGGAGTAGCAAACAGCACTGTGAGTGCGTCGGAGAATTTCCCTGAGCCCGTGGAGCTTGGGGAACAGTCCATTTCGTCTCCGCACTCTTTGAAAAAGTCATTTCCGGAAAACATTGTTTTAAGTTCTGCGACTTCCGTCGCCTCCGATACGTCGCTTCCCTCAGAAAGTGACGTTACCTTGTTTCCGGATCAAACAGTTTTGGGTACCACCAGGTACGACCTTCGATGAAGAAAATAGAACTACGGCACGGGTCTTTCCGTGCATTTGGAAAGAAGAAGTGATTGAAAGTTTTCTCTTGTAAAAGAAAGTTTCTTTCGAACAAAAGGAAAAAAAGGGATATTCTGCTGGCTAGGGTTGGGAAGGACTAAGAAGTCGCGCGACCGTAGTGTCGCCAGCAACGAACATTGGGGTCGTCGATTGAGAAACTACGATGCCTGCCACCTCCACCGCTGCTCCCCGCACTGGACTTGTAAATAAGGGGGTGACCAACTCGGACAAAGAACAATGTGCCTGGGCCCCGAAAACGTATTGCTGTGTTGTGTTAATATTAATTGGAATTTGTGTAATTACCGCTGTGGGACTTTGGTACTTCGAAGAAATTTACCTTCTAAAACCTCTACTGCCAATTGAGATTGTACCTACTGCCTTGGCTCCCTCTGTACACCTTCACACCTTGTCACCTAGAGACTCCCAGCATAGACGAAAGTATCATAATAACACTTTAATGATAGTAATGAATGCAACGCATGCCATTTTTAATAAGAGTAATTGCTGAATTTGCACCCATTTACCGCAACATGGGAACAAGGGGCTAGGATGGTATATTCACCCTTTACCTTTAACGACTGCTTGCTATGCTTCTCTTAGAGCACTATTCTTTGGCCGTTGGAATGATAGCGTCTCAGGGAACTTTGATGGAACTAATTTAAATGATTTTGAGAAACGTGAATTGACTCCCCTCGGATGCTCGCTTTTTGCAAATAAAAGTAGACCAAATGTTGCTTCTATTAGGCCATCTGATAAACTATCTCTTCCTTTCCAAACTCTAATTTCCTTTAAAATGGCTCCAATAGGCAATAAGGACGCTGTGCCCCCTTCCTACTCTATTAATCATAGCCCCGATTCAGTCCCCTTTTGTGTACAAAGAAATGGCACTCGGCCAATGGGAGATTTTGAAGATTGTATAAACATTGTAAATTTGACTGGGGAGAACAGGCCTCTGTATGTAGGGGGGCCTGTTTATTTCGTTTGTGGTAGTTCAGCATTTCTCTGGTTGCCCAAGGATTGGCAGGGAACCTGTTATTTAGGAATCCTGTTACCTGGGGTATTTTTAGCTAGTACATTGGAAGTTTCTAAGGCTCGCCCACGGCGGGACGAGGATGGAGATACCCCTGGGCAAGTATTGGGAGATATAGCAAAATCAGTTGTGCCATTTTGGGGACAGATAGCAAACTCTGAAAATATTAGGGGACTAGCAAGAGTATTGGAGAGAACCATCAACCGGACCACGGATATACTCTACAATATGACACTAGAACAAAAGGCAATAAGATTGGTAGCACTCCAAAATCGGATGGCATTAGATGTCATTCTGGCAGAACGTGGTTGAGTATGCAAATTAGTGGGGTACGCGTGCTGTGTTTTCGTACCAGAGTCCTCACCGACAATTTTCAAAGCAATACAGAACTTGCGCATCCTTAGTTCTGAGGTGCATGTTCCGGTGGGAGATTGGAATATTAGCGCCTGGTTCTGGGATTCTCTACGATCCTGGGGTTGGAAGGTGCTTTCTGTTATCCTGGTTATTTTGGGAATCCTGCTGTTCCTTTGTTGCTGTTTCCAATGTCTATCCAGTATATGTGCAATGCTAGGGGGGTGTTGTGCTCAAGCGGTGAGCACAGTAGGGCACAAAATGCACGCCCCAGATACAGCATCTAAAGAGTTGTGTTACAAGAGGTTCTGATGAATGACCTAATGGTTGTAGACATTACAGATAATGATTCAGGATGTATAGACGACAATGCATGGAGTTATTTACAAAAGTATTAGAAATGATATTAGCACTTGGCATAGGCCAAAAGGAGGGTTTGTCGGAATTGAAACAATATTATGCCTCCTATCGCAGCAATTGTATGTGTATTGGCCTACGCCAAGTTGTCTAAACATCATATGTGAACAAACTCCGTGGCAAGGTTTTGACCTTAGAGAAAGTAATGTAAGTCGCCATCTTGGATTAAGCCGCCATTTTAGGTTCTCTTGTAATGTGGAAGTCACCCAGAACATCAAAATGGAGGCCGAATGACATTCTGAGTAAGATTCTGGCAGTTGTGACCTCCGTACACATGAATAATTAATATGCCTGCAGGCCACTTGTCGGGGTCGCGAACTGAGACCTTCGGCCTCATTACAACCCAGGCGGTAAATTCCCTACTTTACCACCATGGTGCAAACTCTGTTTACACCAGGGTGGATGGCGGATTTACCGCCCCATTCCAAGGTGAGTGGGGCGGTAAATCCCCATTCCCCATTTACCCTTCCCCATTCCCATTTTTGCCCCATAGGGCATAATGGGAGTGGGGAAGGCGCTAATTACGGCACCGTAATTTACGGTGCCGTAATTAGCACCAAGGTGGGTTAGCGCCTTGCATTTTAACGCCTGCTAAAAGCAGGCGTTAAAATGGTAATCAGGCGTTAAGGGTTAACGGCGCCGACAGCGCCGTTAAACCCTTAACGCCTGGGTTGTAATGAGGCCCCTTGTCCTATTGTTGACCTATGTGTAAATGTACAACTATATCAGCGAAACTAATCAAAATGCATATATTATAGGATTGACCTGGCTAGGAACCCATAGGCCCGATCCCTAGAATGGTTAACCCGCGAGGGGGTTGGCCAAGGGCTGGATAAAGAGTATAAAAAGCCCAAGTATTCCAATGTACGGTCTCTCTTACTAATGCATCGAACCTTCGTTGAAGTTTGTTACGTTACTCTGAGAGCCGAATAGCTATCCGTTTGTCAATTGACTTTGGTAACTGTTGTAGCTTTTAAATAAAGCACTTGTATGTTCTTTGTAACCTGTGTTGGTGTGTTTCTTTTTGGGCTTCCCGGCCTCATATTATTTTTATGTTTTTACACTATCTGTTAGTTGTCCTGGTCATTTTCACTAAAAAACGATTTTCCTATGTACCTTTCTCATTGTTGAAAGCGCGTGTGTCATTTTCAAGCCCCAGTAAAATTAAGGTGATCCAAATTTCATTTTTCTAAAAGTGTCTTTTGAACCTTTAAAAGGCATTTTTCCTAGAGTGTTCCCCTTCCTCTATCCGATTCTGAGTGCGGATTTCGGGTTTGCAAATTAGTGTGATTTGTCTTTTCATTTTTCTAAAAATGTCTTTTAACCTTGGAAAATGTGTTGTCCCTAGTTTATATATCATCCCCTACTATACCTTGATCACTGATTCTGGATTGCATTCCCTTTATTTTTTTTATTTTCTTTCTCATGTGTTGCCTATATTAAATATCAATTTTCCTATGTGTGCTAGCTTGTCTGTTTTGAAGCCCTATTTGGCTTCTAGCGTAAGCAGCCTGAAGTACCCTGGTATGCTATCACTTGTGGTAAATTGTTCTTTTTCGGTCCTGCCATTAGAAAAAAGGAAGTAACTGTGATAGTATATCTTAACATGCTTTTTTATAGAGATTATTGCATTTTGTCTTGCCGCAACATTGATGGCTGTGCCATCGTTTGGTTTTCCTTTTCATTAAATAATAAATTAATAAATATCTTATTGATACACACCGGCCTGTTTCCTAGCACATTGTCACATGGGATGTTTGTGGATGTTGGGTGTGTGACGGATTGGAGACCTACTCAAAAAGAATCTGTAGTATATTAAAAATAAAAAGCGTTTTATTCTGCGCAACATTCATTTTAGGGGAAGCAGTTCCCTGGCTGGCGTGTGCCGTGTAATAAACTGTGACAATATCCACTGAAAGTATCCCAAATGCAAATGGAATATCACTTTTGGATGCACAGGTGCTCAGGAACACAATTGAAACCTTAGAGTTTACATTTTTTTATATGTTTTGGCATAAAGTATTGCAAACTGTGCACACACTGTCAACACATTTGCAAAGTAGATCTACTAACTGCAGAACGCAAGGTTGTGATTAGCTGTAAGGAAATCGAGATCATTCTGATGCATTGAAAGGGTTAGCTACATTTTATGCAGGTGATGTCTCTGTGCCCGACGCTGTGGAAAAGTATTCTTTTTGTGCACTGTATGGAGAAATATTACCTGACAACAAGCCGTTTTTAATAACCGATATCCTGTATTTCTTGATAGCCAATGATATGCAGGTTGTTTACCCAAACCTTTCTAATATGTAAACAATATTTCTCACTTTGCCTGTAAGAAGTGCCACCAGTGAACAAAGTTTTAGCAGGCTCTAGGTGATCAAAAGTTACTTACGGCCAACAAAGGGTGAGGAGAGACTTTCAAATGTAGCCTTCCTAAGTATTGAAAAAGACCTGGCTGACTCTGTGGACTTTGATAAAGTAATTCAGACATTTGCTTCAATGAGGAGAACCACCTCCCGTTCCGGAAGCACCTTAAGACCATCTTCTTTGCTTCTGCTTTTGCCCCCCCTCTCCTCCGCTGATTCTGGTCTCTCTTGGTACTGTGCACCTGGCCACCCTCTGTCTACCGGGCCCAGGCTCCTGCTTATCTTTTCCACCCTCCTGCACTGCCTTATGGCCATCCTTTGCACGGGGGTCTGTATCTGTACCCACACAGGTCCCCCTCCTCGCCCCTTGCACTTACCAGACCTACCCTGTCTGCTTCCCTCAATTTAGCACTTGCTGGATGCACTACTATTGCCGTGTTTGCTGTTCTTATCATGTATTTATGAGTATTTATTTCTGCTCTCCCCTTGCTCTGCACTTTCCACTTCTCCCCCCTCCCTTGCACTTTTTCCCTGCACCCTCTCCCAAGCACTTGCGCCTTCTCAATGCCACTGGGCCTAGTAAGATCCTCGTTTTGTTTTCTCCTCTGTTCCCCTCCCTTGCCTTGTCGCCCTCTGAAACACATGTGTATGAGCACGTTATAAATAAAATATCAATATCAATATCAATGAAACCCTGCAGAAGGGCCTTGTAGCGCAAATGCTCCATGGGTTTTTTGCTGCAGCAGAAGGCTTCTTGGTCCTAATCTGTCACAGCAAAACATCTTCAAGCACATTAGTCTTCTGTAGCCTAAAGCGCATGGGACACAATCCCATTCTCACCTTGCATTTGAAAGAACAGTTTCATCCTCATTACGTGTATATATTTGTGTGTATTTATTGAGTCATTGGGCCTCATTACACGGTAGGCGGTGGACCAAGGTGCTAATAGCACCTTGGTCCATGCCAGTAAAATACCGGCACCGCCTTGGTGGAAAGGGGAATTACCGCCCTATTCCAAGGTTGGCGGGGCGGTAATTCCCCCTTCCACCATTGCCCTTCCCCATTCCCATTTTTGCCCCATAGGGCATAATGGGAATGGGGAAGGTGCTAATTACGGTACCGCAAATTTGCGGTGCCGTAATTAGCACCAAGGTCCCTTAGCGGGTTGGTTTATAACGCCTGCTAAAAGCAGGCGTTAAAGTACAAGGTCCCTTAGCGGGTTGGTTTTTAATGCCTGCTAAGAGCAGGCGTTAAAGTACCAACCCGCTCAGGGACCTCGTAGTAAGGCGGTAAGGGTTAACGGTCACCGGTACCATTACCAGTGACCGTTAACCCTTACCACCTACCGTGTAATGAGGCCCATTGTTATGCATCAAGCATTTGATATTAGGGATATTTATTTTCAGCTAAAATGTTTGACCACCTGTTGGCTTTTTGGTACTAAGAAATGTTTACAAAAGATAATGCACTGATGCACTCAGGGAATACTGACAATTATATTGAAAGATGTATACAATTGCACTTAAGTTGTTTAATAATGTTTAGCTTTGTTTCAGGAGGATCCATATGTCTGTTGCTGGGACGAAAGGCTATTGTTGGTTCCATTCCCAATCTGGTATTATATTGGTATTTATATGATAAGGGTATTTTATTTTAAACTCCAATGTCTGGACACATGATGGCTTGTTTGTGGCAGGCAGACAACCCTGTGTCAGAGAATCTAGGAAAAATATGAAAACATTTTTCCAGTGCTGTCTGTGGTTTTGTATTGTTTGGCTGGGTTACCACCAGCGCGGATTGGTAGATTGTTTGCTTGCAAATGTTTATTGAATTGTTCTTTTTTGCCTTCCTGGTGGGTGGATCTGATTCAGGGAGCTAGATGTTTTGTCAAATTGAAATCACATTTTAATAGGATGTTCCCTCCATAAGAAATGTGTGGTGTGTAAATGATAATAGATGTGGCGTGTAGATGTGTAAGGTTTTATAAATTAAATATATATTGGATAAAAAACTCTGTCAGTTTTTCCTTGAATATTAAGTGTCAGTATTTCCTAGTTATATCCCCAAAATTAAGGAAATGTTAGTAACCCAGCTCTCGAACAGACCCCTCTCTGACGTTCCTGGTGCAGCGGCAGCCCACTGAGCGTCACATCACCACCCTGGCATCAAAACCTGGCTCTGCCACTGTTCTGATTATTAAACGCGGGATTAGGATTTTTCAAACGAGGCCATGCCTGTTCATGAAATAATTCTTAACATTTAAATAACCATGGACAATTGCAAAGATGGAAGTCACACCAGTAAAGTGCGCAGTTGCCGCTGGAAACAGATGCTCTATTTGGAAGCGGTGTGGAAATATTTGGCTCAGCCCACACTCACCACACTTGATATTTGTATACAAAGCACAAGCGAACACAGTAATTTGTGGGTGAGTTTTTCTACTAACACATGTCGTTTCTGTGGGCACTATCAGTAATCATTGTACGAGCTGGAACACGTGAGCATTAAAAACACGCTGATGTAATCTCACGGAAAATGCATTCCTCGTTCTCTAACACGGCGGTTATATTTGGTTTTCACACTATCCCTGAATTTTAAAAAATAAATAGTACACTTTGAGACTTTTCAATTATAAGTTCGTCTGAAAATATGCCTTGCAATAATGTTCTACATTTCATGGAGTAACATCGAATGTAGTATGATTACAATTGCAAATTGTTACAAGTTTTTAAATCGGCCTAATGATATATGTATTATTAATACACGCACTGTCTCATTAAGGATATGGAGAGCTGGATGTGTAGAGAAGGATTTCGCTCATAAGGTCTCCTACATTTGAAACTGCGAATAGTGATTTCCTTCAAGTTTACATGTTAAGGCACTGTTGCTATTTCATTCATTTTTGGAAAGTATGAGGAAAGTCAGGTCATCCATCTAAGGGTTTTAATGGACTCCGCAAACCGGGATTTGTCTCACAACTGCGGCCACTGCTTTTCCGAGATTCTGCATAAAAGAACATTCTTTAACTAAAATTACATTTTGCAAAAACGACTGTGACTGTGATTAAACGGGCAGTTAATACCATTGTACAGACACCGAGTCGATCATTTTCAGTTTCAAATTGTGCCCTGCACTCCAAGCACGTTCAAATTCTTTTTCATAGCAGTGTTTATGTAAGGGGTAGTAAACGGAACAGCCTCTGATATACTGATGTGCATTCTTAATACTTAACCAAACAATAACCAATTACCTTTTAGAGAAGACACGCTAGTGATCTTCTTACTTTAGAAAAACACACAATTCATTAACTGGGCACGTCCTAATAGATGGCAGCCCTTCTTCCCCGCTCCTTGCTTTGCACATTGATTTGAGAGCTGCGCAATATTTACTGTTTGGGAATAAACGTAACACGAGAAGATGCACTTTCACTTCCGTCGCGTTTCACGGTTTGTCTATCCAGGAGTTAACAAGAAAACGTTTTCAATGAATTTTTTTCTATGATTATTCATGAGCAAGGTTCTCGGTGGAAAAAAAACCTGTCCGGACAGCATTAAGTTCAGTTATGCAAAGCTGAGGCTGCCCTGTCACTGTTATACGTGTGACATTGAGCATTTGTTCACATGGAGGCGACATGGAGAGGAGCAGCGGCGGTGTCTCCTTTCAGCAGTTGCAGCTCTTCAGTTCTTTATGGTCAGGCTTTCATTATACTTTGAAATGCAGACAAATGCGAAACAGGAACTCCATCCTATAAACGTTTCATTCAACACACGTTTCTTCCTGGAATAATGCCCAAATAGGACAGATATATTCCAATACAGATACATTTCCTGTCAATCTAAAAAGATCCATTCGTTGTTTTCTCTATGCCTTTCACTCCTAAATATTAGCTGGAAAACCTTATTTGTATTGCTCCAGGGCAGGTAATTGGGTCTTGATATTTTCCCCAGCAATAACAACAGACTTGTATTTATTCTCATATTAAGACCATCGAACCAGGCAGTAAATAATGTTCCCTTAGGTTTGTGTGCCAGTCTTGCAAATATGTCAACAGGGTACGTTTGTATTTTTCGTGCAACAAGAATGATGGTTCCAGGCCAAACATCACAAATAGAATGTGTTAACGTTGTTAAGATATGTTCCGACTGCTCGGTCCAAATTGAGCAAATGCGGACTCACGAGGGGCTCAAGAAATTGACTAAAATGATGAAATATAGTGAACACAGCAACAAAAGAAAAGAAACCGTATTTTGGTCGGGTTACGACTTAGAAAACTCAGCATGAAAAACAAGTACCAAATGCATGCTGGTAGAAAGGGAAAACATGTGGCAGGTTGGAATAAGTTGTAACCATGGATGTACTGTGTCGCCATGTTAGCACAATCACAGGAAAATAACATTACTTTTGGGGAAAAAATATTTTAATGCCAAATGCTCCAACATCTTGTTTTGTAAACAAAGTAAAAAAACAGTCAACACGCTGTCTGTATCAAAGCCATGAATTAGGTGCATGGAAGGGCCAGCGAATTGGGTTTTCTACGTGTAAGACTTTGGTGAGACAATAACGAAGTTAAAAGTACATTTTTACATCAATATAAAAAAAAAAGATTTTAGTGATTGGCTCAAGTTGCTGGTTTCTTCTTCAGCACACACTTTAGTTAGTGGTCAGCGGGTTGGCATATTTCAGTCAACTTTGGCGTTCCTATCACATTAAATAAATATGGAATGCCAGGTTGACTGGGTCATCACATGACCAAAATGACCCCCCACAGCTGATATTGCTGTGTGCACACACGCAGGGACACACACACGCGCACATTGATTGGCTGACTATACGATGTCTATGTATAAAAGATGACATAACATGATTGAATATATATTTGCGTCATTAGGTGGCCGCTGATGTAACTCATTGCAAGTGGCCATGTGCAATGGCTGATCATGGCATGGGTTAACATCTGCCCGTCTTCCATATCGCCCACTAACAAAACTGTTAGTCCAACATTGATTTATTTGTGTGCCCTTTTACTTTATTTCTGATTTGGACACAGTGGTTTTGTGTTTTTCTGTCTCCTCTGTGGTCATTATTGTGTCATTTGAACAGAGTGTTTGAGGTTGCCTGCTTGTCTTTGGGTTCCCCACTGCCCTGTGTTCATCTGCTGGCTATAGTTAAGTTCCTGAACAGGGAGTTCTAAAATATCCTAATGTTGCAATCAACGTCTGAGTTTCCATTGAAAGTTTTAGGGGCACCAGAACTTAACATACTGCTTAATACGATTAGTCCTATCTTGTAGTTCAGGGTAATGTGCTGGATGACATTCTCTCGTGATCTCCTTTTTCTAAATCATGATTGTTGTTGGTTCTTTGTGTTTGCTCAATGTTGTCTGCTTGTGATTTGTTTTTTTTGTCATATTCACTTTCAACTAAACAAATGCACATGTTCAACTGCTAATTTTATCTGCCAATTACTTCTGTGCATTTTGTAGCATCACGAGGAACTGTATACACGCCTTTCTCTAGAGGTGAGCCCTTTACTAGAGGTGATGATGTCTGCGCTCCTGTGTTTACTCTGGGCGACTTCCGCAATTGCGACTGGTGTGTTGTTGCTGCATGCTCACTTTGTTGTTCTGGCTATGCACCACTTTACCCTAAATTGATTGATTTTTCATTGTGTGGCTGTTGTCTCAGCTTGGTGTTGTTTCTCATGTACAGAAACTGTGTACCGCTGCTTGTGTGCGATGTGAGCAATAGGACACACATTGCTTAGTGCAAAAAACATATTCTTTCAGTGCAAACCAGGGAAATGTCTGCTCCAGTGTGTATAGCCCCACTGCAGAAATACATTGAAAGAATACGGTTTTTGCAGTACGGTCATGTTTTTCCCTAAAGCGTATAGCGTGCAAGATCGCATTTGCTCTGTGACGCAGTTTCAGCTACGTGCAATGTGGTGCGCCGGAAGGTGAGAATTTCCCGCTCAGAAACTTTACTGGCTTGTGTACGTGTGGACAGCTGCCAGTCACGACACTCTCTTGAATTATCCTAGTCCCTATGTGAACGCATTTGATGCCTGGCATTTACTTGGAAGAATTGTCTTTTGGCAACTGCTGTTTCCACCTAATCGGCCTGACTTCCAAAGCGGTTTTCAATGGGGATTTCCCATTGAAAAACGTTTTTTTTTTTTTTAAACCAGGCCTTGTCAAACTCGCTTTGTAGGTAGAAAGAGTGTCTAGGGTTGCATGTCAAGTCGCATATGCAACCGCCGTACAACACCAGTTTTAAAATGCTGGCCATTTGTAAAGATTTTCTCCCCAGCTGTGCAAGAATCATAAACTTACTCCACCTGCAGATGATTGTTTTGGATTCTGATGATGGCGCGACTTCGAAAAAATACAGAACTATTTAATTAACACGAGACATACCATGCCATCGTTGATGAATTTGGATGACTTCACCCGTGCACAGCCCGATGCTTGCGATGCTTGGTGACTTCAACATGTCTTTACCATTGTCCCGAACGCTGAAGGAAGTTTAAAGTGCACAGTGACAGTTCAGTCAAAGGGTACAGGCGGCTCTTCCGGATCTTCCGTGTAATGATGGATGCACACGCATGCACACTAGTGCTAAAAGCTTATAAAGCACTTCAGATGCTGAGATGCTCTAAACCAGCGTGTGTGGGTAATGTAACTAAAAGCAGGTAAGAGGGATACAAAAGAACGATGCCCCGTTTCCAACGTAAACCCACGAGTCCATCTCCTTGCAGTGTTTATAAACAGAAGAAAAGCCATTTGTTTCGGGGCCAGTGGATGCTTCAGGACCCCTGGACGATAATGACAACATTTTAACGCAGATATCACTTCTGAGGTCAGGGGTGTGTGATTAATCAAACCCTGTTTTAGTTTGTGTGCTACACAGTGAGTTGCTTTAGTTCACGGAGGACTGGTGACTGCTTCTATAGTTTACAAAAAAGAACCTACGTGATACATTAGACAGAAACTCAGCATGCACCTAAGATAAGCCTACATTTTGTCTGTCAGGTTGGGTTTGCTACATTTTTATACGTTTTTCTGCTACAATGTTTTATTGAAGCAAACCAAAATAGGAAGAAAAAAGTCACTCTGAGATTCATTTCTCATGCCAGGATAGTGGATAACCCCACGGATGTCGTCATTAACGATCAGGCCTTTTAGACAAGACAGATATGTATTTCGCACTATAATAATAATTTAGCATTTATATAGCGCTATGAACCCTCAGGTATCTGAGCGCTTCTTATTATTACCCACAGTGTGTGGTGCTTATTTATCGACCTCGGAAGGATGAAAGGCTGAGTTTGGCCCTGCCGGGATTCGAACCTGCCTTAGCAGGCTCTGCACGGATGTCAAAGTGAGCACTCTACTCACTGTGATTTCGGACCAGCTTTCATGCAAATTTCTATCCTGTGTCACAGCTTTGTAGGTTCATGTTTCTCACGATGGTGGCTTTGGTATGTTGAGAATATTGTAATGTGTTAAACTACAGTTTATTATGAAGAAGACACTATTTTTTATTAGTTATGGTTAGTTTTTCGTTAGAGTAATATTTGTAGAACTTTACAGAGACAATGTACTGTAGGATGATCACGAAAATGAGGCGCTGTCCACAGACTAGTATGGCATGTGAGGACCAGTCCAGACCAGATAGGAGAAACCAGGAAGTAATAGCAGGTATAAAGATGGTGTAAGGCGGGACACATTCTGGGTAGGGGAAGGAAACCACAAGAATTAGCAAGTGCTCCTGCAGTGGAAATAAGCACTAAGGAACACAAGGGAAGGAGTTAGTGATCAACAGAAGTTGTTAATTAAAAGGCATCTCACATAAATAATTTTCAGTCAAGAAATATTGAAAGGAACAAAAAAAAGCAAATACCTCAATTTATGCATTTTTGCTTAAATATTCATGGATCCTTAAGCAATGGGAAAGGAGATGGAAGCTGAATACACCTTGCAATGCTAAGGCCCTTCATTATTCCGTTTAATGAGGCTGACGCTAGGGAAGATGAGGCTTAAATGAAGCCCGCGGAGTAAAGGGCGTGGATTTTGTTCTGGCTGTTTGGCTGTGCTGGGCAGACACTGTGACGGTGACGGTCTCTTACTGCAGACATTGCAGTGCAGCACTCGATTTGTTCTTACGAATTCCAACTGTGAGGGCTCCTTTTGAAAGAAAAGAAAAAACTGTGAACCCAAGCTTCGCCCTCCTATCATCGACCAGGAAGAGGAAGAGGATTTAATCGCCAATCCGTTGCCCTTGTGGCGTGAAGCCCGCGAAATAAAGGCCACAGATTTTGTTCGGGCTGTTTGCTGGGCGCAGGACGTGGACGGAGGGAGAAGGGACGGATCGGACGAGATCGGGCGCAACAACAGCACCGTACTCTTGGAGAAGTTATAAGATACGGTGTGGGTGGTGATCTGAATAGAGTTGGACTAGGGGCCAGCTCACACAACATAAAGTTGCCATAATCTGCCACTCAGTACTTGTACATTTCTTTTCGGGACTGTGGGTGTCGAACCTTTGATCCGAGGGCTGGCCTGAGCGTATTGTGATTCCTCCCCCCGGTTTAATACCTTGGGGACTGAGGGCCTAGAGCCTTTGACCCAAGAGAGGGGGAGTGGGCCTGCCATACGAAGAAGTGAGAGGCAGTTGGAAATGTATAATTTACGGAGTTCAGATAACCCCAAGGATAATGTTACTAAAAAAACTACAAAGGGGACTTCTGGTAAGGACCACGATGAAGGGGCACGAAGTACACAAGGTAGATCTTTCTTAAAACGCTATAAAGCAGGTGGAGGGGTCTTTCGTCATCCCCCCAGCATTTTTCTTTTGGACAATCAACTACCCTCATCCTCAGGTTTTCTAAATTCATCTGTGGACCTCGGATCCTTCCAAGGTCAGGAACAGGGTATCTCGACGCCGGTGAATCAGATAATGCGGGACTCTCTCACCGCTAATCTAGACTATACCCTGAGGACAACAACCATGAAAAATGCAATATCCTCTCATTTTTCTAAGACAACAACTAATTGCCCTACATGGCCATCTTTGCAAGATCAAGGCAATGTAGGCGCACAGGAACAGATAACTGGGTCTGTTTTAGGCGATGAAGAACTGTTGGAGTTGGAAGTACAGATACCGGGGAATGTAACGTACGACTTAAATAAAATACCGGAAGAACAACATTGTGACTTGGACAATGACGCCTCAAACTCTTCCCCGAGGAGGTTGGTTGAATGTGATGCAAATAACCAACCGCGAGGGCAGGGGGAGACAAATTCAACTTTAATCCCCCCGACTATTACCGCACTAAACTTTGTGTTGAGCTCTTTAGTGAAGGTCTTTGAAGCAATCAAGCTAGAGGTTCAACAACATACGGGCATACTATTGGAAATGTCAAAGGAATTGGAGGTAAATGATATTATGATGACAGCAATGGAAACAGCTGTCAAAGAAGGAATGGGAGAGCTTTGAAGAGAATTCCAGGACATGTCAAAAGATCAATCACTGAAATTTGACCAACTATCGATCCAGTATGGTATGTTAAAAATGGATATAGACAAACTGGTTGAAAACTCTAAACATTCCCAGAAGGTAACTGAGAAGACGCCCAGTCCAGAGAAACCCACGATAATACCAGAGCTATCGTTGGATGATTCTCCCTTGTCAGTGTCAGTGATGGAGGAATTGTTTGCATATGGCACAGGCCATAGGTTTAGATGTAACATCTAAAGGTATTATATTGGAGCCTCCAGTCAATGTATCGGTCAATGCTGAAGATCGGGAAAAAGGGAAAAAAAAGAAATAGTCTGGGAAAGCAATAAAGAAAAAGCAAAAAAAGGCTTTGGATGAGGCAGCAAAAGTACAATGGGAGGCAAATGGGAAATGTAAAGCAAAGAGGAAACATCTGAAGACCTGAAACAAATCGCTTTGTGAAGAGCCTCAAGGCTAAGGCAGTACAGGCAATAAGAGATGAAAACGAGTCTCTACCAGGGAGTGGAAAGGGGAAAAAAAAAGAAAAAACAGACCAAAGAAAAAGATAAGAAAAAATCAAAGGAGATGCCTGAGGATGATTCAAAGAAAATAACTGTAGGCATTCAAACAGATATACAAAAGCAATTGTTTTGCAATCACACTGCGCATAAACACTAGTTGAGTCCAAAGTGGTATAGTAGATTTAATTGACACTGAGGTAGCCTGACACGTGTTTCGGGCACTTGCCCTTCAACTGAGGCCTGATTAGGGTAAATGATAAAGGATAATTTCTCATGCGCTCCACTGTCACATGCAATTGCACTCAAAATATATGTAGAGGCGTTTCCGCGTATCAGCGTCTCCGCTGAGTGGAATGAACTGGAGCCGCTGATACGCGGAAACGCCTCTACATATTTTTTTAGTGCAATTGCATGTGACAGTGGAGCGCATGAGAAATTATCCTTTATCATTTACCCTAATCAGGCCTCAGTTGAAGGGCAAGTGCCCGAAACACGTGCCAGGCTACCTCAGTGTCAATTAAATCTACTATACCACTTTGGACTCAACTAGTGTTTATGCGCAGTATGATTGCAAAACAATTGCTTTTGTGGTTCCTTACCTGGCGGCAGAATTGGCAAATCGCGCCTCCTGCATTCACCTGCAGCTCTATTCACTCCAACCAAATATATCAGATCCTTGCGCTGAACCTCAAACCTCCCCCCTTTGCCACTCAATTCAATTCAAACAGATATAATCGAACCTCCAAAAAGAATTGCTCCAATTTTTCTTATTCCAAAGAAAAAAGCAAAGGTGGTGAACCCTACAATTACGATTGCACCAATCTTTTTGAAAAATAAGCAACTTCAAGATGTTGGACTCGGTGATAGGGGCCTATCCACGGCTTGTAAAAGGGTGCCGTCAGTGCCAGGAGTAGAGGGAGGCTCTCAGACATTGCCTGCAAAAAACACACAACCAGGGTGTATGAAAGACTCAGTCAAAACCTCAGCACTGTTGGGTGAGGTTTTTGACTCAAATAAAAATACTCCGGCACAGTCACAGACGGAGGTTAAGCTAGATGCTGGAAATAAAAGTCCAAGAACTTAAAGCAGAATGAAGATTTAAGAGTTCATGTGTCAAGAATGTCAGCAAGGCAGCAAGTCAGAGAACCACTGAACCGCTTGAAGATCCTACAAGAAATGAAATCAATTCCGGGCCTAAAATACTTTTCCTCAGAGGATATTGATGTGATAAAATTCCCCTTTTTTTTCAAATACAAATATTGTGGAACTTTTACTGAAATCAAATGTGGGTCTAGATCTGGTTCTGGGGGAAACTGAAGCCTGGGGAGAAAGGGGCTTTAAGATATCCACAACATGCCCATTGCAAACAATTATACATTCTCAGGTCTCAGGAAATCAGCTTCATAATTTGCCCCAAACCAAGGCTCATAGTGTGGGCCCGGCTTCAACAGCCACATGGGAGATGGTGCCAGAAGTAGTCACACAAGTACTCCTTAGGATGGGTATACAACAGCAGAACCTCTAGTAAAAAATCAATTTAACATACTGTCATGGAATTCAAGAGGCTATAACTCCTTTTGCTTAGAGCCAAGCAAATCCCATATCTTTGGAACATTTGACTTGATCCTACTACAGGAAACATGGTTAATATCCTTAATTGGAATAGATGAATTCACCATGTTCCAGCAATTGGCAGTGGGGTTGGAAGGAGGAAGACCCTCAGGGGGCCTATTGACCGTGTGTAAAAAAAGGCCTCTGTCTGATTCCAGACTATTATCAAATGAGGTTCAAGGTATCCTGATAGTGAGATTGGAGTTTAAAGCCCCTAACATTGGACATAGTTAGATTTTGGTTAATTTGTATTGTAATTCTCGGGGGGGGGGGATCTCTTGGGTTTTCTAGCAAAATTGTCGGATATGTTGGTGGACTTACTTTCCCTCTATTCTACGGATGAAGTGTTAATAGCAGGAGACTTCAACTCCCAATGTTTGATGACCAAAGATCAAGTAACAGGGACCTTACGTCAGCAAACACAAAACTGTCTAAAATGGATAAACTTCATGAAGGGATGGGATATGTAGATGTTGAATGGAAATATCAGGGGTGATATCCTGAGTAATCCAACATGGCATAGGGGAGTAGCATCTTCCACGATTGACTATTTTTTAGTCTCTGGGGAAATTTTGAAAAATTGTAGGATATTATCTATAGAAGAAGGGAATGTGGATGACCATGCAATGCTTAAATTAGTAATTAATGTCAATCTGGCCTCAACTGTTTCCTCATACACTTGTAAACTCTCCGTGATTACGGCGGGTAACTGCATTAAAAAATGTCATAGGGGAGGGGAAAGTTTGACTATGAAATTACAAAATTGGGTGGCTAATGCTCCCGAAGTTCAAATATATGAATCCTGCTATCCATCCAATTTTCATCTGTTATTGTTGGATTTGGATCCTCAAAAACAGAATACCCAAACATGTAAATTGTCCCATAGGCATTCTTATAACCAATTGATTATAGAACAGAAGAGGAAGATAAGAATGCAAAAAGCAGAGTGAAGAAGAGCTAATCTAGATAGAGAATCATTTAAGACAGCACTTGCTCTTATTAATAACCGACAAAGAAATTGGTTGAGATCGATTAAGTCATGTTTGTATCAACAGGATGGGGAAGGTATGTTAAAGTCTTTATGCCAGAGAAATTTGAGAATTTTCTGGGTGATTTTGGGAGGCACACAAGAACTGCAAATGGACAATCAAGATGTCCTTATCCACAAAAAGACCTGGGTAGACCATTTCTCCCAGGTTTATGGTTCAGTGGGTCACTCGGCGTTGGAGGACTGGGATAGTTCTCAATGGTCCCTCACGTATACTGAGGCAGACATTGAGTTACTAATTAAACGCTCTTCTAGCTTCAGAGCCGCGGGCCCGAATGGCTTGAGTAATTGGACCCTAAAAACAAATCCAGCCATATGGGCATATATACTTAAATTATTGTTTGATCAAATAATCAAATTTAAATGCCTCCCAGAATCATGGGAAAACTCGATTACCATACCGATCTTCAAAAAAGGAGATAGATTCCTGGCAGTGAATTACAGACCAATCTCATTATTGGATGCTGACAGTAAAATCTTTGTTGGCCTGATCTTAAGAGTGTTGGAAGACTGGGCGAGATTAAAGAATATAATCCTGAAACAACAAACAGGATTCAGAAAGGAACCATCAATGTCCCCTAATGGCCTGGTCTTGAGCTGCTTGTCGGGAGATCTGGAAAAGAAAAATGGTCGGCCCCTTTTTGGGGCCTGGATTGATCTCACACAAGCGTTTGATATGGTTAATAGGGGTCTTCTATGGAACAAAATTGTATACACGGGGAGTGCCCTCAAACCTACTCTCAATCCTGATTGAATTACACCAAAACACCAGGATGAGAGTTAGACACCAGGATGAGAGTTAGGGTAAGCAGAGGGGTCCGGCAGGGTTACCTGATGGCTCCGCTTCTGTTCATCCTCTTCATGGCTGATCTGGGAATAGACTTAAACGACACTGTTCTAGTGTCACCACGCCTCGGCCTAACTAAAATCAGCTGGCTGGCTTATACCAATGACGTGGTGGTACTGGATCATTCCCAGGTGATCTTGCAGAGACTGCTTACTGTTTTGGAAAAGTATGCCCAAAAAAACGATTTGAAGATTAATCCAGACAAATCGAGGATTCTTATTTGCAAAGATCCAAAAAAAATAGTGAGGAATTGTTCATGGGAAATGTTCCATCGAAATATAGAAATTGTGTCCATGCTCACTTACCTAGGATCAATAATTAAATCACATCCAACCAAAATCCATCAAGCAGAAACTCTTCATTTAAAAACAATTAAATTGGGGGCTCAGATGAAGAGGATAAAAATGACCTACTGTACATTTTCTATATTGCCTATGGTAAAATTCTATTTAGGAAAGGTGGTCCCAACAATTCTTTTCAGCATGGATACAAATCACCTTGCAATTGAGGTTAACTGGAACGCGATGGAATCAAAACTCTGGAAAAAATCATTGTCCCTCCCAAATTGTGAACCCATTGTAGCTCTGAGATATGAGTTGGGTCTCTCGTCTTTGAGATCCGGGATTGAGTGGAAATGGATCTCCTTGTATAGGTCCCTTTTGGCTCCCATCAAGGGTTCCCTGTATGAGGAATTGTCTGCTCTACTCCAATGCAATTCTAACAGGTTCTTGGGAAAATTGGAGCTAAAATGTTTGGAACTGTTGGATAATGCAGATTGTACATTTGACATGTTGGTCCAAAATTCGATGAAAGTGAAAGAGCGGCTGAAAATGTGGGATTGGGTGAATACAGGAGATAGGATGAAGTTGACAAAATTGTCACAATCCTTCTCTATTTTGGGGAAAAAAAGAACAATTCTGGCCACATATCTGAGAAAATACCCAGAATCAAGCTCTAGGGACCTATTTTTAAGGTTCAGGCTCAATTTACTCCTGACTAGGGAAATTCAATCAACCAGAGATATAACCTCATTAGATGATAGATGTTTGAATTGTGACATCAATGAGACCCAAACACTGAAACATCTGATATCTAAATGTACTGGCACAAGGGATATTGAGAGTCATGAGGCTGAGAAGATTTGTCCATGATATTAATTGGTTAGACACAGAGGAATTTTGGCCCAGAGCTTCTTCGGGGCATGACATTTTTCTAACTGCAGAAATTGTAAGATTGTTACGTGATCTAAAATTAGATGGTCATTGAGAAAGGAAACTTGGGCGATAGGTGTAATTGTATTATTCTTACCATTCCTGATTTTCTTTTTGCTCTTTCATTTTGCTCCTTCTTTTTGCTCCTTCTGTCTTGTGGAATTGTATGTGAATGTATGATTTTGATTTTGTATTTTATAGAATATGTGTAAAAAGTCAAAAAATAATGGTTAATGCACTATAAAATAATTTAAAAAAAAGATGAGGCTTAACAATGGTGGAATAATAGATACAGGATGATTTAGTTATATTAAGGTACATGACAAAAAATAACATACTGAGAATTAGCAGCTAGTAGCCCTGTACAACTAAGATGACATCTAAAGATAAAAATGTAGGTTGGCATTATTCGAAATGTTTAGCCAGAGGGCAAATCATTTACATAGGAAAACTATTGCACTGTCCGTATGTTTAATGATGAAACCAGCAACATTTCCAGGAACAGCTAATTTAGTTGAGTAAGAAAAAGGTGTTCTGAATGCTAAGCTAGGTAGAAAACACAAAAGGAATATTTCTCAACAAGGTATATATAATTTGTGGTTTTCAGCAAAAACAAGAATGAGATTGATGCCACTAGTAGATGGCTGTCAGGGTCCAAATAAGGGATTTGCCTCTCACCGTTTCGCTACTGAAATATGCTCTACCCCATGGTGCATTTGATCATTGACATCTACTTTAGCCCATCATTGTGTTTGTTCATAGATTCGAGTCATCTATCAGATCATACATCCAGTATTGATATTATTTGAACAGAGCATAAAATAGCTTCTCAAAGGAGATCAATGGGGGAAAACACATTGCATGTCCTCAAACTGGCTGCCACATGCCAGTGCGCAGCAGAAGGCCTGCAAGTAGCATGCCATTGTGCTGTACTTTTCATGGGCAGAAATTCAATGTGGTGAGGGTGGAGCATGAATCAACCAAATGGACCTGTTGAGAAGGAGTCTGGTGTACCTACAGAAGTGTCAAGGGATGCAGGGGTGGGAGAGGGGTAGTGAAAAAATGGGGGTTGCAGATGGGCCCCATAAGAAACACTTCATAAACATTACCCTGATAAACTCTGTTTCATTTGGGATTATCAAAAACAATAAAAGGTATTTGGGGACAAATGACTGTGTACCCTATTTTACATCTAAAATTGGAAAGCATAGGTTCAAGACCTACGAAGTCCTTTTTATGTTAATGCATATCCCTCTGCATCATCCATACGGCTGTCTGGGGCTGGGGACCACACTATCTACAACTTGCTCTCACTAAATACTCTCCCTCCAGATTTTTACTTTCCTCCAGCACCAACTCTCTGTGTGTCAAGCACTTTGCTAAACAGCGAGCCGGTGGCTGATCTCTTTCCTCAGCAGGCTCCCTCCTATGGAACAGCCTCCCATTCCTTTTTGTCTTGAGCTGAATCTACTCAAATTTCCAAAGCTCCACAAGACTTTCCTTTTCACCTCCGTATTCCCTTCCTCCCTCCTCTGCTAAACCCCACAGTTGCTGAGATTGGTAACCATGCCCTTATGTGCCCTACTTGGTCCTGGCCTCCCACACCCAATCACCTTTAGCCTCTGCCCGCTCCCAGAACTTGACTTGGCACCCACTAGCCTATGCCACCACATGCCTACACTTATTTATTGGCAGCTGACCACTCCATCTAGGCACTTACAGCTGCTCACTCCATAGCGCTTCCCTCTTGGTACAGCTAGCACTTATCCCCTACTCCCTAATCCCTTCTCTTTCTCTGCACTTGCACATTCCAAAGGCTCACAAGGCCCAGTAGGTCCGCCTCTATCTTTCATTGATTTATTTGATTTTCATTCCCATGCCGCCCCACCCCCCGTTGCCCTTTGGGTGCTTTGAAACACAATTCACTTGATGTAAAAGTGCCTTTCAAATGCCCAATAAACTAAAAATAAAATAAAAGCTACAGGATAGAGCAGTGTCCAGTGATTTAATGGTTTATTTAGAGGAGACCCTCAACTCGCAGAGTTCCTTCCCTCTCCAATCAAAGTGTCACACAAAAAACTGTTAATGTCAATTCTTTGTTCAGCCCTATTTCAGATTCATCTCATCCCCCTTGCATCCCTTACCCTGTGCCACCAATGATCCAAGAACCAGGCCGATGTACAGGAAATATATTTATATTTATTTGAACTATAGGTAATGGAGATCACACTAAAACTACACACACCACCTTCTTTGTGGCACGCAATTAAACTTCTTTTTATAAATCACACAAGTTGGTTAGGAAAAACACAAATCACAATACTTTACTTTATCCCGATTTCAATTCAAGAAATAATCAACAATGGTCAATGAACAAAATCAATTGGCA
This sequence comes from Ambystoma mexicanum, assembly GCF_040938575.1. NCBI lineage: Eukaryota > Metazoa > Chordata > Amphibia > Caudata > Ambystomatidae > Ambystoma > Ambystoma mexicanum. The sequence continues at coordinate 877,731,110 of NC_090928.1, read as the reverse complement.
AATGCAGTGATGAGCAATTTAGATTTTCCTGCGTGATTAAAAGGCTAGCAGGTTGGTTTACAGATTTGTACAAATGCATAGGGATATTATTATTTCATTCACACTTTTGCTTTAAAATAAACACAGGGTGATTTTGTCAGTGTCCTCCCTCGACTCACCACTCTCCTTACCTGAATGTTCGGAGTCTGTCTCCTTGATTCCCTGTCGGTGGGCCAGATAGTCCTTCATCAGTTTTTATGCCTGGGTCCTGTCAAGAGAAGTAGCCGTGGCGGATCCCAAACTGGACCACTCTACGACTGCAGTAACGGAAGCAGGAAATGTATGGGGGGAAAAGCCAAAGGTGGAAAAAACCCCTGTGAATATCCCTCGTTGCTGGCCAACAGGTACAGTGAAGTCCGATGTCCAAGGCTGCACCGAATGCAGAAGCCCAGTTGAAGTGGAGCCGGAGGCAGGCAGCGGTAAGAGGAAGAGAGCAAACCACAACAATGTGCGGAACAGTGTCCAACACAAATGTCCCACTACAAGAGCAGAAAGAAAAAATCCAGGCTGGAGCAAGCCAGAGGCGGTGGCAGAAAAGGAACTGAAAAAGGTAAACAAGCTGAGCAGGTAAGTGACAAGAGGAGGATAGAGCGGGGATCTCGCCAAGCGAGCGAGCCGAACGGAAGGGAAAAGAAGAGCAGAAAGGACACGTACGAAAAACAATAGAGAAAGGCAGGCTTCTGTGTGAAGCGAATAAAGGAGAAAAAACTAGCATGTGACCGTAGGAGCAGAGCTAAGATGGTTGCAATGCGCAGACCGCAAGGAAAGCTGGGAGGAAATACTTCCGGCTGAAGCGAGCAGGACAACAACTAGAATGTTACAACGGCAATGTGAGAAGCGTGATGGAACCGATCAATGGCGGCGAAGCCGTAACCGTGGTAACCACCACCATCCGAACGGGTCATGACAGTATGCCCCCTATTAATACTAACTCCACCAGGTTTACCGGGATGTAATCGGTGGAAAAGAGACACAAGTCTGGGGGCTTTATGGAAGTGCACTGGTTCCCATGAGTCTTCCGACCTAGGATATCCTTTCCAAGAAACTAGGTATTGGAGTTGCCCTCTGAAAACCCGGGAGTCATGGATCTTGGAAACTTCAAACTCGTCTTGGGTTTTGCCCTGTGGCAAGATTTGTGATTGACCAGGTCTACGTCGCGTCTCACGATGAAATTCCTTGAGAAGAGAGGAATGAAAAACAGGATGTATGTGTCTGAGATGATTCAGTAGTTTGATCTTATAGGCCACGGGGTTAATCCTCTCCAGAACAGGAAATGGACCCAAATACCTGGGGGACAACTTAGAGGGTCGGATCCATCTAGGTAGGAATTTGGTAGAAAGCCACACCTTTGTTCCTTTTTCCCATTCGGGGGTTTCGCGCCGATGAGCATCATCCCGTCTTTTATAGATGCTCAGGCTCCTTCCATAAAACTGCTCTTGGCTGTTTTATGGGCTTCAGCAATATCAGATATGATAGACTCCACTGTAGGGGAATTGCTTGGTTATGAAGAAATGGGACAAATTGCCCTGGGGTGAACACCATAGTTGCAAAAGAAAGGGGTCAAACCTGTAGCTGACTGCTTAGAGTTATTGTATGCAAACTCGCCAGTGGGAAGGAGCCGGACCCAGTTGTCTTGCAGGTGGTTGGTGTAACATCTGAGATACTGTTCGAGGGTGGCGGTAAGTCTCTCTGTCTGCCCATTTGTCTGTGGATGGAAAACAGACGACAGAGTTCGTTAATGCCCAACCGTCTGCACAGCACTTTCCAAAACCTAGAGACGTACTGGTTCGCTCTGTCCGAAGTAATCTTATCTGGAAGCCCATGTAGACGAAAGATGTCTCTGGCAAAGACTTCGGCCATTCTAGTAGCAGTGGGTAATCCCTCCAAAGGAGAAAAATGGCCCATTTTAGTAAGGGAATCCACTGTCACCATTATACAGGTACAAGATTTGGAGAGGGGAAGATCCACTATAAAATCTATGGATAGATGCCCCCAGGGTCGTTGAGGAATATCTGGCTGAGTGAGTAGGCCAAACAGTTTGCCTGTGGGATTCTTAGACATGGCACATATCGGACACGACGATATGTAGGATCGGACTTCCTCCTTGAGGTTTGGCCAATAAAAAGAACGTCCAATGAGTTTGGTAGTGTTCGCTTGACCCCTATGGCCTGCGGTCAAGCTGTTGTGACACCAATTTATGATCTGCTTGCTAAGATGACCTGATGGAATATCTAAGCGATTCTTGTAGAACCAGAGACCATCTTTGAGTTGATATTCCTGTGAAGGCGTTTGGTTAATGTTCAAAGGCTCCAATTCCGTGGCCTCCTTGACCTCTTGTAAGAAGGTGTTGATTTGAGCTACAATCTGATTTCGTGGAAACATGGGTTCTGGAGGAAGCGGATCACATCCTGCATTAGGCTGTTTGCGAGATAAAGCGTCCGCCAAAACTTTCTGTGAACCCGGAAGGTAGGTAATCTTGAAGTTGTATTGTGAAAAAAAATACACCCATCGGGCCTGGCGAGAATTCAAACATTCCAAAGATTGCAGGACCTTTAGGTTTTTGTGGTCGGTTCAAATGACGAACGGAAGGTTGGCACCGAGTAAGTGATGATGCCATTCTTCACATACCTGCTTCTTAGCCAACAATTCTTTTTCCAAAACCGAATAGTTCCTTTGGCTGCAATCGAGAGTATGAGAGAGGTAGGCCACAGGATGTTTGACTCCTTCCTTTTCTTGGAGTAGGGCTGCACCAATGGCTGCTGAAGAGGCATCCACCTCAACAATAAATTGTTTCGACTGATCCGGTTGTAACAGAATGGGAGCAGAGCAGAAAAGCGTCTTGAGATGCTTAAATCTGTCTTCAGCTGATGTCGTCCACACAAAAGGTCTGAATGATTTCTTGAGGAGAGAAGTTATGCGTAGCACCGCACCGTTTCGGAAAGTCTGGGAATAAATCTTCGATAGAAATTAGAGAGACCCAGAAACCTCTGAACCTCCTTAATAGAAGGAGACGGCCAATCTAAGATGGCTGAAACCTTGTGGGGAACCATAGAAATACTATGTTCTGATAATATGAACCCCAAATACGGAATGGTAGATACTCCGAAATAGCATTTTTCGGGTTTGGCTAGAAGACGGTTTTCCTTGAGATGGTTCAGTACCCTCCGAACCTGTTCTTCATGTTCTTCCTTGTTGATGGAGTATACCAATATATCATCCAGGTAAATGATCACCGAAACATAATAGGTCAGAGAACATGCTGTCCATAAATCTTCCAAAGATTGCTGGGGCGTTAACAAATCCGAATGGCATCACTCTATATTCGTACAACCCGAAACGAGTACGAAAAGCAGTCTTCCATTCATCCCCCTCAGCTATGTGTAACAAATGCTAAGCATTGCGCAGATCCAACTTGGTGAATACCTGTGCCCCTTGTACTGCCTCTATGATATCCGCTATGAGGGGCATTGGGTAGCGATCCCCGATCGTAACCTTGTTGAGACCCCGGTAATCTATACATGGACGAAATTCTTTTGATTCTCTTTTAGCTACAAAAAACAATGGAACTCCAGCAGGGGATTTAGAGGGCTGAATGAGGCCGTTGTGTAGATTAGCGTCCAGATAGGTGCATAAAGCACTCCTTTCTGTCTGGGATAATGAGAACATCCGGCCAAATGGAACCAAAGCATTGGGCTCCAGGTCTATTGAGCAGTCCTCCGGCCGGTGGGGTGGTAACGCAGCAGGTCTAACCTCTGTGAAAACCTCTTGGAAATCATCACAGTAATGTGGCAATGCGTGTATGCTTGAGGTTTCTTGACATAAAACCGGGCCGGGTTGTAGCTTGGTTGTGAGGAGGTACCAACGACAGACTTGTGGAGGGCCGCCAACTCGCACACAACAGACGAGCACAACGAAGCTGACGGAAACAGAAACGCTGCAGCGGAATGCTACGGCGGGGTTAGCTACCCACCTTACTGGAGTCGGCAGCCCGGACTGGGAAGGGGGCGGGAACCTTTTCAGGAAGCAGTCCACGGTGGCCGCGGCCCACGGCCAAGGACGAGGAAGACCCCCAACATCAGGGACCACCCATATGGCCCCGAGTCCCGGCGCCGTATGGATCGCGCTGATGGAAGCGCCTTAGGAACTATCCCCATGCTGCAGGGGCAGGTGGAATTGACAGCAGGGAAAACCGGTCTTAAGGGAGGCGGGACCAAACCTTCCCAACCAATAACAGATGAGCTAGACAGGACATCTGCTCATTGGTGGGGGTTTGAAACCAGTGAAGATTACAAAAGCCCGCCTTTCCTAACCAACGCTATCTGTTACATTCACAGGACACCGAGAAGGAGCACGCAGGCAACCCCGAGTGGTGGGCCTATCCAGACAGCTCGAGTTAGAGGACAACAGCCTTATCCCAAAGGCAATTGGGGAAGGAAAACCCCACGGTAAAGCAACCGCCAGAACTTTCAGTTTCTTATTGGTTTGCTACAGCTTTCAGTTATTGACTTTTTGTTGATCAACCATACGGCAATAATAAATATTATTGCAGCACTTGTCTTGTCTCCAGCCTTTTATTTCCACAACTGGCGATGAAAGTGGGATTTACGGCGGTGCGATGGAGGCATAAATCAAGACACTGTCGGAAGGACAGCAACAACTGCAGCGGTTGGTTCAGTTGCAAAACCAACAAGCAGCTGCCGACCGCCAAGCCTTTCAGCAGGCATTACAGTTACAAAGCATGGTGCAAACTACTGCACAGGATAAACATCATGAAACTATTTCGAAGCTAACAGATATGGTGGCTAGCTCTAGGACCCAACCATTGGTCTCGTCCGCATTACTGCAAAAGTATAAAGATGGCGAGGATCCTGCTTTCTTTTTTACGAGTTTCGAAAGGATAGCCAGGAACGCACAGTGGCCCCCCGAACGATGGGGACAATATGTCGCCCCCTTGTTATCAGGCGTCATGCAGGGAGCCTACCAGATGGCAAACCCCACCAGTAATACTCCCTCTGTGAAATAAAGGCAGCTGTACTGGACCGCCTTGGCCTTGATGAAGAGGCCTACCAAATTCAACTAAGGGACACCAAGTTACGGCCTGGGGAAAGCCAGCGGCAGTTGTATTACCGAATAAAAGACCTGGTGGAAAAGTGGCTGTTAACTCCGACGGCCGTAACCCAACCGATATTTGACAAAATGATCCTTGAGCAGTTCGTAGAAGCCCTGCCAGGACAAATGCAGAGGTGGGTGAGGCAACATCACTGACCCTCCCTAACTCAAGCCGTGGACATTGCCTCGGCGTATCAAAAAGCAGGATACCACAAGTTACCACCCACAGGGATAACAGCATGCATAGCAGTACCGATAACTGATGCCCCACTGACCAGAGGGGACAGACCACAACAGTTGAGATGGAGACAACCCGATGAGGGTATCCGGAGACCAGAAGATAAGAGATCTGGAATCAAAGACAAGCCTGCTGGGGCCAGTCCAGGATATCGGCAACCTCAGTGCTTTGAATGCAACTAATGGGGCCATATAGCCCGATTCTGTTCCAAGAGAAGACCTGCTGAGCCAATGGATATTGGATACTTGCACGCGCTACAAGAAGAAAGCGTACCCGGTCCTTACATCGTGGACATACGAGTCGACGGCAGACCCACACGTGGTCTACTTGACTGGGCATACGGCAAACCGCCATATCACCTACTGTAAGTAGCAAACCCAACCTACTTAATGTATCTGTACCTATTAAATGTATACATGGGGACATAAAACAGTATCTGATGAAAAATGTGGCTATTGAAATAAATGGGGAACTGTCACCCTTGAGGGCTGCCGTCCTACCTTTTCTGCCTGCCCCGGTAGTCATAGAGACTGATTTACCTAACTTTGACCAGGCACTGATGACGAGGGAGGGGAGAAGGGAAGTAGGACCTGAGACAGAACCAGGAAGGGGTACGCCTAGTCCAGGAACCCTCATCAATAAAAAGAGACGAACCCGTATGGACTGGTGTCAGGCTTGTTATATGACTAGAGCCATCGACTGGATATTAGAGGATAATGAGGATAGCATTAGGGCAGAAACCCTAACAGACAACACCCTCAAGGTAGCCCAAGAAAGGGCAACACAAGCAGGGGATCCAGATCTTTCCAAGGGACCAGGATTTATGCTTCATCAAGGTATACTATACCGAAGATATAAGGCCGATGATAGGACTGTTAAGGAACAATTAGTCTTACCAAGAAAGCAACACACCATAGTACTGCAATTAGCCCACAACCATCTCTGTGGAGGCCACATGGCTTCACTAAAAACACAGCAAAATATACTCAAACGGTTTTACTGGCCAGGACTCTAGGGGGAGGTGGCCCAGTTTTGCAAAAGATGCCCTACCTGTCAACTAACGAGCGGAGTGAAACCAGCTAAAGCTCCTCTACAAAAGATGCAATTTATTACAGTACCATTCCAGAGGATCGGCATGGATATAGTCGGTCCATTAGATCCAGCCAGTAGAGGATATAAATACATGCTGGTCGTAATCGACTACGCTACCCGCTATCCTGAAGCCTTTCCCCTTAATGGGACGTCAGCCAAACAACTATGTGATCAACTCATACCCTTCTTTGCCCGAGTTGGCTTACCCTCAGAAATCATCACTGACCAAGGGACGAATTTCATGTCAGCTCTACTACAACAGGTGTGCGAACGCCTACAAATCAAGCAGCTAAGAACCTCTGTGTATCATCCCCAAACCGATGGCTTGGTCAAAAGATATAATAAAACGATAAAGAAAATGTTGACAAGGGTGACAGGACCAGATGCCCAGAATTGGGATAGGGCGATACCTCTTGTTCTGATGGTCCTCAGAGACACGCCCTAGTCCTCCACGGGATTTTCCCCCTTTGAGCTACTGTTTGGGAGACAACCCCGAACGATCCTAGACCTGGTTAAGGAAGAATGGGAGGCCTCCGAAGAAATGACCCTAACCGAATATACCGAGGAACTGAAGGAACATTTAAGTGCACTGCGTGCTTTGGCAGAAGCCAACCTCTCTCACGCCCAGAACACACAAGAGAAAAACTATAACAAGGGAAGCAGAATGAGGTGTTTCAACCCAGGGGACCAGGTACTCGTACTCTTACCTACCAGCGCCAACAAATTATTGGCCGGATGGAGAGGCCCGTATAAGATCACGGATGTTCTCAGTCCCATGGCCTATAGGGTGCACCAACCCGACCGAACCAACCCGGACCAAATATATCACATCAACTTAAAAGAGTGGAACAAACCCCTAGTATCAGCACTAGGAACCATCGTCGACATAGAAACGTTGGAGACCACGAACCCTGACACCGGTTCCCTGGACAACGTCCAGTGGGGGAACGCCCTATCACCAATCATGAGAACGGAGTTAATAGATAGGTTGCTACCCTACAGAAAAGCCTTTTCCATCTTACCAGGGAGGACCAAAATACTTGAACATGAAATAAAAACAGAGTCCGGACAGGTAGTACGACTCAGACCCTATTGGATACCCGAAGCCCGGAGACGCATCATAAACACCGAGGTGGATGAAATGTTACACCTAGACATCATTGAGCCTTCAGTCAGTGCTTGGTCATCACCCATCGTTCTCGTCCCTAAACCAGATGGCTCAATCCGCTTCTGCATGGATTACAGGCAACTAAACGCTGTGTCTAGTTACGAAGCTTACGATGCCACGATAGACGAGTTGTTAGGAGGACTCGGAGCTGCCCGATATCTGAGCACCCTAGACCTAATGAAGGGATACTGGCATATCCCTTTGCAACCCCAGGATAAGGAAAACACAGCCTTTCCACACCGAGGGGACTGTATCAATTTAAGGTTCTTCCTTTTGGCCTACATGGGGCACCTGCCACCTTCCAAAGACTTATGGACATCATCCTAAGACCACATGAGGGATATGCAGCAGCCTACCTTGACGATATCATAATATACAGCAAGTCCTGGGAGGATCATCTAAACCACTCGGAAACAGTCTTAGCCGACCTACATATGGCAGGTCTTCACATCAATCCCCGCAAGACCACAATGGGAACTCACGAAACCAAGTACCTCGGTCACATGGTGGGGGGTGGAATACTAAAGCCACAGATGTCCAAAACTGAGGCCATACATCGCATCCCAACATCTGTGAACAGGAAAAAATACAGGCTTTTCTGGGGCTCATTGGTTACTATAGGAGATTTATTCCCGATTTTTCTCCTGTAGCCGCGCAACTCACCGATGCGTTGAGACTCAAGGGAAACCCGAACCTGACAAATAACGAAGCCGCCCAAATGCCATAGACCTCCTAAAGGAAAGGATCACATCTGATCCTGTATTGTGCTGTCCTGACTTTCAGAGACAGTTCTTTCTCCAAACTGATTCCTCGGACCAAGGCTTGGGCGCCGTGCTATCTCAGGAACAAGAAGCGGAACTGCGGCCCATATGCTTCATCAGCCGAAAATTACTGCCACATGAGACGGCCTACTCCACGATTGAGAAAGAATGCCTGGCTATCAAATGGGCGATTGAATCACTCAAGTACTATCTAGTGGGACGCCGATTCACGTTGTTCTCAGACCATGCACCTCTGCAATGGCTTGCCCGACACAAGGATACCAACCAGAGGGTTCTCCGCTGGTTCCTCTCCCTACAACCCTTTGACTTTCTGACTCTGCATAGACGGGCCAGATTTCAGCTAGTGGCGGACTACCTCTCTAGGTGCTCTCACTGGCCCGATATTATTGCACCACTTGTCTTGTCTCCAGCCTTTTATTTCCACATTGGTGAAAGACTGGTGTGGAAGACATTGTCTCTTACAGTACTCTGATTCGAAGCTTAGTTGGTTAGAGACCCAGTCAATGTGAGGATTGTGTCTCCTGAGCCAGGTTATTCCTAGAATAATCGGAAAATGGGCCGCCCTGATGATGTCAAATCTTATTCTTTCGGTATGCTGAAAGATTTTAATTTCAAGGGTCTCGGTAGTCTGCGTGATGAGTCCTGAGCAAAGCGGGGTACCGTCCACTCCTTCCACCTTCTGATCTTCCAAGCGAGGCAGCCTCTTAAGACCCACCTTGTCGGCCCATAGAGTATCTACGAAGTTTCCTGCAGCTCCGCAGTCCAGGAGGGTTAAGGTATCCACCAGTGTGTCTTCAACCTGGATGCTGACGCTGACCACCATCAACCTGGAATCTTCTTGGTTTTCTTTTGTAGAAACAGACAAAGACACATAGGAACTGGATGCATCTGAAAACCCCCGGACACTCGTCCCTTTTAGCCCCGGGGTTGTTCATTTCCCGATCGTCGTTGAGGCAGTTCAGGACATTCCTTTAGAAGGTGCTTGTCTGAAATACAGTAAGCACATAACCCTCTTTCTCTTCGCCGTCTTCTTTCTTCAGAGGAGAGTGGAGATTGAGTGTTTCCTATCTGCATGGGTTCATCCCGAGAAGCAGACATAGGTGAGAAAGAACTTGGCGGAGGCTCATTACTTGCTACACTTCCTCGGTAGCGTCTTCTTTCATGGCGTCGTTCCTGTAGACGATGTTCTATCTGCAGTGATGCAGATAACAGATCCGAAAATGTTTAGGATGAGGAAATCAGGCTAATTCATCCTTTATGTCCTCCTTAAGACCTCTACGAAAAATGGCATATTGAGCCTGTTCTGCCAATCTGGCACCTGCAGCCAAGGTTTAAAGGTGGTGATGTATGAAAGAACATCAGAGGACCCTTGTCTGACATCTAAGAGGTCCTCAGTAGCCGTGTAAGTGAGTTTTGGTCTCTCAGGATCTGAAACCCTCCATAGTCCTGCAAAACTGGGTCACCTCCTGTCACTAAAGAAGTAGCCCAGACAAGAGCAGTGCCGATCATATTAGAGATGAGAAACCACACCTTTGCCTGATCGGTAGAAAAAATTTGGGGTCTGAATGTAAAGTAAGCCGTAGCCGCCTCCAGGAATTCCGTGACCTTTTTCAGAGAACCATCAAATATGCCGGACGATAGGGCAATTGGTGGTAGCTCGGGAGGTGCCTGTTCTGAGTTAGAGATCAGTTGTTTTAATATCACATTTTCAGCCTTAACTGTCTGTAGTTCTTGGGAAAGGCTTTGTCTTGCCTGCCACAATTCTTGCATCTGTTCCTGAACCTGTTATGGGGTGCCCATCATAGTTTTTTGGCGTTGCAATCTGTCAGTGTCCTCCCTCGACCCACCACTCTCCTCACCTGAATGTTCGGAGTCTGTCTCCTTGATTCCTTGTCGCTGGGCCAGATAGTCCTTCTTTGGTTTTGATGCCTAGGTCCTGTCACAAGAAGTAGCCGTGCGGATCCCTAACTGGACCACTCCACGACTGCAGTCCCGGAAGCCGGAAATGTATGGGGGGAAAAGCCAAAGGCGGAAAAAACCCCATGAATATCCCTTGTTGCTGGCCAAGAGGTACAGTGAAGTCCAATGTCAAAGGCTGCACCGAATGCAGAAGCCCCGTTGAAGTGGAGCCGGAGGCAGGCAGCGGTAAAACGAAGAGAGCAAACCAAAACAATGTGCGGAACGGTGTCCAACACGAATGTCCCACTACAAGAGCAGAAAGAAAAATCCAGGCTGGAGCAAGCCAGAGGCGGTGGCAGAAAAGGAACAGAAAAAGGTAAACAAGCTGAGCAGGTAAGTGACAAGAGGAGGATAGAGCGGGGATCTCGCAAAGTGAGCGTGCCAAACGGAAGGGAAAAGAAGAGCAGAAAGAACAGGTATGAAAAACAATAGAGAAAGGCACGCTTCCGTGTGAAGCGAATGAAGGAGAAAAAACAAGCATGTGACCATAGGAGCAGAGCTAAAACGGTTGCAACGCGCAGACCGCAAGGAAAGCTGGGAGGAAATACTTCCGGCTGAAGCGAGCAGAACAACAAGTAGAACGTTACAACGGTAACGTGAGAAGCGTGATGGAACCAATCAATGGTGGCGAAGCCGTAACCGTGGTAACTACCGCCATCCGAACGGGTTCATGACAGATCTAGCATTTTGTGCTGGGGAACACCCCTAATTTCTTTTCTGTTGGGGAAGACAGACAGAAAAATTTGAATGATTTAGGAATTTTAGATTTCAGACCACCCTCAATTTATAGGCCTGTGTTTGGGAATCTGGAAAAATGTGCATGATTTAGGAATTTTGGATTTCGGACACCCCTCCACTTAAAGACCTGTGTTAGGGGGAAGTTGACAGTTTAGGGATTTTAGTTTAGGGGTAAGGACAACCCTCTTCCTAAAAGATGTCAGGTTCAGCAGGAAAAATAGGATTTCCCAATTACATTACAGGCGATAGTTTTTAGCGTACACTGGGAATGAGCTTTGTTAATTTTGAATGTTAATAAAATCACCCCTTTGTGTTTTGCTAAAGGGGAATTAATTAAATTGATATTAGTCAAATAGGCTAAGGATCTACATAGTGTCCCTCCTCCCCCACCTGCCCACTATAAAGGGAAAGGATTTAAGGCAAGCAGAGTCCCTATCTTTTGGTTTCAAATGACTCAATTCTACTTACATTGAAAACTTCTGTTTAAAGTTCAGGAAATCCAGCTGCATTTCAGGACCCTCTTTGAGGACAGGGCAGGGGGTCTGCTCACACCACTCTCAAGTATGGTGCCCAGCTCTTCACAATAGGGCCCAGTCAGCTTTTAGGCCTCCCCAGCAGTAGACAGCTCCAGACCTCTTCCAATCTCCACCCAGATGCAATTTCAGCAAATCTCCTTTGGTGTTTCTTTGTGGCGGTCTTTTGGTGATTTATAGCAGCTCTCTCCCTCTCTCATAGTGCATCCACTTTATATACCAGTGATGAGACCATTAAGATTTCAATATTGGGCAGAGCCCAGAAAGAATAATCACAACCAGGATTGGAGAGTTACCCTCTCCTCTCCCCCAAGTTCAGCCTCTCTCTAAGTATTGGTTTAAGAGTCTAGAACAGAAATGTGGCAACTCCCATTTGAAATCCCCTTTTTTCATGTAAACGTTTTGGAAAAAAGTAGCTATATGGCAAAACTTCACAAATTACTAGTAACTGCCATAATGTATATATATTCTGCTTCAGCTAATCATAGATAAGTCAATAGAATGACAGCCGGGACCGCATCATGTTGCACAGGCATGTGGCAATTTTCTGCTGGTTATATAAAAAGTATAAGAGATATAAACATGCAATTTACTCCCCGAATACCTAATTTTAGCGTCAACCAGTATTCCAAATCTTAAATTATGGACATGTTCAGAGCAGCCAGAAATATATTTTATCTTGCCATTACAATTCCCTAAGTCTCAGGTAGATGAATTGCATTTCAACAAAATCACCTGCAATTTATCTTACAATTTAACACATAATTGAATGCAGCACGACTTGTGTTTGCTGAGAAAAATGCATCAGTTATGATAGACCCTTCAAACTGATGGGAATTCTTCATGTTCATGTAAATCAGCTCCCTTTCCTCCAGGCCATTTGCCATTCATGGCTAGCATGTGACCTGTTATCTGAAGTTGACCACCATTTTGATCTGCAAACCTTCTATTTTCTTGTATTTTTCCAGAGTTCTGCTTCCCTTGATTGTACAACTCCTCCCTCACATTCCAGTCACGCACCTGCTAGGCCATTTGCCAGGTTGGCAAGCTGCTGGTCATATATACCTGAGTTGAGCAAGCTTCAAATTAATTCTCTTTTCAGACCAGAAGGCCAACAAGCCTGCAGTGGGGAGTCTTTTGTGAAGTCTGCTCAACAACAAGCAAAAGGGTCGGCCTCAGGTCTAAATGAAATTTACATGTGACCCATGGAAACAAAGTGGCCTTTTCTTTAAAATAGTTTTCAGCACATTGCATGTGAAGCATAATATAGATTACATCTTGTCAACACATGCAGCGTCTTTTCCCTGTCAACTTTATGTTAGCTCATATTTCCCCATGAAATGGACATTGCATTTGAGAGAAAAATATTGCATAGCAATAGACATAGCATTTCAAAACATCCATTCTAAAGAGGAAACATTACATAAAACTAGACACAACATTCCGGAACTTCAATTCAATGCATTTTCTTAACATTGTCCAAAGAATATTAATTAAACTGCTCACATGTTGTAAGTCTCCATCTGTGGTTTTCACCCTTTCTTTTCACTCCTCGGTTGGTTCCTCCACTTCATTTTCATTTGGCTCCTCAATCAGTAATAAAACTTGTTGAGGATGACAGCCTTCAACTGATTGACGTGGACCCATTTTTCTTCTGTCTGTTCTCCTTTTGGGATGTGTATCTCATAGGCAACAGGTGATATTTCATCTACCAATTCAAAAGCACCACGCCAAGATGGGAGAAATGTCTGCTCTTTGGTCTGATTCCTCTGAAAATTGTGCAGGTAAACCTTGTCCCCTACTTCATATTCATTTTTGTGTTCTTAAGATCATAATAGGTCATCATTACTTCAGCAGACTTTTCTAAATTGCACTGAGCATAAGCAACAGCTTCTGCAGGTGCGTCCTTAAATTTTCACTGTACTCATGAGTGGTGGCCACATTTATCAGTGTCTGCTTCTGAGTTCTGTAGAGCAGATGCTGAGGTGACACAATTATTCGTCCAGTCATAAGCTCAAATGGCGGCATCTTTGTTGCAGAAGATGGCGTAGACCTAATAGCCATCCAGACAAATGGTAATCGGATGTCCCAACTGGGTCCAGAGTCTGCCATTAACTTCTTTAAGATACTTAGAATTGTCTTGTTGTCTTTCCCTATCCCCTGCTTGAGACTGGGTGGTAGGCAATGTGGAGTTTTCTTTTTACCCCTAGAATCCCTCACATCTTTGCCATCACCTCACTGGTAAAATGACTTACTCAATCTGACTCAACTTTTTGTGGGAGGCCGAAACGAGAGAAGATGTGCTTTATCATTAGTGTGGCAGATGTCTCTGCCTTACAAATTGGGGCTGGAAGACACTCTACCACTTTGCGAATAAGCATGTCACAGTCAAAATGTACGTGTTTCCTCTAGAGGAGCAAATCGCTGCCCTGATGAAATCAATTTGAAAATGTGACCAAGGCAGTTTCATTCCCTTTTTTGTAGGGGAGCTCAGTGTGAAAGTGAACTGGGTTGAAATTGACCACACACAAGGCAGCCCTTTAGGTAAATGTTGTGTGAAACCCCCTATGACTGGCAGTGACCGTGTTATGGCCGTGGTTCAATATTAGGCTTCTGTATGAGGTAGGCACCATCCTCTGGTCACAGCCAGAAAGGGCTCTCCTTACCAACAAACTGTCCTGGATCCATAACATCTTGGAAAACTTCATCAACACCCATAGATCCTCTTTATCAGTATAATTTGACTCTGTTAGAGGAAAACTCATGGGCTCTTCAATGTGTTGATAGAATTTTCCAATGATCGGGTCCTCATTCTGTGCAGTGAGAAAATCTGCATCAGGGGTATCTTTACTCCATGGGGCAGTCGAGAGTTTACCATTAACACATGTTTGTAACCTGGTGACAGCAGCAACTTAGATTTCCCCCAGCAGGGATTCCGTTTCTATGAAATCCCCCTGCAGAGCTCCAGTTTTACCTGCTGATCAGTCATGTAATCCCCAGTCTTATCTGGCCTCTCTATCTTGGAATGACCCCTTATTTTCTTCCAATAAATGGTCATCTCATAGGAGGTCCCCAGATCATCAATTGATTGGATCAGTTCATCATGCTTTGGGGGTTTATTGTTGCCACAAAGCGTGTCTTGATTCTTACAGTTAATCAAGTGCTCCGCGAACCCCTTCCTGACATAATCAGAGTCAGTGATTATGACCTGTTCTTTGAGTTACTGGTGCACTGCAGTGAGGATGGCTTGATGAACGGCCATCAACTCTGCAACCGGACTACTTCGGGGTCCTATTTTGTAACCAGCAGACGGTTCAGGGTATCATTCACTCAGGCCTTCCCAGTGCCAGACACTGGTTCTTTTTCCTCGTTGTTATCAACATTGTAGGAGCACCCATCCACATATATTCTGGGTATCCCCTGACACGTATCTTCTTCAAAGACCTTGTGGGGGAAGTTGAGTATGCCTCCAGGTTGTTGTTGGTCATTAAACTTTCATCCTCGAGACAGGTTTCCTGTACACAATCATGCAAGTCCACAAACCCATGCGCTCCGGGACTCTTCTTGTTTTGGCAATATCTGACCTCCACAGGAAAGTCTTGAATGGACAGAATGTAGAAAGCAATTCTGGAATTACTGTCACTGCCTGGCCAGATTCTGTCACTTTGGAAATATTGCAAGGGTTGTGAGGAGTCTCGACAATGATGTGCTTCCTCTGGATGAATGTGCAGTAATTTTTCAACATCGACACAATTGCTAGGTGTGCCTTCTCCCAGTCATTGAATTTTTCCTCTGCAGAGGACAAAGGCATGCTCAAGTATGAGCTCACTTTGTTGACCTTGTCATGCTTTTGACACAACACCGGTGTTAGGCAAGTATCTGAGAACCCTGTCTCCAAGAATAACTCCTTGTTCTTTATGGGGTATGCCAAACAAGGAACCTGGGGAAGGCTTCTTTTCAGTTGTTTAACTGCCTCAGCTTGTTCTGGACCCCACTCACACTTGACTACAGCCTTTAATAAATGTACCAAAGGTTGAGTGACCTCTGTGTAGTCTTCAATGAACTGCCGACTATAATTAATGAGTCCAAACAGGCTTCCTCATTCTCACAGAGTGGTAGGGTCTTTTAATTTCATTAAGGCTTCCACTATCTTTGCCTTGGGATTAAGACCCTCAAGGGTGATCTCATGCCCTAAAAAGTTCAATCGGGTCTTACACCACTGTGCCTTCTGAAAGGACAGTTTTGCTCTGGCTTTCTGCAACTGGGTTAGAACATTGTGGATTTCTGCTATGTGTTCCTTCACAGTTCAGCTCATCCACATATGCCAGGTTTCCTCTCTCATCCAAGTCGGGTATGGCTTTAGGTAGGAAGATGATGATCTCATTGCCAGAGTTTAAGTATCCAAAGGGGGATCGGGGGGGGGGTCGGGTCCACGTGTACTGCTGCTACCCAGAGTTAAAGGCACGCTTGTAGTTCTCTTCTCTACTCACTGGAACTTTCCAGTAGCCATTGGTCAGTCAATGGTAGGGTACACCTTTGACCCTTGGATCTGTGGCAGCCCCTAATTGATGTTGGGAAGTGGCCATCTTGGCAAGTGGACCTGTTTGTTCTACTCCCTCAGGACCGCACATAGTCTTCATTTACCATTTGGTTTGCGTATCCGCAATATCGGGTTGTTGAAGGTACTTTGGATCGGACAAATTATCCCACAGATTCTAAGTTCTTGAACATCTCTGTGAGTGTCTCCATGGACGTGAGAGGTAACCAGTATTGTTTCACAAATACTGGAGCCATCTAAGGTTCCATGGGTACGGTGGTTGAATGAATGGATGTGCGTCCACAGTCGTATGAGTCCACTGAAAAGATCTTGGAATTCCAGGAAGACCTGTTTTAGGAAGACCTGTTTTAGCTTTTGTCTTTTCTCCTCAGTCTCACAGGCATCAGCAAAATTGATCCTTTCCTCGACCATCTGCTTGAAACCTGGAAAGACCTTGGGTGTGGCAAGTGTATCAGTATCCTCCGGTTGGTTGGAGAGATCTCTTTTGATGTGTGGACCTGGACAGTAAGTTCAAGGATTTGATGAAATGGTGCTTGACTCTGGACACAACCTCCACCCCATAGTGGCATGAAGAGTACACCAAGAAATTCCCCTGATGCCTAGAAAAAAATTGTTTCTGGAGGAATACTGTCGCTGATGTCGAAACAGTCCTTTGGGGTTGGTCCCATGATTTCATTACCTAAATCAGTAAACTAATGTTGGGCATCAACAGCCATTCCAATAAAGGTGTCTGTGCCCAAAGTGATACTTCGAGGGTCGCTTTTATCCACCAAGATTCTAATGGTGTTGTGTTCTAGGTCTAATAGAGGTATAGGATGTAAATACAAACCTTGTTGTTGGAGGTGGGAATTTAAATGTATATGTGCATCCTGATGTTTGAGGTTCAATCCTCGCTTAATTCTGAGGGGAATGATAAATTGTCACACCTGTCCCGGGATGGTAACCTATTCTCGCACCTGAACTTCAGCAACAAAAGGTAGCAATTAAGCTGACCAGAATGCTTTTTCTGTGTTTTGAAAGCCCATGGGGTTACCCCCCAGTTGGTACCAGGTTTTATTATTAATAAGGTCCAAATTGATTGTGAATCAATTGAGAATGTCACTGGCCAGATAAATGGGGACATCTCTCACAACCCAACAATTATGCTGTATGCTTTTGTTGCCAATGGACAGTGTTCACATACACCTGGTAGGCAGGAGTTTGGAATTTGGGGTTTACAGATCTACTTCCCATTTGTCAATCCATTTAATTGTGGAAAAGGTCTGATTTTATGGGAGTTTCCTGAGTAATCCTTCGCTGAAGAAGCTACTTCCACTTCCAATATTCGGGCATATTCTGGCAAGCACAGGGTCATCCCCGTCATTTATCTGAATGGGAAAAAATAACTGTTCACACTTTTTTTAATGTTCGTCTGCCTTTGAGCGGGTTCTTCTTTGGCTGGTTTGACAGGACTCAAGGTTTCTTCTGATTTTGAACTGGTGTAAAATTTTAGGGTGTTCCCTTCCAGTGTGGATTGCCACTTAAAACTGGGAAGCAGGTTGATTTTAAAGAATGGATTAGGGTTCGCTTCACCAGTTTGTGACTCAGGGGTCAAGTCCTCACTGCACTTTAACAAAGCAAAGATGACTTTCCTTCCACCTTAATGCAATCACATCAAAATAAATAGTCAGTCACAATGCACGTGTCATGAGTCAAAAATAGGCAGCCAAATCCTAGCATCAGCCATCCATTTGGAATGGTTTATTGAGAGGCCATGCCAACACGTGGAGTTCCTTCCCTCCCCAATCAAGGTGTCACACAACAACCTGCTCAATATCAATTCTTTGTTCAGTCCTATTTCAGATTCATCTCCCGCCCCTTGGATCCCTCCCCCTGTGCCACCAATGAGCCAGGAACCAGGCCGGTGTACAGGAAATATATTTATATTTATTTGAATTATATGTAATGGAGATCACACTAAAACTGCATATGCCACCTTCTTTGTTGCAACTACGCTTCATTTTACATAAATACATCACACAAGTTAGTTGGGAAAAACACAAATCACAATATTTTACTTTATCTCGATTTCAATTCAAGAAATAATCAATACTGGTCAATGAACACAATCAATTTAAATATGCAGTGGTGTGCAATTTCGATTTTCCTGCACATTTAAAAGGCTAGCAATTTGGTTTACAGATTTGTACAAATGCATAGGGCAATTATTATTTCACCGACACATTTGCTTTAAAATAAACACAGGGCGATTTAGCAGTTTGTTTTTCAGACCACCCCAGCCCCAATTCTGGTCTCTGTTGGGGAAGCTGGAAAGACAATTTGGGATGATTTAGGAATTTGAGATTTCAGAACCCCTTCCACCTGAAAACCCATGTTGGGGGGGAAGTTGACAGTTTAAGGATTTTAGTTTAGGGGGAAGGACAACCCTCTTCCTAAAAGAAGTCAAGGTTAATAGGAAAAATAGGATTATTCAATTACAATACAGATTATAGTTTTTAGAGCACACTGTGAATGAGCTTTGTTAATTTTGAATGTAAAAAAATCAACTCTTGGTGTTTTGCAAGAGGGGAATTAATTACATTATTTTTATTTTTTTTATTTTCTGTATTTGTATTTAATTGAAAAAAAATATAGCAAAACAAAAAAATCACAAGGTAATAGAAAAAGCCCCAGGAATTTCATCCATGTTTTTCCCTTAGAGCAATTTGGTTAAAAAAACTCCAGCAATCACAAGTCGGGTCCTGCTCCTTTCCATCAAAGTTCTCCACCATATTCTGAGTCAAGAATCAAATACTCAGATAATAAAGAGCTGAGTTGCTCTGTACGTGCCTCCATTAGAGCTGGAAAGAATAGAATAAGCTGTTTCAGAGTTTCCACCTCAAAGTCATCTTTACAAAAACAACAGTTATTCCCTTCTGATAGACCATGGATTGACCGTATCGTGTTAGTAAGGAGAAGGTTCAGATAGATTCTCAAAAATTGGTCTCTGAATGTTCTGTTGGGAAATTGTTTTAGATAGTTACACACAGTGTTCAGTTTTTGAGACTCCAACGGCAAGTGGGCAACTGATTGATAGGTAGCGGCTGCCTCCAAGGTGGTAATCCAGTCTTGTTGTTTATGTTTGTTCTTAATCCATGTAGGGATGGTGAATAATAAGTCGACTGAACATCCAATTTCTTCCAGTTGCCTGGTTATTTTCAGTTTCTATTTGTGCAGCATTACATTCTGAGATGTCATAGTTTCCGTGTGGAGCATTTCAGAATGACTGAGCATGGAGGTATGGAACTTTTCCTAAAAAGGGCCAATCTGTTCCATTCCACCATTGATTTTACTGAGCAGATCCCCAACTTCCACTGGATGATTTGTATTGGCTTAGATAAGGGGATACCCAACATCCTTTCCAAAATGTCCCTTCCAACTGTGACCGTACAGGCTCTGGGAGGTTAGGCTTTGCGTCTGCTCCATGTGATATGCCAGGAACCACCTTAGATTTATAGAAAGACAGTACCGGAATTATCGAGAAGTGGACAACCATCCGGTTCTGGGCACATGCTTGGCTCGCAAGGGCTTTGGTCTTAGCTCTTAGATGTGACACCATAGCGGCTTCTGATTTTGTATCAATGGGCCATACACCCAAGTACTTAAATGAGAGCACTTGGTCAATGTGCTCTCTGTCTAGGAACCATGAATAACAGTTTTTTCCCCTGTTTGAGATTCCAAAGCTCAACATTTGGTTTAAATCCTTGTTGATTTCAAGACTGTTAGATTGAATGTAGGTATGAATTGAGTCCAATTGGCATTGCAATCCTACGGGGGTTTGGTGTATTAAGCCCATGTCGTCCACATACAGTAGGCAAGCTAGTTGGACTCCCCCCCCACCATTGGAGGAAAAGCTTGTATTGCCGAATTGGACTGTTTCATATCTGCCAAGAAGAAATTGAATAGAGCCGGGTCCATTGGGCAACCATGTTTAACTCCCTTCGAAGTGATAATTTTGTTAGATAAAAGGCCAGACTTGTCCAACCGGTCTTTTAATGTTGTGTTGAAATACATAGCCTTTATGTGATCTAACAAGGCTATAGGACAGTTTTTTGATTTCAGTTTTTCCCACAATTTATGACGGTCGATCTGGTCGAAATGCCTGGACCAGGTCTACAAAGGCCATAAAGATTTTAGGCTTCCCGTCTCTTGCACGACTCCTCAATGCATTAAGTAGAAATAGGTTAATGAAACCTGTTAGAAATAGGTTGTTGCAGCCTGATTGTAGACACCAACTCTGAAAGTGGTCCAGTATTATCGTACCGTGTAGTTTCCCAATTGCCCCCAGGAGGGCGGTGGGTCTATAGTTCCTGGGGTTTTCCCGCTCCCCTTTTTTGAAGCTTGGGACCACTATTGACCTCCTACATGAGCTTTGGATTTGGTGGGCTGTGTAACTTGAATCAGCAGAGCATCTATAAAACTGGCCCATTCTTCCGGATGCTCTTTCAGCATACAGTTGGACAGACCTGCCGGACCAGGTGCTCGCGAACTGTTCAACATCCAAATACGCTTTTGGATATCACTGATGTCACTAGAAAATAAAAACAAGGCTCTATCCCCTTGACAGGTAGACAAGTAGAATTGTTATTTGTTTCCGCAGCATACAGTTCTTCAAAATGCTTTGTCTAGCCAGCTTCACTTATGGGGTAGATCTGCTCGTCGTTAGACACAGTTCCCACCTGTTTTATCAATGACCAAAAAGTCCTTACATCCTTGACTGCAAGCGCCCTGAGCAATTTTTCACAGTCATTCTGATACATTATCAGTCTGATGGATAGCAACCAGTTTTTATTTTTCCTTTTTTCCCTACCAGCATTTTCTTGTTCCTTGCATAAATTAGGTTTATTTGGCACCCTTTAAAGCCTCCTAACCTCTTTTCTTCACATGACCAATTCTGCATTGAATACATGTAAATGGTTTACAGTCAGTTGAATTCTCTTCTTGCAATTGGTGGAGTATTGTTCCAGAATTGGGGTATATTCCACTATAGAACCTGCCAGTTTGAAGTCCATCAAAAGTTTTTTATGTTGTTATTTGAGATTTTCAAATGAGAGCCACCATTGTAGACCGATAATGCCACATGCCTCCTTTCCCGGATGTTAGAGGTAGAGGTGGACCATTGTAAAAGTAACAAATGGTGGTCGCTGTTAGTTGTTTTGACCACTTTAAATGTCGTCACCAAAGAGAGAAAGTCTCTGGAGACGAAAATATAATCAATCACTGGTGAATGATCCATTCTCTCCCACGTCGGCTGCGGGGGTATATCACCCCTGGTGTTTCCATTCAGCATGTGCATGTTTTTGAATCCATCAAGGAACTTCACCTGGCGCCTCTGTTGTGTCGAGTGCTCCAAAAAGACACATCTTGCCCTTAAGAATTGGTAATCAAACATAGTGGCCCTCATTACGAGTTCGGCGGTAACCATGCCGCTATTGGCGTCGGAGTCCGGGTCATCGGAATGAGGACTTACCGGGCCATAATTCCTCCCTCCGAGGACCCGGACACGCTCCTTCCACATTACCATTTCAGCCCCCATAGGGCTAAAGGTGGAATGGGAGAGGGAGCAAACAACGGGCCATTACGAGATGGCCCGTTGTTTGCTCCCTCTTCCCCTCGCGGGACCCGGTAAGCACGCCTGATTTTCCCAGGCGTGCTTACCATGTCCCGCAAGGGGAACTCGTAATGCGGCGGTACGGAGTGAACGGCGCCGGCACCTTTTACGGCGCCTTTGACTCCGTACCGCCAGGGTCGTAATGAGGCCCAGTGTGTTTAAATCACCACATATGACTACGTATTGCATCTGTTGATTTAAAAAGGGGTCATCAATCAACTCGGCAATCTGGTCTATAAAGATCTCGTTAGAAACAAGCACAGGGTTCCAATAGATGTTAATGATAACCATTTTGGCTAGTTTCCCTGCACTCTGTAACTTATCCATGACCTCCCAACTGATAAGGAGTTCTTGTGACAAGAGGCTCGATGAAACAGTCGCTATTAGATTCAATGGGCTGCCAGATTTGACTGCTGTAGCAAGGCGGGCAGATGGACGCCCTTTCTTTCCTTTGATGGCTGGACTTGGTGAAATTTCGAAACCATCGAGGATAGGTCTCTCACGGAGCCAGGTTTCTTGCAGGCAAAGTAAGTCATAATTCCCCAGATTAGTCCCACTTAGTTTAGTGAGATAGATGAAACCTTACGTATTCAAAGAGGCCAGTTTTAGGCTAGTAGACCTTAAAGTATTTTTCACTGTCCATGAAGACTGGGATGGTAGAGCTTGATTTGGGCTGGGTGGCTAGAGCTTATCTTGGAGTGTTAGTGCTCTAGACAGCCATGACCAGTCCGATATTTCACTACACACCAAATGTGAAGATGATGGCACTTTAGTACAACTGACTTGATGAGACAGAGACTCCGGCATGACATTCACCTTAGATCCCAAGCCAACTTTAGTGGATCAAGGTAGTTTACTAACGGATTTTCACAAATTGCTCCTCTTCCAATTTCACTGTTTCCTGGGCCTATAATGTCTAGTTTTTTCGTTGGTGAAGCCAGTCATGGTGTTTATAGAGTCTCAAGCTCCGGAGCCCTGATTGGGGTTAAGTCAAAGCCCAACATCAAAAGTCTTTCTGCCGCTTCGGTCAGCATGTCTTTACTACTGGAGAAGTAATGTGGAGGTAGATCGAATCCATACGGCACTCATCTCCAAACTCGATGATCTTCAAATCCGCAGATGTCAGTTGTCTCATTAAATAAATATTAGTCAAATAGTCCAAGGATCTACACAGTTTTGCTCACCCGCTCATTATAAAGGGAAAGGATTAAAGGCAAGCAGATGCCCCACCTTTTGGTTTCAAATGGCTCAATTATACTTCTATTGAAAACTTCTGTTTAAAGTTCAGGAAAGCCAGCTGCATTCCAGGACCCTCTTTGAGGACAGGGCAGGCTCTGGTCACACCACTCTCAGGGATGGCCCCCAGCTCTTCACCATAGTGCCCAATGAGCTCTTAGGCCTCCTCCAGCCCTCTTCCAAGCTCCATCCAGATGCAATTTCAGCAAATCTCCTTTGGTGTTTTGTTACGGCAGTCAGTTGGTCATTTTTAGCAGCTCTGTGCCTCTCTTATAGTTCCTCCACTTTATATACCCATGAAAACACCATCATGATTTCAATATTGGGCAATGCCCTTCAGGAATTTTTGCAACCAGGATAGGACAGTGAACCTTATCTCTCTGCCCAATTTCAGCCTCTCTCTAAGGATTGGTTTAGGATTCTCAAACAGAATTATAGCAAATCCCCTTTGAAATCCCCTTTTCTGATGTCAACATTTTGGCAAAAAGTAGTTATATGTCAAAACCTCATATTTGACTAGTAGCTAACATAATTTATATATATTCTGCTTCAGCTAATCATGGGGAATTCAATAAAACGACAGCCACGGGCGTGTGGCAATTTTCCACCGTTCATGCAAACAGTATAACAGATATAAACATGCAATTTAGTCTCCAAATACCTAATTTTACCCTCCACCAGCACACCAGGTCTTAAATTTGGGACATTTTCAGAGCAGCCAGAAACACATTTGAGCTTGCCATTACAATTCCATAAGTCACAGGTGGATGCATTTTGTTTCAACAAAATCATCAGGAATCTATCTTAAAAATTACACATAAATGTATGCAGTATGACTTGCGGTTGCTGAGAAAAATGCATCCGTTATAATAGTCCCTTTAAACTAATGGGACATCTTCCTGTGTATGCATATCAGCCACCCCTTCCTATAGGCCATTTGCCGTTCCTTGTCAGCATGTGGGCTGTTATCTGAAGTTGACCACCATTGCGATCTATAAACCTTCTATTTCTTCCAGAGTTTAGCTTCCCTTCATTGCACAACTCCTCCCCACATTCCAGTCACCAACTGGCTAGGCCATTTGCCATTCTGTTGTTTGTAGTTGGTGAGCTTCAGGTTGTAAATAGCTGGGATGCATGAGCTTCAAAATAACTCTCTTTCCAGACCAGAAGGCCAACAGGCCTGCAGTGGGGGATTCCTTTTTGAAGCAAAAGGGTCTGCCTCTGGCCTAAATGAAATTTACATGTGACCCATGCAAACAAAGTGGCCTTGTCTTTTCAATTGTTGTCAGTACTTTGCATGTGCAGCATAATATACATTCAATTTTGTCAACACACACAAAGCCTTTTTCCTGTCATCTTTATCTTAGCAGGGGAGAAATGTTCTCACGTCATGCTTTAAAACTGCAAAAACACCTGTAATGCCATTTTAGTGTCAATGTTTGAAAATCCTGCTTTTCATCTAAAAGTGGCCTTTCAATTTCTTCTGTGATTTGTAATGACAGATACGCCTTTCGATTTCCAATCCTTACGCTTTTCACATATTGCTTCCTTGAGTTAATAGCAGAAACCTCCACTGTTTGTCTAATAGGAACATTTTCAGTGTGAAGGTTTTTGAAAGTTGACAATTTTCCAGTGGGACCTTCAGTTCTGGTTGTTGGGGCCTTTGATTTAAACCCACAGTGATTACTTTGAAAATATGTATAAACAGAAGAGCATGGTTACAAGAAGCCCTAAAATGTCTTGATAAGATTAATTTACCACATTTACAAAAAGAGCAATACAATGAACTGAATAACGATATACTTTAAGACCAGAGTAGAAATTCAATAGGCAAAACAAAGAAAGATATTTGATCATATAGCCGTTCAATTGAAATCATCAAAACATTCAAAGGTAAGTGAGGGGTATGTGGGGTATATTTATTGGGCAACAATTAATGCAGGAAGTTCCCGACAATCAAAGTTGCCACAGTAATACACTTGTTTATCTAATTCAATCTAGCCCTGTTGATGAACCTTATCATAACACGTATATCCCTCATCCTTTAGCAATAGATAAGCCAAGAATCAGGCCGGTGTGTAGAAAGAATACATATTTATTGATAACAGGAAAATTAATATTTGCACAAATCACATGACACAGCCACCTCACTCTGTGGCCAAAATGCGTTTCTTTCCTTACAATTCACTTTTCACATAAATTGAAAACACCATTTGCTTTAGGGTGATACAGATCACAGACTCTTTAACCCCACAACATGTTAAGTTTTTCTTCTTTGGTTATTTCCACCCTGGTTACATAGAAACGCAGATCTATAGAATCCTTCAGATACCTTGGTTACTCACAAAATACCCTTAATGTACAGAATTGTGCAGCAACCTGGATATGATGGAACAATTTAACTTCATAATACACTTTGCATGGGATTTACTTTATAACATGTAGCACCTTGAAACCTGAATGGATAATTTCCTTGGCAATACACTTAACATGAAGTTCAATTTAAATAACATGTAACACTTTTCTATAGACAAAAGCAATTTCACACATTTCACACATTTCACACCCCTTATTTAAGGCAGGGTCTGAGGAATGGGGAGCAGTTGGGAATTTTGTTTTTGTGCACACCTCCCATCAGGGAATTTTAGACTTGGCAAAATGAAATAGGAGAACACAATTACTTTAGCAGACTATATTTGTATTCACCCTGGAAGCAATATTTTTGATTTTGAATTTCAACAAAATCACCATGTGTCAGTTGGCAATAGGGGAATTCATTAAATTATGACTTGGTAAGAACATGCTAGGGATCTACTTGTTCAACCCACCTAATCAATAATGGGAAGATATTAAATCAAACAGATCCCCCACAAGACTTGGTTTGGTCGGACAGGTTATTTAGTCATCAGAGCTCTGAATGATCTCATGTGCCACATAGGTACTTGGTTAGATGGCCTCTCCAAGTTCAGCTATGATGTATCCGCAACATCCCATCCCTTTATTTTCCTCTCCAGTTTCCTCAAGATTTTAGTTTTCCTCCTAATCTAATCCACCTCCCAGGAAATGTTGCTTCCAAGCAATTTTTCAGTAATCCCAGTCAGATCGAATCAGACAACTCTCCCCTTTTCCCATTGTGCTTCTCCTTATAAACATTTAACTACTCCCCAAATTATCTAAATTATCAGGTGCAGGGTTATTTGCCCTTAATCTGGATTGAACATCTACTGTCCTCCCCTTTTTTTTCGGATTAGTCCCTTTTAGTTACTGGGCTCCATCCCATGAGAGTAATGACTCCACCCTTTGAAATCACATTTTGACAAGGACAACATGGCACATTTTTTTAATTTACAAATATGAGTCACAAACTATATGTTTCCCGAAATTGTCTAATCATGCCGGAGTGAATGAAATGTGTCTCTTTTTGGCACAATGTTGCAGGCTCGAATGAAAGATTTTTATGATTTTCATGATTTATTCAAACAGGGGACAAGTCAATGTCATAGCTATCATCTCTTCGAATCTCCTCTTCTTCTTTATCTCAACAAACAGGTCTTCTCATAATATGTCTAATGATATTTGGACCATTATTGTCAGAATGATAGTTCCCGAGATAATGAACAATCATGATTTTCCCATAGAACCTATGTAAAAATAAGCTGACATATTTTTGTTCTCAATATCTGTATGTGGGCCTGACCTCTGGCCTTTGCTGATCCAAGCCTGCCATAAAAGCACTTGACATTTCTTTTTCTCAGGGCTAATGCCCAGCTGTCCTTAGCTTCCTTGAGCATAGGGTATAACACTGCCCCCTAACAAATGTGTCATTCTCCTGTAAATTGTCAATTGTCATTAGCTCAGGGACAAAAAACACAGATTGAGTGTTCATTCCACCTATTTTACAAAGTTCAATCCATTAATGGTTGCCTCTCGCTTTACACAGTTGTTAGCATCTAACCCCAATACTTTCCTTCCTGGGCACTGCTGCAGCGTCAAAGGCATTTCCAAACAATAGAGGGAAGGTCACAGTTTGGGTGTACAGCACAGGCTAAAGCCAATTCTTATGAACAGAAACTGGTGATTTTAAAATACATGTTTATTTCCATTACACAGTGCCTGCTTCCATGGTTTGTATCCCATCTAATACATGTTGATTCCATCTTCCTCCTCGTAGCTCATTTCAAACAGTTATAGTATATCCATCAGTTCCTTACAGTGTGCTTTTGAAATCCCTTTCTGCAGTGTTGTTTCATATTTTATCATCATATAACTTTATTTCGATCCGACAGATCATAATTCAACACTGAAGCAAAGACAATTGATGTTAATAATGTAAATGATAATACTGATAAAAATAGTGACAGAAACAAATGCATTAATACAATTCATAAAACAGAAAAAGCACACTCAATAGCCATCCAAGGCTTGCACAGCCTTCTTTCCAGAAGTGATATGGTTAAGTCTCATCCTCCAAGCCCGGTAAACATAATTCCCCATGCAATGTGTTGCTACCCCATACCCACCCCCCAGACACACATGAAAGGCCTCCATAACAGTTCTTATATGCAGCTGTTTGAAAAGCAATATCAAATATTTCTTTCTAACGTGCAAATAGTGCAGACAAAAAATTATAAAGTTATCTATGCTTTCAACTGCATTTGGACAGAAGGGACCATCTTCTGCGATATTCAGGTTCCATTTATGCCATAGACTAGTAAGAGGCAGGTTGCGGATGCTCATTTTCATAAATAGGCCTCTCGTCGATTTCGGCTGCATACTGTCCAGAGAATGTTCATAACCATGGCTTTCCTTTCTTACCATGTATGGGGCTAAACTAGAGGAATTCATTCGTTTTATTCGGGTCTCATTTTCCCAGCTTATTTTATAAGCCTTTTTCAACTGAATCTTGAAGTTTCTTGGGATCAGTTCAGGATGCAGCCAATGACATTCACGCCCCCTGATAGTCAATTATTTTCTTATACCCATCAACCATCATAGATCAAGCCCACACGACTGAGATAAAACACCTTTTACCGCTTTTCTATAAACATCTAAATTACCATTAGACCAGAGACAAGCCCAAAAGAACGCTGAACTCGCACCACAGATAAAGCTAATGCTCTGTAGGCCTGTATCCCAAAAAACGTGCAAATTAGGAGCACTTGAAGGCAGACCCATGATGATTTTTAGGAAATGTTGCTCCATTTCCTGGAGCATGCCAGTGTAACACGTACCCCAAAGTTCAGCCCAATACAGGGCCACTTGTCGGGCGTGGGACTTACATATCTACAAGATAACACACACCAGATCAGCTCCATGATCATGAGTGAATCTCCACATAGTCCCACAGTATCAAGTGAGCTTAAATGCAGCCCAATTTACCTGACCGGTCCATGCACAATTAGCATTCATTCTGACCACAGATAATCATATAGTGTGACCAGCTTGATCGAGATGTGGTTTACTCCTTGTCCTACTTCTGCTAAACACCTTTGGCTGGGTTTTCGTCACATACATTGACAAGCTGCTCTTTTGTTAGAGTATACTCTCTGTTCAGCTCAGTTTACAATTTCTTTTTTTCTTATTTTTGGGTCATTCATTGTGGGGTTAATGATCAACATGTTTTTGAAACTGTTGATTAACTTATTGGGGTGTGTATATTGTTAATTATGATTGTTCTTTTATAACGCGCTTAATACCAAAGATTGGTTTCTAAGTGCGGGATCGAGATTCAAACCTCTTTTGCTCTGCGTTTCTTGCTGTCAAGACAAATGCATTGTCCCTGAGCTATCCCCACTAACCATTACTGAAAATGAAGGCATTAGGAGGTGCTAACATTACTCATGACATTATATGCTCTACTTTATGAATTGTTCTATGACATATGTTTACAAAATGCATCTTCTCCAAATGGAATGATCCAACTATTTGGTGTGGAGGTCAAAACCAATTGGAATACACTTGTTGGTTACTAAGGATGGTATTTACAAAATGTGGGACATTGTACAAACTTGTTATGATCATTATCTGAGATATTTTGTTAACTCACTGTTACTGCTTCCTAGCCTTTTAGTCAACTATGTCTTGCACCTCTTTATGCCCCACTTACTCCATTGCTCACTCTACCTCCCCTGTTCAGCCATTCCCATCTTCATTCTCTAAATCCAGTTCTGTTTCTATTCTTTCTCACCTTTCCTGATTCATCATAATTTTTTCATTCTTCCTAATTATACCTTTAAATTATGTCTCTTATGTCTCATTTCTACATCATTTTGAGCTGACTCTCTTGTTTGTCCTGGATTGTCTCTAGATTGTCTCTCCTCTGCTTCTTTCTGTCCTTCCCACTCGTTGACTATTCCCTTCTTGACATTCAGCCTCTCATCTCTGTCTCATTTTTCTCACTCCCTCCCACTCTGTCTCTTGGTTTTACCTGTTCTTCTGTAATGCCATGTTAATAGCTTTTAATACTCTACCAAATCATCGTGGCTCTCTTTCACTCTTGATCTGCCTCTTCATTTTCTCTTTCTCTCTCTCATGTTATCTATGCCTTGGCCACCACTCTGTCTATACCCTCTCCCTCAAGATCCTTCTCTGTTTCCCATCCATTCCGTCTCTTCTTTTAGCTTCTCATACATTCTGCTCAATTTCATTTTCCTGCTCTATCTCTTCTCTCTCTTGTCCCGTCCTGTTCTCCTTTCTCACCTTTCCATTATCTCTCCCTTCTTTGTTCTGTCCTCTGTAATCTCTCCCCTCAGTTCTTGCCCCATTATGTTTCCGTCTCTCACTCTCCCCTCCAACTCCCATCCTTTTCTGACTGCGTGTCTCCTGTTTTCTAGCTATCCTTTACACGTTGTCTCTCTTCTGTTCTGCCTCTCTCACACCTAAACTCTCCCCCTTGTTCTTATTCTTCCTCTTTTACTATTGTCCTGGCATTCTGTATCCCCACTTTCTTCACCTGTTTTCTCTGTCACCCATCTTCTCCAAACCCCCATTCTGTGTTTGTCTATTGCTTCTGTTCTCTCTTTACCCACATTTTGTCTTCATATTTTCTCTGTGGCTTTCCCAGTCTATTCAAGTGGCTGCACCTATCCCTTCCATTGGTAGAGGGCAGAGGCCACAGTTCTGAACTAGCTTTTAGCAGCATGCTGGCCATGTGACAAATTAATCAAATGAAAACTGTGTGAATGCTCTTCCATGCTGTGCTTATTTTCTGATGTGTACACAGCTCTTGGGGCAAAAGTATGAACTCACTGTTATGATGACAGGTTATCCAAATAATTAGTTGCAACTGCGTCGTGAAGATAGCTCAAAGGCAACACGCTTGTCTTGGAAGATTACACAGAACAACACTGTTTGAATCTTGGCCCTGTGCTTAGAAACTGGTCTCCAGTATTAAGCATGTTATAAAAGATTTGTTAATTAACTGCAACCTTTTACATGTTTGTTGAAAGATGTAAAGTCAAGCATTATTTTCCAACAATCTGGCACCAATTGTTAAAAACCTACCGTGAATTACAGGAGAAAGCTAGTGGAAGAATATGGGGATTTCCCCTTTTCTTGTGGAGATCGTACCACTTGTTAATTTACCAATTACCTTTTTAGTATGCAAAACAAAATGCCTTCCTTTTCCCCTAACAGCTGCCCAAGCAGTCATCGGATCAACGCTGGACTACTGTAATGTGCTGTTTATAGGCACCTCCTCTTTCAGCATCCAGAAGATGCCAGTGATCCAAAACAATGCTCTGTGAGCAGCACTTAATATTCCCAAACTAGAACATACCTCTTCCGCAAGAAGACAGGCTCACGGGCTCCCAATCCAGGAATGGATTGTGTTCAAGACTCTCTCAATCACTCACAGATGCCTCACCAACGTTGCACCCATGTACCTCATAGAGAAATTGCAGAAAGTACAATCCACCAGACCAACCAGGTCAAAATATGCACATCAACTCATCAAACTGAAATTCAAAAGATCTAAAGCAGAAGGGTCAAGCTTGCCAGCAATTGCAGCCAAGCAATGGAACACCGTGGCCCCTGTCTTGCGATCTGAGCAATTGTACGGTGCCTTCCGGAGAGCGATGAAAACATGGCTTTTTGCATAAAGTGGAAATGGAAACAGGCCCCCCGCCCCAAACAAGGCCCTTACCTGTCTTCTATGTGTAACATGTAATGTAACAGCAACCTGACGACTATGGGCTGAGCATGCTCTATAATGGCAAAATAAATAAATAAATAGGAATACACTTTTTTTCAAACTTTCAATTCTCTAGTGTTCTAGAAGTGAGAGCATGTTGTTGCAAACTGGGAAATGCATGCCTAGCTGCATTTAACATATCCACCCTAACTGACAAACATTGGTTGGTCATTACAAATGGTTAGAGAACCAATTAATTGGTACAACATCATCAAAAAATATTCAGTGGATAGAAGAAGGAAAGGTTTATCTTTCCAAGATGAAAGATGTTTAACAATCCTTTCATATTTCCAAGAGGCTGTTTCTTGGAGGCATGTGAGTTATAGCATAAATCGGTTATGCCTATGCTCTCTTCAAGTGCCCTGGAATCCAGTTTCTGATGGTACAAGCCAGAGTGGTGCACTGTTATCCGTGTAGTTCTTTCCTCTGTGAAACCTTGGATAAACTGCATTTCTAAGGGCTCTGCTAAATTCTGGCTTTGGTACATCACTGTGCTGAACTGTTCAAGGCTCTAGGTGCCTATCAAAATATACACCCTGTTAATTCACAGACCAAAACTTCATTTCATAAACAATTTGGACATGTGCAGGCCTGACTTCTCTTGAACCATGCAATGTCTGTGGCTTGTAGGTGGAGTATTAACCATTGACAACACTGTCACCTGTCAGCTATTTTAAACTGTATATTTTCTGACTTTGGAGATCTGTGTACAACTGCTGGTAAACCCAGACCCCTGTCATTCTGAGTCATGTCCTGACAATGTGGGCTTTTGGTTTCCCAGCTCCATGTTGCTCCTGGTTAGTTGAATATATGCACTCCTTTGCAGCATCCTGAAGCTTTCTTTTGCAACCTCCCTGCTTTCCAGTCTAATATCGGTCTTAAAAGCTCCCTGTTTCCAGCTTGAAGATTGGATTGTATGCTCCATGCTTCTAGCTTGATGCCTCTTTTGGGATATGTATTGTGTGTTGTTTATCACTGTTTGTTTCCCAGCCTTACTTGTAGCACCACATTCATGCTGCCAGTTTGAAGATATTGTAACAGAATTATACTCCAGTTAGGAATAATGTAGATCCATTGCTTACATATTGTGATAGCATTCTGTTTTCCCCTGTCTGTTACAAATAGCCTTGCTCTATGGTAGATTGCTACCCGTATCCCAAAATCTAGCCTAAAGATGTCTGTACATTACTTTTAGGTATGGAGTGAAGGATAGTCCTGGTGACTAAACATGTGTTTTGCTTTAATCTCATGCCCTTTGCATTTCTCTGATTTCTATTTATAGCTCCTAATTTGATTTGCACTGTACAAGTCAAGGACCCCAAGATTCACTTCAGATTTGCATTA
This sequence comes from Ambystoma mexicanum, assembly GCF_040938575.1. Taxonomy (NCBI): domain Eukaryota; kingdom Metazoa; phylum Chordata; class Amphibia; order Caudata; family Ambystomatidae; genus Ambystoma; species Ambystoma mexicanum. The sequence goes on along the minus strand of NC_090928.1, from coordinate 877,698,473 downwards.
GAATAATGCCATAGATTCTCTATCTGACTTCTGCTCCATTATCATTTTCTTTCAGTCTGTGTCTCCTTGTGATTTGTATATATGTCCCTGCACAACTTATCTTTTTCAAATGGTACCAGAGAGTAGGTGCCTCGCACGCACAGGTACAAACATAGCACTACTTTTTTCCATTTAGAATTAGGGTCACTGTGTAAGAGCTAACAACAGCAATATGATTTGGTGATCCTTCTGTAAGTTCGAAGTTTGACCACATTCACACAGCCAACAAAATCTAATTTCTTTTGTGTTGGCTTTTAGTGCTATGACTGAAATAAAGACCTAATTTTAAAATGTTTGGGACACTTATCTAGTGGAACCTGTGTTGCCTGTGAAGACCATGGCAATGCACCCATCAATGGAAAAGCCAATGAAAGTTGTGTGCTAAGTGACAGCATAACGTTACCACTTAAGCTAATTATTGAGTATATGTTATTTCATCTATTCATCATATTTGCAATGGTTGCCGATTCAATGTGTCAAAAGTACATCTAGTGATTATGATAAGATATTTTAGATAAAGACGCTGCCCAATATCATTTATTGACATGGTAATTGATATGGTGACCTGAAATGAGCTGAATACAAAAGCATCAAGTCTTATCTCACTTATAATTTGTTTATTTGCATTTTTAAAGCGCTCACACAGCCCGGGGGCATCGAGGCGCTGTTACCAAATGTTTTGCTGTTGGTGTCTTAGTTGCATATTTATAACGCGCTTAAATACCCAGAGGTTTCTAAGCGCGGACCCGGGGATCGAACCTGTGTTGTTTCGTCTTGCTTCCAAGGTGAGCACGTTGCCACTGAGCTATCCTCCCGGGACAATGATGCCTGCGAGACAAATGACCACAGCTATGTGTCCTAGCTTCAAAATTAAAAATAAAAGCATTGCATAAATTGAGTTGAGGACCGTGGTGAATTCATGGTCTCCTATATAAAATGCTCATTTCAATAACACTGCTACTTTAAAAAAATGCGTTTTGACTGTCATATCATATCAAGAGCAGAGAGCCAGGTAATCCATTATCCTTTGATATTAAGACCATTAGGCTTCAACAATGTATTTGAACATCGGAAGTCATTAGAAAAAGAAACAAATCTCAAAACACTTCCAATCAATACTGAAGTGTCATATGATAAAATGGTAGCAAGAGTTTGGCTGGTAAAAAAATTCATGATTCTTTGGGTAAGAGATCTTTCCTTGAACCATTGTTTGCTACTTGATTATACATACAATATGACAAAGGAAAAACGGTAATAAATCTGTTCAACAAAGGGTTGAGCCTCTGGTTGCCAAAGAATTTTCAAAAGTGAGCCAGAAGAGGACTAGTGCTTGGGATACCTTGTTACTGGAAAAGTAATAAGGCAAAAAAGCTAAAGTATGAGTGGATACTAGGGGTATAGGGACCAACTAGATACCAACCTAGGTTGGTCTCAAACAAGGGTGTATTTTAGCACTGGCCCTATTCAATCTGTATTTAGCAGCTATTCCTGTAACCCTCATATCAGACCAAATCCAATATCCTAAGCTAAGGAACACTCACCTACAATGGCTGGGTTATGCTGATGTCCTGGCATTGATGGACTGCACCCACAGGCGACTGCAAGAACAGCTTAAACCTCTGAGCTGTTATTTCAATGGCAGTGGAATAGAAGTCAGCACAAGTGAACCAAAAATTAGCACCCAGCGCAGGGGAAACAACCAATCAGTTTGCTCGGATTACAGGCTCAATCCCATGATCCAAACACATGTTCTGAGCAACCTGCCAGCTGCTTCCCTACCCCAACATCTCCCTTCACCATCCCTTCCCTTCTCCATAATTTCCCCTTCCGCTGTCTCTGCTGCTGCGTCTTCCTCCTGGCCAGCATGAACATGGAAGAGGGGCTCAGCTTGGAGCCCCGTCTTCCAGCTCTGTGGCAGACATTTTGAAACAGTCTTGTGAGGCACTGAGGACCCCCATTAAAGACCCTTGTTGTTTAGGCCTTTAACTCGGGCCCGGGCTGTTACCACCGATTCCAGTACATGGAATGGTTGATTATTTGATGCATTATGACTTTCTTCCCAGATAATCCCCAATGCAGTAAGAGCTATGTGTTGATGCTAAAAGGGACTAAGGTGGAGGTTGTTTCACAGTTCCAGTAATTGGTTGTTGTGATTGATAATAGGCTTGACTGGACTCTACAGTTTACTAAGGTCCAAATAAAAGTTAACCAACAATTTGGTGATGTAAAGTCTTTTGCATTGAAGCATGGGGGCTATTCTTTGAATGTGGTCCTCAGAGTTTATAAGACCATCATTGTGCCCACTATGACTTATGGTGCTGAAATATGGGTCGAGGAGCTCTATAAGTAACCGGACCTCTTATCAATGAAGTGCTTAAAGGCACTGATCAGTCTTCACCAAAATCTTTAGGTCGAATATCTTTATGCTTAGTTCAAATATGTAAAATCATGTCCACTTTGATTTCTACCCAATTGAATAACTATTGGAAGATTGTATATTCAATTGAATCGTCCTTTCTATCAATAGCCACTTTTGGCTATGAGATGCACTCTAACTTTCTTAATGGCAGCGTTGTTGAGCGTATGTATAATACTACTTGTAGGTGGGCACCATATCTTGATACAGATGGCTCAGAGCTAATGTATGACAGACATAAAACCAAATTAAAAAAATCATACACGATCCTCATTTAGAACCAAATACTGGTGAGTTACCAACTAAGGTTAACAGTATCCAGTTTCTTGAATGTCATGAACAACACACTTGCCTACCTCTCTACGTGTACAGCTTTCCTAATAATAATATAGTGTTTGGTTATATGAAGATAAAATTCAGTAATGCTGAATCACTGAAAATAATTGGAGCCTGAATGGGGATACCTAGATTGGCAAGAATATGCAGATTATGCGGAGGGGAGGAATTGGAAACCATTAGACACTTGTTGCTGGATTGTGAAAGACTGGCTTATCTTCGAAAAAACTGTTGGCTGGCTTATTTCAAAATGAATCTTGTAAGCCGTTTCAAAGAAGTAACTTGAAATTGTTACATGCCTCGTAATAACATAGACCATATGTATCACTTGACTACATTTGAACATACAGATTTGAACTTTGATGTTTTGTTTCATGTGTGTCTGCATAAAAAGACTTTACTCACTGTATTATGCATAATAAACAAAAGTGACCTTGTTACTGGATGCCAAGGCCTGAGGAGGAGAACCAGAGGACTTTGAATCTAGTGTTTTACCATTCAGAATACAACAGAAGTTCCAGCAATATGGATCCTCATACATTCAAGGCGAATATCTGAGGTTTTTTGGTTTTACTTGTAACCATAACGTCTCTTAAACAACATTTTTTCATTGACTTTCATAGGTTTTAATTAGTACAACTTAACCATAACGTCCCTTTAACAAAGCATTTTCTGTGGATTTCATGGGTTTTTACCAGTGCATGCTATTTTCCTACAACTTACTAATATCATACTTACCTCAATATAGCAACATTTATGTCCAATTTACTAAATTGCACCTGACACTCTGTCATTGTCCACCTTCTAGCATAATTTTCACACTTCTAAACAGTTTTTGCAACTTTTTCCACTGTTGTTGTGTCCGTTGACGTACACGAATTTCTGACGTCATCACAGACTTCATGGACAAGACAGTGCCACGTGTCCATGCACTTACGTGTGACATGATGATGTGTCTGCGAACGCGTCTGCATTTCGCGATAGGGTCCGTGCTTCGAGGACAGTTCGGAACTGCATTTTCAACTGATCTAGGAACTTTCAAGCTCAAAATGTACCCTTGCAGAGGTCCTACACCTTAACTTACTCATTTTCCATTAACAATCTAGTACAAAACACATACTTGGAAGAATATTAGCAAAACTGCTATTTCTCTTAAAAATGGCATCAGCTACTGCCATCCCTCCTCCCCATGAGCCACCACCACCAGCTGGAGGACCTACACAACTAAAAAAAGCGTAGTACTTCCAAAGACAATGAAGACGTCCAAGAACATGAGGTAGAGGAAGTGCCTACCTCTAGTACCCAGAGAGAATCATGAGTGTGGCCGTTCTTTACCACTGTTGGGAATGTACCAAAGGCTAAAACAACCAAAGTGAAATGCACTGAGTGCAACTTTTTTACTCATTTCTGGACTACCTGGACAGTACTGCTACAGGACCACCTCCACGCACCGTTACACACCAAATACAACCACCACAATGCACTCAGAAAGGTTGTTCCTTTCTTCGCAAGTAGTAGGCTGTCTTCCTCCACCTCATCTTCATCAACCAATACTGTAACCACACAGCCTACTTCTGTGGAACACAAAATCCCTGCAGCTACCATACAAGCAATACAAGAGGCTGTTGATCCATATCTTTCGAAGTCAGCAGTCCTCTGAATATACTGCAACACACCACTCTGCAGGGGGAAGCAATTTCGAAGTGCTTTGGTGGCAGTAATCAACGAGCATGAGAAACACTGCCCCTATCATAGAAGTAACACATGCACAACATCTTCCCCTGTCCACCTGCCCCTCCATATTAGTGTTTGGTGCCCCTTCCCTCATTTCCCTACCCATCTTATGTTCTAACTTCTCCTGCGAAATAAAAATACATCCAACAACAACAAAAGCAAGGTTCCTTTAGGAACCACCTTTCACAGTTAAAAAGTAGAATAACAAAAAAATCTTATCCACTCCATCTACTTTACATTTCTCAGTAAAGTACATAGACTCAATAAGATTTTCCAACATTTCCATTAGCATTAGTGTTATGCAATGGGGGATGAAGACCATTACCACCCTGGGTCCCCAAAGCGGTAATCCGGGGTGCTACAAAAAATAAAGGATTTTTCTTCCTACACCTGTGGTGACCCGCTATAGGAAGGAAAATCATTTTCCAAGATGGCCACCATGGAAAGAGACAGGCCCCTCTTCCCTTTCCATGACAGCCTGCAGAAGGCGAAGAGAGAATCCTATGACCATATTACCACAGGCAAATTATTTTTCCCCTTTCAAACCTATCCCACTTTCAAATAACTTTACCAGTTAGCCTGTCTCAGGCAGACATGGCCAATTGAAACCCATTTGTCGTCCCTCGTGGTCATGGCTATACCTCAGTCACCAAAAGTATATCACAATTTTTTTAATCTAAATTATGATACTTGTCAAAAAATAAAACACAGGTAAATTGCAAAACCATGCTTTAAGGTCCTTACCAATGTTCCTTAAATGGGTTTTCTGTAAATCCACCCATGTTTGTTTGAAAGTGTCAAAATGTATGTACATACAATAGTCATATAACTTAGCATCCACTTGACAAAACCCATTCGAGGTTGGGTCTATAATCTTTCTGGAAACCTTTGTCCACATTCGTCAAACGGCAACAAAGTTAAAAGCCATTTCAAAATCTCGAGACCCACCCTCTAATTTAACCCCCTCTTGACAAAATCCCACCAAACTTTACCAAACCATTTATATCTAGATCTAAAACATTCTAGCAAATGTTTGTGTTGATTCATCAAACAGCATCACATTTATAAGCCTTTACAATATTTTGCTACCACCTCTAATTTTGCTCTTTCTTGACAGAATCCCACCAAACTTTGCTAAAACATTCAAAATATAGAATTTCATAATGTCATGCTTTGTCATTGAGTGGTGTCAAAGTTATAAGCAATCCAAAAACTGCTTTTCACCAAACCTGTAATGCATTGATTGTCCCCGAACATCTGAAGTGTTCACGAACATCCCAGGCCAGGACTGTACCCGGACATCTGGAATCTTTGCGGACTTCGGGTGGTGAAAAATACTGTTTTTGTTGGTTCTCATGGCATTATCCCATCCCATCTTCATCACTCCTCACCTCCCCAGAGATTGTTTGCTAAGTTTGAGAGCTAAATTTGACAAGTGCAATCTTGTGTTTTTTAATATGCTTTTACCGCGATGTTCACGGACACCGGCCGCTGTCCATGAATTGAACATGGCGTGCGTTTCCTAAAATCTGATGCAATTCACACTTTTCAGCATCCAATCAGTAGGCATGTCAAATGCCCGCGGACATCACATCGCCCTCTAGGCCAATTGGATGCCCGTCCACAGACCGAACAGGGAAGTCACTCATTTTTTTACCTGTTTTTAGCCCATTTCAAAGAAAACTACTGGATGGATTTACACCAAATTTACAAAAGCACGCTTTCAGGATCAAACCGCTGCTCCTGCCTCAAATTTGGCAGTTTAGGCAAAGGCGTGAGCAACATTTATTTTCCATTGTGTCTATGGACCCCCCACAACTTTGCTCCCCCTTGACGAAACCTCACCAAACTTACCAGAACAATTCTGCGCACCCCATGTACTTTTTAAAATTTTATTTATTTATTTATTTATTTATTTATTTATTGTTGCATTTTAGTCCATAAAGAACTTTTACAACACTACATACAAAAATAGATTTACAATAATTAACAACAGAAGAAAAAGCGATAAAATTCATCATATATAAATATACATATCAGTACTAATATACAAGACTTCTAATTAATATAAGCTGAAAATTCCTATGATTTTCATGTTCAGACATTTGGTTGTTTTTCAATGAATCACTTCATTATAGTTAGAATAAATTATTCCAAACATTATCACCCATTTGACATTTGTTTACATAACATTTTCCACAAAAGGACTCAAACAAATGCTGTACCACAGTCCAAACATTGTATAATGCAATAATCAAAACTACAGAGGAAGAATTAAGACACATGTTACAGAAGTGGGTAGTCGCTACCCATTCAAAGTGGTGATAATAATGACAGTAACGAGCCCTATAAAGGGCCTCCAACTTTGGACATAATGAAAGCGCAAGTTCCACTTTCTCTGATGTGCCTGCCACTTTACAGATACGACACATCAATTGGTCATGAGCAAGTTTCCATTGTGAACCATAAGTGGCGCTCACAGGTAATTGGTTAGTACACATCAAAAGTCGAAATCTATGCACATCAGGACTGGAACACTTTAACAAATACAGCTGTGGGGTACAGTAGCTATACACAATACCTTCAAGGAAAGCATAATTTTTAAGGCCACTTAGGTGATTGATAGTGGTTTCCCAGTCTTTCATACAGGATTTCTTCTTAAATGACTTTTTCATTCCCTTGTATCTGCCACAGATTGATCGCTCAATTGACCAGTTTTTACTTAAATAAGGCTTTCTGCACATGGCATCGTAAGGATTTATAGAGATGGTTCCCAGTCTTACAGTTATAACATTTTGCCCAATATCACAGAGCAACTCACTGGAGGGATGACACAAAGCCCTGAGGGGCAAAATATCTCTCTGAAGAATTACCAAGGCTTTGAGAGATGTTAAACGAAACTCAGCTCTTATATATTGCATAGGGCACAACGAGGGAAGACCCAATATGGAACGCCAAAAATAACTTTCTATTTTGTCCAACCATAAGAGGTTTTCAATTGTAAGAGCCCATAAGCCTATGTCACCACGGGAACAAACTATTGTGGATATAACATTAGGATACCCTTAAAAGATAATCCAGCATATTGTGTTACATGTTTGTGAGTCATAAGTGTAATTAGTCTGGCTCTGTTAATCCTAGACTCTATTAAAACCTTTGAACTGCCATGGGGTTTCCATCCCAGTGCCAAGGACTTTTTTGGTGATTTCAGTATTTCACCATTCAAAGCCTTCTAATATTTTGTCCTTCATTAACCCCTTAAGTGCCAAGGACGAGCTATCTCATCCTTGGCACTGGGGAGGAAATCCCAAGGACGAGATGCCTCGTCCTTGGCTCTTAAGGGGAGGTATCCTTGTTTACAGTCCATTTCCACTTCAAGATATTTGTAGACCTCGGTGTAATCAATCACCCCCCAGCTGATATTCATAATGGGTCTATTCACTTTCTTAGATGAAATGCACATGTTTTTTTTTTCTTTTCAAATAGATTGTCATGTCATGTTCAATTTCGAACACACTAAGCTCCTCTAATATGGATTTCATACCGGCTATTGTGTGATCAACCACCACAAGGTCGTCTGCATACAATAATGCAGTAATCTTAATCTTGGCGAACCTCGCAGGAAAATGAGCCCGACTCTCAAGTCGTCTTATTAATGCTGCAGTGTAAATGTTAAAGAGCAGAGCTGCTAACAAACAACCCTGTTTAACTCCTCTATTTATTTTAATGGGTTTAGTTAGTCTGCCCTCGTTATTAAGGCCGACACAAACTGTATTATTTTGGTGAAATTTGACTATAATTTCCAACAAACATTGAGGGCATTGAAAGTAGCGTAATATGTCCCATAATTTATTGCAGTTGACACAGTCAAAGGCACTACTAAAATCAACATAGGTTACATATATTGACAAATTGGATTTAAGTTTAGCCTTAGTCATAATAGCATCAAGAAGACAGATGCTGTCAATAGTGGAACATCTGGACCGGAAGCCAGATTAAAATGGGTGGAGATTTTGGTTGGCGTCAGCCCAATATTGCAAGTGTGACAGTACAATAGAGGCAAAGATTTTACTTGTAGTGTCAAGTATCGATAAAATACGATAATTTATCGGTAGTTGATGCGAGACTGCTTTATACACAGGTATCAATATAGACTTGGACCAGGAGTCAGGGATAGACTTTTCCTGGCATACCTTTTTATAAAGTGATGTTAAAATATTAGACCAGGTGATGGGGTCATTTTTGACTACACAGGAAACAAGGACGTTGGAACCAGGAGCCCTAGAGTTATTAAGTTTAACAATGATGCGCATAATATCTTTTCTATTCAATTTAAGGGGCCAAGGTCCCTCAGAATTCAAAGTTGGTTCAAGAATAGCAGCATCAAACATAGTCTCAGCCAAGACATCAGCCCACATAGATTCACCAACTGCATTAAGTGGCCGGGGCAAATCATTCGACTTAATCTTATTAAAAAGTTTCCAAATGGAGATATAGTTGCCCTTTTGCATGGTATTAATCAGTGTTTGCCATTTCATATTCAGTTTATCTTTACGGTTACGTTTGCACCAACTACTATATGCATTAGTTAATTTTTTCTTTCGGAGCAGATATTAATCCCAACAAATAGGTAACCTCTTTAATGCTCGCAATTCACGGCAATGAAGACGCCTCACTAACACCAAGTCTCTGTCATTCATAGTGTGACAATGTTTCCCATTTGCTATAATGGGGAGCCCAGGTGCAACTGCTGGTTCTGTGGTCCATTGTTTGATAACTTGTTCAGTATCATTACTATTAAGTAAGTCATTGATAGAAAGCGACATTCAAATTCTTTTGTTTAGCTTTCTAATCTTGGCACCATTCCATTTTATACGAGTACCGGAATTAGATATATCAAGGTTAGCAGGCCCACGGTCAGAAAGGCTGGAGATGGAAAGATTAAGTTTAAGTTTAAGTTTAACGGGGGCATGATCACTGTAGACAGAGGTACATACTTCAAAATCGCTGATAATGGAGAGAGCAGGAATATTACCACACCAATAATCTAATGTTGCAGACTTATTGCCGCTGGACAAAGTACATTTTCCTGGAGTATCACTTATGGTCCTACCATTCAATGACCATATCTCCCAATCTAGGAAGAAATTAGACCAAGAATGCCCTCTGTCATTACGCTTGCTTTTATACATAACATTAGTTTGAGAAATATTATTAAAGGTCATCTTCATTGTCGAGGTCCCACAATATGCGATGAGGTATGCCCCCAATTATAACTATCTCATTTCCACTAATCATCAGCCAACTGGTTAAAAGTTCATCAAGGCTGTCGTGGATAGTATTCGTGCAAGCTGAGGACGGAGCATCATAAATGTTAACAAATAACATGTTAGGAGTATTTCTGCCCATTTCAGCCTTAACTCCAACAGCTAGTACCCATTCATTGCAAGTTACGGTAGAAAATTCTTTAGCATAGAAATCGTGGGAAAGTGCAGTTATAAGGCCACCATAGGGACGCCCTTTAAGTCCCTTTTTTTGCATGACGCTGAATGATATGGTGGGGGTCTATACAAAAATCATACATGAGCCATGTTTCCTGGAGCAGAAATATAGGAATTTTAACTAATGATCCAAGGGAACCACCCGTTCTCAATAGATGATCGTGGCCTCTTGTATTCCATGATATTGCTTCCAACACTCATGCTTCAGGGTCCTCAAGCTTTCCCAACAGATTCTTTAGCCATTTACAGCCTGTTTATTTTTCCATGTCCTTCACTGGCCAGCAGGAGTATGAGATTTTTTCTTCGGTTTCATCGTTCTACAATGTACACATGAATTGGACATTGATATTTCAGGAAATGGAATAGCCAGTTCATTCCCAAGAAAGTTTATGGAATCCTCCTGTGTGCGAATAAGTGACACAGTTACAGGAAGTATACAAAGTCTAGAAGCTGTGCCAAACTGGTGCTTAGCTGGCTGCACAAATTTAAAGTCACAAGACTTAAGTATTCTAAGGGCAGGGATCTTGGTAAATATTTCAAGTATGCACATTCTATTCAGGGGATGCTTAGTACACTTATCCGGCCGCTCACTAATAATGACTACTCTGTTGTTAAGTAGCTCTTGATTCATTTTTAGTTCTTCTGTTGACGAGTCGACTGCCTTACCAACAGAATTACTAATAATAGACTTTGATGTGTCAGGGTGGCCACATGCCTCAGCTTCATCTGTCAAGGTGTCATTGGAGTCGGAATCTTCCTTAACTTTGGGTTCCTCTGTCTCTGAATGACCTTCAGAAATTAACCAGCTGGATAAAGTGCTGTGTTGGACCGATTGTCTTTTCGTCTTTCTGTTTTCACGTTTGCGAAGACGTTTTGTTCTAATTTTATTATTCACCTTTATTGCAATATTAGAATTCAAGGGCAAATGATAATTATCCGATGTTTCATCGACACAGTGTTCAGCAATTGGTAACATCACTTTGCGTTTACCAAGTCTGGTTAGCTGGTTTCTTTGTTTATGTGGAGGATGTACATTAAGGGACTCCGATACGTTGTAAGAGTTGTTAGGTTCTATACTTGGTATAGGCAAGGCAGTAGGAGCAGGTATAGTAGCCATTTCACTGTGGGTTTTTGAATCAACTTGTCATCAGTGCTCGGCTGGGCTTCCATTTCTGACTGCATTAGAGGTTCGAGCAGTGAGTAATTTTTTTGCGTTTGGTAATAAGTTTGATCCGTAAGTTTAATTAAGATTTTAAGAGCAAAATGAAGAAGGTCAATGTTAGGGAACAAGTTATTTTCAATTGTTGTTTCCACTTTTGTTTTAACTGGGTCAGTCACACACCCATCAGAGATATCAATTATTTCCACTCGTTCATTTTGGTGCTGAGGTTGGTAACTTGTGATACCGGATAACGGAAGCAGGGACGGAGTGCTAGACAGTCGGGGAGGGTGGTGATTGTTTTCAACAGTGACATTAAGTGTAAGTGCTGATGAATTATCAAACATATGTTCAGCCATTGCAACTTCAGCCTCAGCAGCTTCCCTACTAGTTCCACAAAGGCGGTAACAAAGTTCTAATAATGAATTGTCATCAATGACATCTGGCATAAGGTCGCGGGAAGGGTATTTCCATTGACCCTTATTTGGGCGGGTGAACATCAACAACCACAGTCGAACACTGTGGAGGTAAATCAGAGCTCAGGGTAACAGTTTCTTTACCAGAGGGTAGATGACCTACTGTATCAACATTTTTTAAAGATACATTATCAATTTTAAAAAAGTCAGTAATTTGGGCAGATGAGATTGAGCGTGAAGATTTATCTAATCGAGGCGGCTCTAGGTCCATATCCATGTGAAGAGAAAAACTCACTTTATCCAATTTGATAAGTGCGTCTTTATTCTCTCGTCGATAGCTGGAGTTTTTACCATATGGCGTCCCCTTGCGTAAATTATAATACCTCATTGTGGGGCTTTACCAGGCATCTCTATTAACAAGAGGAAAAGGCGCTTACCTCTTCACAGCCAAACACAGCCAAACACACTCTGCTCATACTCCACTCATGCTCTGCGTGGGGCTATGGGCTTATAGAGTGTTCACAGGCCGGCAAGTTCGTCTTTCAATGGAAAGGGAAGAGAGACTTCCAACAGCAAAATAAGATAGCGAAAAATAAAATCAGCTGCAGCTCCTCTCAGGTCCAAACACACTCTGCCCACACTCCGCTCAAGCTCCGCGTGGGGCTATGGGTTTATAGAGTGTTCACAGGCCAGCAAGCTCGTCTTTCAATTGAAAGGGAAGAGAGACTTCCAACAGCAGAATAACACAGAGAAAAATAAAATCAGCTGCAGTTCCTCACAGGTCCAAAGACACTCTGTCCACACTCCGTTCACACTCCGCGTGGGGCTATGGGCTTATAGAGTGTTCACAGGCCGGCAAGATCATCTTTCAATGGAAAGGGAAGAGAGACTTCCAACAGCAAAATTCACAGAGAAAAATAAAATAAGCTGCAGCTCCTCTCAGGTCCAAACACACTCTACCCACACTCAGCTCACGCTCCGCGTGGGGCTATGGGCGTATAGAGTGTTCACAGGCCGGCAAGATAGGCTTTCAATGGAAAGGGAAGAGAGACTTTCAACAGCAAAATAATAAAGCTCCTCTCAGGTCCAAACCTGAGAGGAGCTGAGAGAAGTACTTTTTTCGCAAAGTTTGATAAGTAGGCCGTGTAATATATATATGCATAATGTCATTTATTGATAAATTACAATAAATTACAAACCTTTGCCATGTAGCTACTTTCTGGCTAAAAGGGACATATAAAATTTGAATTTCAAATGGGGGTTGCAATATTTCTGTTCTAGACTCCAGAACCAATCCTTAGACAGGGGCTGGGCTTAGGGGTTGGGGGGAAATATGAATATACAATCCTGGGTGCGAGATCATAAGTTAGCACCTCCTGATGTTGGGAGGTGCTTAGATGGTAAACAGGTCTTGCACCATGGAAAAGGGGAGAGCTGCTGAAAAAGATCACCATGAGACATCTGCCAAAAATCACCAAAGGAGATCTACTGAAATTTCATCTGGGGAAATATTGGAAGGGTGCTGGAGATTTCTATTGCTGTGGAGACTAGAAAGCAGAGGCTATGATTCTTCACTAGAGCCAGAGAGAGAGAAGTGCTGTTGGATCCAACTGACTGAAGTTCTGGCTAGAATGCTGTTTCTCCCTAAAAGCAAAGCTGTGCTCAGTCCCTGAGTGCCAAGCCCAGAGATTTTCAAAAGTAAGTAGATTGTCCAACAAAAGGTCAGCAGGCAATCTCTCTAATCAACCCATTCCCTGTCATTGGTGGGATCTTTTCCATTAGTGGGTTGGGGGGCAAACTGTGTAGATCCTTACTCTATTTGACTGAATATTAATCCCCCTTTAGCAAAACACACCAGGGGGATTTTTGCTAACATTCCCAATTAACACTGCTCATTTTGAGTGTACGCTAAAAACTATAGCCTGTAATGTATTTGGGTAATCCTATTTTTCCTGTTAACCTCAACTTCTTTAAGGATCAGCGGTGTGGGGTCCCTAAACTAAAATCCCTAAACTGTCTACATCCCCCAACACGGGCTTTTGAGTGAAGAGGGGGTCTGAAAATCAAAAATTCCTAATCATCCCCATTTTCCTGTCCAACTTCCCCCAACATGAGCCTTTAAGTAAGGGGGGGTCTGAAAAATAAACATCTAATCTGTCGCCACTCCCCAGACCTTGCTTTTGAATAGAAGGGTTTTGCATACAATTGATGCTTAGGTTTTTGGAGCTGGGGGAGAAGTTCTTTGCAAATTTATCCAGCACTGAACATGTGATGTATGTCTTGCTTTAAAGTCACCCTTTGTTTATTTTGAATCAACATTTTACAAATCTGTAAACCGAACTGCTAGCCTTTTAAAGTACACAGGAAAATCAAAATTCCACAGCAGTGCATATGTAAATTGGTTTTGTTCAATGACCAGTGTTGATTATTCCTTAAAAATTGAAAACTGTGATTTGTGTTTTCCAAACCAACTTGTGTGATTTATTTATGTAAAAAGAAGTTTCATTGTGAGCCACAGAGAAGGTGGCATGTGTAGTTTTAGTGCGATCTCCATTACCTATAATTCAAATAAATCTAAACATATTTTTTGTACACCCGCCTGGTTCCTGGCTGATTGGTGGCACAGGGAGAGGGATCCAAGCAGCACGATATGAGTCTGAAATAGGGCTGTACAGAGAATCCAACAGTTTGTTGAGTGACACCTTTATTGGGGAGTGAAGGAACTCCCCATGTTGAGGGTGGCCTCTCAATAAACCATTACAAATTGGGGGCTCATGCTAGGATTTGACTGGCTATTTTTGACTCATGACAAGTGCATTGTGACAGTCTATACATTCTGATGTAATTGAATTGAGGTTGAAGGAAATTCATATTTGCTTTATTATAATGCCACTAGGACTTGACCCTGAGTTCCAGGGAGGTGTATATGTGAAACATTTAGATGGAGTGGTATTGAAATTTGATTTGGCATTGCTTTGGCATTGATTCTGGAAAGTTTATAGGAGTAGAGCATAAGGTGTTTTCTCATTGTGAAGAAAAGTATAGGGTTGCGAAAAGGCCATTTTTTTAAATGAGTGCTATTGAAGTAGGTGATGCCAGGAAACATCACCTCACCAAACTATTCTTTCGTGGAGAGTGGACAAAGGCAGATGAGGGTAATTGACAAGCTAAAATGATGCAAGAGATTACATCAGAAGGAATTGACATTTGGCTAGAAGGTGGGAGGTTACACAAACCATTAGAGGCATTTTGCATTACCCAAACTACACACCAGGAACAGACTCAAATTGCTCAACTCATGTTCCATTTCTATTTCTATTTGCAAATATCTGAAGCAAAATTGCATATGGTTTTTCCCCTTTTGTAATGGCTTGGCATGCGAGGAACGATGGTCTGGAGGGCTGCCCAGAGCAATGCCAGAGGTCAAGATTTATTATAAACCTTCCAGCCATCAACTCTTTTGTTTTGCTATTGTCACCCCGAGTGCGAAGGGTATGCCCAGACGTGGGTCCCTTGCCTGCTGTGCCTAGAGACCCAAGCTACTCCTCACTGATGACGCCCAACAAGGCTGAAACATGTCTGGGGATGCTTGTGGTCTCGTGCAAAAGGGATGTGACCTAGCAGTTCGGGCTGGACTACCCCTTTGGGGGTGGGACCAAGCCTGATTTGCATATGGTTTTTCCCCTTTTGTAATGGCTTGGCAGGCGAAGAACGATGGTCTGGAGGGTTGCTAAGAGCAATGCCAGAGGTCAAGATTTATTCTAAACCTTCCAGCCATCAACTCTTTTGTTTTGCTATTGTCACCCCGAGTGGGAAGGGTATGCCCAGACGTGGGTCCCTTGCCTGCTGGGCCTAGAGACCCAAGCTACTCCTCACTGATGACGCCCAACAAGGCTGAAACATGTCTGGGGATGCTTGTGGTCTCGTGCAAAAGGGATGTGACCTAGCAGTTCGGGCTGGACTACCCCTTTGGGGGTGGGACCAAGCCTGATTTGCATATGGTTTTTCCCCTTTTGTAATGGCTTGGCAGGCGAAGAACGATGGTCTGGAGGGTTGCCCAGAGCAATGCCAGAGGTCAAGATTTATTCTAAACCTTCCAGCCATCAACTCTTTTGTTTTGCTATTGTCACCCCGAGTGGGAAGGGTATGCCCAGACGTGGGTCCCTTGCCTGCTGGGCCTAGAGACCCAAGCTACTCCTCACTGATGACGCCCAACAAGGCTGAAACATGTCTGGGGATGCTTGTGGTCTCGTGCAAAAGGGATGTGACCTAGCAGTTCGGGCTGGACTACCCCTTTGGGGGTGGGACCAAGCCTGATTTGCATATGGTTTTTCCCCTTTTGTAATGGCTTGGCAGGCGAAGAACGATGGTCTGGAGGGTTGCCCAGAGCAATGCCAGAGGTCAAGATTTATTCTAAACCTTCCAGCCATCAACTCTTTTGTTTTGCTATTGTCACCCCGAGTGGGAAGGGTATGCCCAGACGTGGGTCCCTTGCCTGCTGGGCCTAGAGACCCAAGCTACTCCTCACTGATGACGCCCAACAAGGCTGAAACATGTCTGGGGATGCTTGTGGTCTCGTGCAAAAGGGATGTGACCTAGCAGTTCGGGCTGGACTACCCCTTTGGGGGTGGGACCAAGCCTGATTTGCATATGGTTTTTCCCCTTTTGTAATGGCTTGGCAGGCGAAGAACGATGGTCTGGAGGGTTGCCCAGAGCAATGCCAGAGGTCAAGATTTATTCTAAACCTTCCAGCCATCAACTCTTTTGTTTTGCTATTGTCACCCCGAGTGGGAAGGGTATGCCCAGACGTGGGTCCCTTGCCTGCTGGGCCTAGAGACCCAAGCTACTCCTCACTGATGACGCCCAACAAGGCTGAAACATGTCTGGGGATGCTTGTGGTCTCGTGCAAAAGGGATGTGACCTAGCAGTTCGGGCTGGACTACCCCTTTGGGGGTGGGACCAAGCCTGATTTGCATATGGTTTTTCCCCTTTTGTAATGGCTTGGCAGGCGAAGAACGATGGTCTGGAGGGTTGCCCAGAGCAATGCCAGAGGTCAAGATTTATTCTAAACCTTCCAGCCATCAACTCTTTTGTTTTGCTATAGTTAATAAAAGAGACCCGTGTCTAGAGTCAAACTGAGGGTATATAAAAGGCTCAGCACTCATGTGAACAAATGAAGGAGAAATGGCAACAGAGTCAAATTTTGGAGGTGAAACATGAAAGTCTCATAGAACAACTTCAAAATTAGTTAAAATCTCATTTGCAAGCCAGTGCAGGGCAAGAAACAGAGTTTGCTACATTCCATGACACCTTTAGGGACTGTGCAGAAACTGTAAACCACATTCAAGGTAAATTGAATGAGCAGACTGTTTATAGTAGTGTATTGCTGGATGAAATAGCGGCTTCCAAGCAAATCATAAAGGAAATGAAATATGAAAATAACCAGTTAATTATAAAAGGGTAGAGGTTATCTCTCACCAAAACCGCGCCACCAACTCAGTGTTCAACTGATTTATTGATAGCGTGATTCCACTCCCATCGAAAAGCCCATTTGATGACACGTGTTTCGGCACATCCTGTTCCTTTTTCAAATTAGGCCATTATTTATTTTCAAAACCATACAATACTTAAGAAGAAAAAGCAAACATCAATGTACATTTCAACCATGACAGAGATGAAGGAGTGGTTAAGGGGAGGATTGCTAGGGTTAGATAAAACAAATAACGAACAACAAATATTCAAGAGAAAACACAGAAAAAACAATAAGTCTAATTTGTTTCAATTGCACAAACATATAGCAAATGTTCTCTTACAAAAAGCACAGTCCCCCGTTGCCGCTACTGTTCCTCTGAGTACACACACTGCTCTAAGTACATTCCGTGATATGGCCATCTATTCAAGCATATTCTAATAGTTTCCATTTTTACCATTATAGACACACACCACCTTCCCCTTCCAATTGTGAAACACTACAGTGCCAAAATGTACCCCAATGTCAAGTCTATATCATTAAAAACCTGATGTGTACAACAATAAAAAATGTTTTGTACCAATAACATGGTCTTGATTGGTCTCTTATTAACAGTTGCTTGAATCGCATAATTATTTTACCATGTGCTTATGTTCTTCATGTTCCAGTCTTAATCTGCAAAATTCACAGGTTTAATCCCACCTGCAAAATAGTTGTCCTCCTAATTTAAAATCCTAATATCTTGTTAATGGCATGAGTGACATCACACCTCTAAGTTATTTTATACAAATATCACTTGCCTATCTTCAATTGGTTACACATATATGTCTCCATTCCAAAAGTGATTATTTCTTAACACATTCTCCATTCATTCTGTCTCCAGAATGTGTGTGTCCATAACTATAAACTCCTTGCTTTTTAGATAAAATATAGCGGCAGTTCCCATCATGAATCATTAGCTCTGTTATTAAATAAACTTTCAATTCAAGCTCAACAGTCAAGATATCCTTGTCTTCCTTGAAATTATACAATTGGAATGCATAAGCCACTGACCTACAGTGGCCATATGCTCCAAGGTTGCCTAGATCATATGCTCCGATATTACGTTAGGTTAAAGCCACATTGTAATTAGATTTGTTTGATTCCTGTGGGATACCGTCAGCTATCTATGCACATCCTTTCTTATAATCCGCTTACCTCACAATGGAATGTCCTGTTCCCTGTGCGTCGGCTCTCTGATTAATCGTGAGAGACGCCGACTCACAGTTCCAGTGTATACTGATGGTTGTCTTTGATACCGGTGCAGCCCATCTTCACTTTCGGTTTCCACTAGAAGCGGTTGCCATATTTTGGGATAGATAGGCACACCACAATGTGTTACATATAGAGTTCTCCCCATACTTTCTCTCCACTCAACTTATACAAATGTTTAGTTGTTCTAATACCACCATATCACCTTTCTTAAACTCCAAGGTAAGTAATATTGTTAAATGATATTTTAAAATGAATAAAATCTTGGTACTTACTAGTTAAATAAAAATCAGAGTAAGTGTTTTCCTGGGGGCCCCGGCTATAGACAGAATGATTTGTGATGGCTGATTCAGGCAATTACCAAAAATAAATAACATACTCATAATGTTCTCTGTTTACTTGCATTGAATGTAAATGCCCCTATAAATATGTTAACTCTATAACTGCATAACTCTATATGCCTTACACAGTTCATTGCACGGTATGAGACATGTTTGGGGGTTCCCTCTATTTCCTTGTAGCATTTTGCTAGAATAGCAAATCATTAAACTATTCCAGATAAATGTTGAACTCTACGTCTTCGCTGGCATGTTAAATAAAATGTATACCTGATTCCTTTTGCTATCACATTTTATGAACTCCACTGTTTGCACTGTGTTAAAGTCACATAACTATATCATATGATAAGAGGTTGGCATGGTGTGATATCTGATAGCACAGGAGTGAGCACGAACAACTTTTATATATTGATCTTCGATGAATATTATTTATATAGCAAATACAGGTTAGCATACCACATACCTTTACCCTACTCTATATTAATATATCAGTTCCCTAATTGTTTTTTCTCCAGTCTTGTCAATTAATTTTTAAAAAAATATATATATATCCTTCTTTTATAGTGATGCTCCGAAACAATGTTCTACCCATTAATTAGTACAATTGACTTCCATATCTCCACAACAACCAGCACAATCTTAGGTCAAATACTCATATTACATCATCATGAGACAATATCATCTTATCACATAAACACATCCCACCAACTCCATTTGAATCTACAAAAATGAAGACATTTCATTGTCCTTCTTGAGTCCTAGTTCCAATGTTGTAAATCTACAGATAAGCCTTGCTTCTGCTTGTCTTAAAAGGAGCTCTCTATTACTGACTCTCCTTCCTAGTGTCACTCTTTGTAAGCCAATAAATCTTAATTCACCTTAATCGCCCATCTGTGCAAGTGGCAATGTTGAATCTTGACTTCCAATTGATGACAGGTGTTCTCGTATCCGTATCCTGATTTCTCTTATTGTGCTCCCTATGTAGATCTTTTTACATACACAGATCAGAGCATACGCCCCATATTTTGTCCTGCAAATAATACTCTCCTTGATTTGAATTCTGATTCCATTTGTGTCGTGGAAGTGGTTTGTGCTCACATGTGTCAGTTTACACAACGGGCAAGTACCACATTTCCTGAAGCCTTTACTGTCAGGTCTCAGCCATGATCCAGTTGGTGTACCAAGTTCATCAGGGAGTAATGATGGACTCAACATGTTTTTTAAAGTCTTCATCCTTCTGTATATTATTCTTGGGCTTTCTTTCACATATTTGGATACATGTGACTCCAGTTTTAAAAGGTGCCAATTCTTACTTAGGATTTTCCGTACCTCATAGTAATTCTCACAAAAGTCTGTCACAAAGTTCACTTTCTCCTGGTGTTTGGATTGTGGCTTTTCTTGTTGTATTAGTGTCTGTTCCCTTGGTAGGTTTCTTGCCTTTTCACATGCCATTTCAATACATTTCCAAGGGTAGCCTATCTTTCTAAATCAGAGGATAATAGATCACAGTCTTCATCAAACTCTTTAAGGTTCTGGCAGTTTCTTCTTGCTCAAATAAACTCCCCCATTGGTATGTTTCTCTTCACTGGTTCATGATGGAGGTGGTTGAACAGTTAACCTCCTTTTCCTTTCTATACATCTGTGTTTCGAGATGATCCTCAGCTGTATATATTGTCAGATCCAAAATGTTGATGCTGGTTTTGCTGCTTGTTGCTGTAAATTCAATTCCTCCATGGTTATGATTCAGTCTTTCCATAAATTCCTCAAATTCCTCTGATGATCCATACCAGATAACAAGCATGTCATCAATGTAACGTGCCCATAATACCACCTTCTCTGAAAATGCTCCATCCATATACACCATTGAGTCCTCAAACATCCCCATAAATAGATTAGCCGGGGTTGGGGCATTTCTAGTGCACATCACCACTCCCTTCATTTTTCTGTAAAAGGTGTCATCAAATATGAATATATTATGATGAAGAGTTGCCTTTCAACATCGCCACATGATGGTAGTGTGAAGCAGAATTCCCCTTCAATACATACTCAATAGTTTTAATTGCCAGATCGTGTCTAATTGATGTGTATAGGGCTCATACATCCAGGGTAGCCCAGTGGTAGTTTGAATGCCATTTGATCTGCTCAATGATTTTAATTCCATTTGTTGTGTCCTTCAGATAGGCCTTTAAAATATTATCAATATGCTATGAGATTCTCTCAGTGGCCCACCCTATGCCACTTAATATAGGCGTCCCTTCCGAGATAAGATCAAATGGGTTATGCACTTTCAGGAGGAAATATATCATAGATATGACTAGTTGCCTAATGTATAGATAGGTCTTCTCCTCATCGGTTATTAAACCTTTCCTTTGCCAACCAATGATCAGTTCCTCCAATTGATGAATGATGTAATTCCTCGGGTTGGAAGGCAGTCTTTCATAACATCCTGGGATATCCAAATGATTATTTGCCAGTGATTTAATCTTTTCTGTTCATTAACAGTTTTGTCTTTCATAAGATCTTGCAGTGCTTCCTTCTCATCTTGTGTTAGGTTACCTTTCAGTATACTGTTTCTATTGTTATTCTTCCTTTGTTTATTGAATGCATCATTGATGTCTCTTGTCACAACTTTCTGGAATGCAGCGATCATTTTCTCCAGAGGTAGTTGTGGTGTAAACCTTGATTTGGGCTTTAATTCCTCTTTGGACAAACTGTCTGGTACAATTCGTAATTCCTGTAACATATGTGTCACTTCAAAAGATTCTTGTTCCTCTTATGACCTTAGAAGATGAATGTTTTCAATATCTTCTATAGACAACAGACTTTTGGTAATTTGGACTTGAGGAGTATACTGTCTTAATGCTTGAGTTTCCAAAAATGTTTCAAGTTTGAGCTTGTGTACAAATTTGAATAGATCAATTTGAATCTCTATATTATCATATCTCCTTGTAGGCGTGAATGATAAACCTTTATTCAGCAGTGCAGTTTCATCAACAGTTAGTATTCTCTCTGATAAATTCATAACCAAATTATTAATTTGTTCCTCCTGGCCACCTCTCTTGCACCTGCCCTCATGAGTCTCCTGTAGTCTTCCAGAGCCCCTGGATTTACTATGTCTCCTCCTTCTCCTCCTTCCCCTCCTTCCTCTCCTCCTGACATAGGTTGGCTCCTCTCCGAGCTGGTAGGCAGTTGAAAACGGACCTGTTTAACAGTTACATTTATATTTCCTTTTCTATATCAGCGAATCTGGTTCATGAACCCCAAATGCTTTTTGTCTTTTTCTTCTCCAGGTGTCACATTATCACCTTCCGATTCCACATCCGAGATCCCTGATGACGTATTTGGGGTGCTCCTTTTTAGGTTGGTTTGGAATATTGCTTGAATTTATCTTGAAAGGTATATACCCGATCTCCCCGGCAGTCTCTTTCATCTAAAAAATACTTCCATAGCTTCCTAAGTTTGATGTCATCTTGATAATCCTTATGGATTTTGTGCATCTTTTGGTAATTATTTTCTTTCGTCACTTGATATGATATGATATGACATTTATAACGCACCTATATACAAGTGTTTCAAGGCACGACGGAGCAAGGGAGGGGGAACAGAGAGAAGACAGACAACGATCTTACTAGGCCAGGTGTCATTCAGATCACGCAAGTGCAAGAGAAGGGGGAAAAAGAAAAGTGTGCAGGGCGAGGGGAGTGCAGTACATGGGATAATAAATAATCACATAAAATAAATAAAGAACGACAAGCTGGTGGCAAGTGCAGGGTGAGTGCAGACATAAGTGCTGGTTTGGGGACTGTAGGGATACAGAAAACAGTCCCCAGGTGCAGGGGTTGCCAGGGAGGCAGCACACGCGTGCAACTGGCAGGGCTAGAGCCCGAGTTCAGATGGGTAGCCAGATAACCTGTGCAGTCTCATTGTCAGCCAGAACCTCAGCAATTATTTCATTTCTGTTATCTCTTTCGTAATTGCCTCTATTTGCTGTGTCTCTCTTTTATGCTCCTTTGTAGCATGCTCCACCACTAATTCTAACATATTCTTTGAACTAGAGTTCAGGTTGTGTTCCCATTGCTCGGCCAGGTCCCTATAATCATCATTTGTAAAATCTGGGAAGATGATTATTCGTAGCCCCTTGGTATCTGTTTATTGGTCAGGTGATTCTTCAATGAGATCATTTCTGTATACTTGTCGATTTCTCTCCTTGAGGCATTCTCAAGTTTAATAAATTTGGATGTAAGGTATTTCCGTTTTGGATTTGTGTTCGTAAAAGCATGTGACATACTTCCCCATGGGGAGAACAGGTTAATGGATTCTTCAGCTCTGTTAAGGAGATATTCTGCCATCGTTACTTCCTTGTTTCTTAATTCAAATGATTTGTAGTCAGCAGGGCTGTTGATATTTCAAACTGAGTGAATGTTAAGGTTTTTTTATAAACATGGGCACAGTGACCAATTTCTTGTTACCTTTATTCAGTCATGTGTCACGTATGTGAGACAGCCGGAGGACAAAGACTCCACCTCTGGTATATTAGGTAAAGGTTATCTCTCACAAAAACTGTGCCACCAACTCAGTGTTCAACTGATTTATTGATACTGTGATTCCACTCCTGTAGAAAAGCCCATTTGATGACACGTGTTTCGGCACATCCCGTGCCTTTTTCAAATCAGGGCATTAGTTATTTTCAAAACCATGCACTACTTAAGAACAACAAAAAAATCAATGTACATTTCAACCATGACAGAGATGAAGGAGTGGAAGGAGCTTGCAAAATTTTGGCAAACTAGGTTGTGATCTACAAGATCAAAGGCAGCTGAGAGGTATACGAAGAGTAGAATGGTGGTATTGCCAGTCTCTAATGCTGTCAGGTTGCATTTTGAGGTCAATGAGGGCCGTTTCCGTACTATGTTTTTTTCGAAAACCAGATTGTCTGACGCCAAGGACAGAGTGTTGTTCAAGGAACTGTTGGCATTGAGTTTATGATATGTGGTCAAGGATTTTGAGCAGGAAGGGTACAGCAGTGATGGGTCTGTAGTTAGTGGGGATAGTTGGGTCAGGGAGTTTTTTTTAGTAAAGGTGTGACCCAGGTTGTTTTGATGGTTGAGGGTATTTTGCCAGAGTTGAATGTGGAGTTAGCAAATTCTGTTTTGATGGGGTGAGGCTAGGTGCACAGAGTTTGATAATATTTGCTGGGCAGGTATCTCCTTTGCAGTTGGAGGCAATGATGAAGAGAATGGGATTTAGACAGAAGCACTAACAATGTTGTTAACCTTGCACACAGAAATGGTGGATGAAGTAGCCAAGACCGAGGAGGGGGGCGGCTGGTTTTGTATCTGTTTTCATGCATTCCAAATTGGTTGGCAAATGCCTTCAACTTACTTGGAGCAGTACTAGTGTTGGTATTGCTAGTATTTTGTCTCATAGGGGTCATCTTGGGACAATGCCAGAAGACAGCCAAGAAAGCAATTGGGATGAAGATCATAATTGATATAGATGCTGGAACTGGTGAGCAGAGGCAAAATGAGGAAAGCACCCATGAGAATATAAATAAAAGTGCCCTAACACCTCCAGCAATGAAGTTCTAGTACCCTAAGGATCTGGCGTGTGGACGAACATATAAAGAATGCAGATCACCTGAGGGGGTTGACAAAGATTTGGGTGCCAAAGAAACAACAGAATGAAGAGATGATAAAGGAGAATGAAGAGAAGAATGTGGTTGAGGACTTGACGAGAGGGGGGAATGTAGAGGAGAAGTTGGACACATTATCCCTAACTCCCTCCCGCTCACCGCCATCTATTGGAACAGCAAGAGAAGGGCCCTATATGGGACTGCCTATACCACATTCAGTGTACGAGAGACAATATGCACTCAGACAACCATATTGAATGTACCCTCGCACTAGAAGTGTGGAAGGATGTAGTGTAGAAGGATGTCAGCATGCATCATTGTATATCATGTAGTGCTGAGTGTAATCTGACATGGGCAGAGTGATGTCATACAGAAGCTTTACGAGGACATACTGAAACTATATGAAAATACTGAAGAGTAACTATGTAACTGAAGCAATAAGAGAAACATGTATGAAACAATAAGGTAATCATGAATGCAAAACAAGACAAAGCAAATTTCTGACCAATATTTGTGAATATGCAGTAACGCACTGTGGATGAGATACATAGAAGATTGGTATAGAGGAATATGTAGCATGGCTAGGACAGCCATAATTGAAAAATGGACAGTGGCTTGTGTTAAGATTCATTTCAGCTACCACACAAACAGATCAGGGTTGCAGAGTCAGAAAAAACTGGAAGAACAGCTGTGTGTGCAAAACAAAAGAGGAGTCTATGTTGGCTTGGGATCAAGGATGCTATTTTCAAGGAATAGCTGCAAAGTACGAAGGGAGGCATAAAGATAAGCCATGGACGAGACATATTTCTCTTAGATTAAAGAAGAAGAAAACATCTGCAAGAGCCAAGTATTGGACAATTAAAAGTGTATAAAGTCTATACAAGGTAGAGTGAGCAAGTCTCTAGAGGCCAAGAAGAGCAATGACGCTCAGTATAATTAAATCAAATAGCAGTAAATAAGAGGCCAAAATACAAAATTTGTGGTCTCTTCACGTGTTACTGAGAAGTCAAAATCAAGTACTATTCATTAAACCTCAAATGAAGATAGTGATGTGCTTACACAGAACGGCAAACAGGCTACAAGGTCAATGTAAGATGGGAAACTTTGGCTCATGGCCAGACTGATCAGAGATAATGAACTAATTGGGAATGTGGGGAGTAATCTGACGTGATTCAAGCACCAGGGTTTCGTTTCACTTACTTGCTGCTAGTTGAGCTGAACGTCCAAGGTTGGGTGAAAATGCCAACCAATCAGTGGGTCTTTATGGCAACCTGCTATACAATGTTGCTTAGACCAACCTGCTGCCATTTTGTTTGCTATAATCAGTTTTATACGTATTTATAGGTAGTTTGAGGTGCGCCTAACAGATAAGAGACAGCCAATGGTGTACTAACCCCTATGTATTCTATAAGTAGACATGCTCCCCTAACCAATGCCTCCTGCTAGTACATTCTATAGTTTGCCACCTAGCATGACATCATAGGGGATGCATATTGGGGTATAAGACATGTGTGTAATCAAGTTTGTGTGTGAGATTGCAAGCATAAGTCTGATGTCTGCCAGTTGACCCTACTTTATTAAATTGAGAATAAAGTAGTACTTTGCCATATTCTTTGAGTTTGTCCAGTTATTTGGTCGGAGATATTTATTGGAAATTCCATCCAGCACACGAGATGCTTCAAGGTGCTAGAGCACACAGCTGTCCACCATAGATCATTGAGAGATAAGTAACCTTCCAGATCCAGCTTCTAGGTATGTAAGCAAAACAGTACTCGCTCAAATACATTTGGCCCACCCGTGGACCCCCTCATTGACATTTCTTCAAAGCTCAATAGTACTACAGTAACCTCAATACTACATTTCCTCATGTGGCAGTGCCTGGATTCCGGATGCTCGATGTGTTAGGGTCCCCTAAAATAAGTATTTCTAGAGACCCAACACAATAGCTAATATTTGCTTGACAGATTACCGAAAAGGTAAACTCTGAATTGATAATAAAAAATGGAAATACTATGTAATTTTTCCCCCTCTTTACTTTTAAATCTCCGTGCTTCCTCCCTACCCATGTGCTTTTTTGTCCATGCTCTGTGGATTCTCTTAGGCATATCTAGTGTGTAAACCCAATAATAAATACTAAAGTGCCACAACAGACAGTGTATATATGATTTATGGTCTGTGATATGGTACTTCATTGTTAAAACCTTTTAGTATTATTAACTTTTTATGCAGCCAAGATGGATGCATGACATATTTTTAAAAATGTTTGTTTTATGGTGGCATGTTTTGATATTGATATATGATGTACTGTTGCGTTTATGGGTCGAGATTAACAATAAAGCATGTGTTGATTAAATGATTCAAATAAATAGAAAATAAGCGCCCACTTGAAAACCAGAATATGTCTAAGACATTTTCCTGAGGTAGCGTGTGCACAAAAGTTGGATGGAGGTGGTGTCCTCTGAAAGGAAATTAGACATGTTCTGTAAGCTACAGGTTATGGTTATTGCACTGAGCCCTAGGCAATTGTAGTGACTGTAAACTCAGAAACCTGATTAATGGGCCCAAACAGATCGAGCGAACCTAAGGCTGGCTTGAGCCTCATAGCAAACTTTATTGCCAAAGTGGGTTCTGGTAATACTGTCATTGGCAGCCGGCCACTGACCTGAATGCCAAAAGTCAAAAATGAGGAATGGAATCCAGCACTACATGGCCACCAAGGAATGATACATGACAGCCTGACAGAAGGAGCCTATTGGAGGGCTGGTGATGTGGTATGAGTGGAGGCAGACCATCCAAGATATTGCGGCATGACATGGTAAATTGTGCGGCATAAAAAAGCTGATTTTGTGGCACAAACTTGTATGTATTGCAGCATTTTTGCAGAACATTATTTTATTGATTGGAGGGTGTAAGATTAGCACATTGCAGGCAAGAGGCAGTTTTTGGCACTACAAAAGAGCCAGGTTATTGTTATTTGTACCTTTCGTGTTAATTTAATAGGAAGAGTCCAGATGTCCCTGGCTTGACAGAAGTGTTTGTTTTAATGTGTATGTCTATTTAATGTTATTAACTGTACTTATCATTGTCTCTTATGATGATGGAAATATTCATCTTCTTTATTCCCCAATCTCCCAAATACTCACATACCTCTCTCACCAACACCCCTCATCAGTTTCCCATCACAATTTGCACTCCTGAACTTCTCACTCTCAATCATGCACTCTCATGTGCTGTCACACTGCCATGTCACAATTTGCACTTCCCAGCCTCTGCCACACTCCAAATCATACTAGCACCGTACGCTCCCCAATTCCTCCTGCACTCTACAGTCCTTCATTGTTTCTTGCTACTCTGCCTCTTGCATGCTTTCTCCCATTCTATCGCACTCTTCCCTCACCCTCTCAATCTTCAGCTCACTGCCTTTTTTCTGCCAACTACTCCCCGTGTAGCCTACGCTCCTTAGGTTGTCTGGGCTGCTGCTCTCGCTCTGATTTCTGGCCTACCGCCCCACTGCTTCCTCTTTGCTCTCTTGCCCACTGCTTCTCTATCTGACCCAAAGTTCTCCCTCTGCTTTCTTGCATATCACTCACCATCCGACCCATCACTTCCCCTATCTCTCCTTTCACTCTATTATTGTGACAAAATTATTTTATTTTTTTAAATGTACTTTTTGTCCCAGATCATCAAACAATGGGGCATCTAAAAAGAAAGCAGATAAGATGCTATTTCTAGATACAACCTTTTTGGAAATGGGCTGACCACCTTTTTCTCAAAGGTGTCCTGTGCAAATGATGAGCTGGCCTACCGCCTTGAATATATTGGTGTTGAAAGCACTTTCCAGCCAATATGTTCAACAGACTCCCAATGCATTTCACTGTGACAGGCTCTTATGGGGCCTGTCACTGTAGACATGCGCTCCAAAAAAGCATTTCTATGCCGTTTGAGGAAAAGGAATGCAAGTTCAGACAGCAGCGGTTCACCTCTGCAAAAGAGAAAAAAATAAGTTTCAGGAAAGACCCAGTCATGCAGTGTGCACCCCCTACCCGTGAGTATTCAAAGCAGAAGATAGAGTTTCCATAGTTTTCTGCACATTTAAAAGCGTATCCTATTTGTTAATTGCGGGATGCGCCTTTAAATGCTGAAAAATTACCCCTGATTTGCACAAACAGGTGAAAAAAGGCCACCTGAATGCGTGCACATAAGATGCACCCATTCTGATGTCCTTTGTGGATTGGGCACATTTTTTTGGGTCAGGTGTTGAGATGTGCTTGTACAATCCATTATTTGTGTCAAAAAAGGTTTTGAGAGCATGTCTTCTTGTGTCTTATTTTTCAAAGCAGTCGTTTTTTTGTAAAAACTGCTGTGTTTGTGCTTTTTTTCGCTATTCTTCTGGATCGCAAAATCGCTATAAGATGGATGGTTTGAGAAGTGCACAGGGAAAGGGGCCAATGGTGCACAGAAGTGGGATCGAGTGGCTAGCGGGCAAGGTGGCCAGAGGAAGTGGGCCTGGAAGCAGGATGGATGGACAAGCAAGGCTTTGGGGCAGGTAGAGTGGCAGCAGCTGGTGTGGAAGATGACATTCTTGGAGAGAGCAGGGTCAATGGCTACACTAGTGATTATTGCTCATGAGCCCTGGATCCGTATTCGATCCCAGGATTCCAACATTCCATCCTGGGTGCTAATGAGGATGAAGGCCCAGCAAGTAAGCATTCACGATATGGCACTGGACAGAACAGCTGAGTTTGGAAGTCAGTGTTCATTTAAAATCTCAAGTACCTTACTAGTGGGTCCAGAATTATGTATCTTCTCTTTTCTTCTCTTTGTGAGAAACTCGAGATACCCACAGTACAGCTTACCTGTTCACACCAGTTTGGCTATATTCAACTGTCTTGGATCATACCGTTCAATAGTGCAGGGACAGTTACAATACAGCATATGTAAAGACCGGAAACAGCGTCAGGGTGTTCTGTGACGTACTGAAGAGTAGGGGCCGCTGCTAAGGCACTGCAGCTCATAATGGTACAATATGGAATATTCACATCTTGCATTGGTTGACACACTATTCCGGCTTTAATGGTACATACGCAATCACTTGTTGCATTTTGACTTCCTACCATTAATCATCATGTTGTATTTGAAAGTAGAGCTTCCATGTTACCTATTGGTCCTTCAGTACAGTGCATCCTCATCCAACATGGCCACCTCCTTGTGCACATCGAAATTTAATATGATGGCACAAAAACGGACATTGCCGGATGAGTTTATTGGAGAATCAGAGCATTCACACAGCTCAATGTTTGAACTTTGAGCCTGTTACATTGTGATAGGTGGCCAAAGTTCCCCTTTGGCCACCGCAACAGACTCATAGGAGCTCTAAGAGATCACCACCTTACTATATGCTGCTCCGTGCGTGCTGGTCTTTGGGCACTGTACACATAGCATGCACACCCTATTCCACCTCACAGCCCCTCACAAACAATCAGATCCCTGCACTAATGAGCATCATTGGGAAACCGGGACTGGGGCTCGTAACAGAGTGCCTCCATTTTAGAACCACAGTGAGGATTACTAAGTGGCCAGCAGCAGCATCAGCAGTCAGTTACTGAATCCACAATCACCTGTCACAGATAGAAAACCGCTGGATGGATTTACACCAAATAGGAAACAAATTTGGCACGAAGCATTGCAAATTTGCCTTTTGTTACTTTGGGGTAAATCTGTCTAGTATTTTTACAACCTGATCAGTTTTGCTGATGGTCAGCTGTTGCACCTCCACAGCCTCACGGGTACCAGGCTGCCCCGCCACTCCTAAACTTGCCTTCGGGCCTCTGCACTCTGCTCACACTACTGCACTCGGAATAAGTTCAATGTAGAAACCTCTCTGCACTTAACCCTGGCCCCTGCTGGACTGGGCGCACTTGTCCCCCTCCCTCGCACTTCCTGTCTGCACACTTGCACTAGTAGAAATGCCTCAGGCCTAGTATGATAGTTATTTTGTGTTAGTTCATTCAGAAACTTCAAGGCCTAAGAATGACGACCGTACTCCCTTGTTACCTTCGCGCCTTGAAGCGCTTTGAAGCACTTCACTTGTGTATAAGTACTTTGCAAATAAACAATTACAATTATCATTTATATATGTCCCATGGCATTTTGGCAACTCTGGAAAACCTGCTTTCCCTTTACAGTCTGGAGCCAGCACAGGAGTGCTCCTTCAGCCGATTAGCCAGATGAGGGATTTCTCAATGTTCTCACTGGGCCGGTTGGCTCACCCATAATGGGAGGCTGGTCACCCATATATCATCCCAGTATGTATAATATATTATATCAGACCTTAAACCATACATATAAGAATGTCAATGCTGTGCTTCTATACAATCAATCCCAACAAACATAAGCCAGAGGCTATTCCATAGGGCATACACACCAACAATGAGACTTGGCTACAGCACGCGGTCACCAATAATTAATTACTTTTTGCTTGTATTTTGTATTTGCTTGTGACCTCATGGAGTGGTCTTAAACACGTGAGGAGTCATATAAAGGTGCAGAATGCCAACATTAAATGAAATTATTAGTTCTTTAAAAAAAACGATGGATTCCAGAAATGTGATTACATCCTTGGAAAAAGGCACTGCATGCGTGTGTGATGCATGATATCTGCATGTTGCGCGTGATTTTAATACAGCTTATTTATAGATGTGCACGGGTGCACTCAGTCTTACAACTCGCTAAATGAGAACAAATGATTTTGTGTCATAATTAGGTTTGATCATTTTTGAGGAGGTAAAGTGGGAACCGCTGCAAAAAGTGTTTGGTTTTCGAATGGGAGGATTTTTACCAGTGCACTGGAGGTAGCTGGCTGCCGCGTGGTGTTTAACGTGTTAACATTACTTTTTTTGCTCATAGCGTCTGCCTCTTCATATTCCATTACCTTCTTGATTACCAAAGCAAAGGTAAGCAAACACAGAGTCTGCCAAGTGGTTAAAGACATGTGACATCAGTCGACCTGATCTCACCATCAATGAAAACCTTATTTCCAACTTAATAGTTCAAGTGTGTGTTAAAATCCCCACAACCAGCCAGTTCACAGTAATGGGCATTTAATTCGTTTACGAGACACCTGAGTATTTGATCTGTCGGTTGCCAGGCCCTTCGGGATTACTAGTAATGAATGAGCTCAGTCTTCAGACCGTCAGGGCGCAGGAAAGGGAGTGCTGTGCCCAGCTGTTTGAGTCAGGAAGCCCAATGTCTGAGATGGAAGGGGTTAAAAGAAGCGCACATGGGAGTCACAGGAGCGGGAGTGAGAGAGAGAGAAAGAGAGAGTGGAGAGAGAGAGAGAGAGAAAGAGAGAGAGAGAGGAGGGACATGGAAGAAGAGAGGGAAAGAGAATGAGAGTGAGAGAGAAGAAATAGATACAGAGCAAGGGAGAAAAAGAACAAGGGTGAGAGAGAGAAGAGATAAACATGGAGTTTGAAATTAATTTAATTTAATTGATAAAGAGAGACAGTGAGAGGAACTAGAGAGAAAGGGTAAGAGCAAAGGGAATGATTTATTTACCAGCTGAACTACAATCATTTTTTCTTCTGCTTCTTCATGTGTGTAAGGTCTATTCTCATGTGATCTTGCTTTAGCACTTGCTTCCCCAGACACATTGTGTAACTATTTTTCTTTCGGTCACTTAATTAGGTTTCTTAGATAAAGGTAGGGAGATCCCCAATGAGAAATGTGAGTACTTGTTATAGCCAGCTGATCATACAACTAATCAAATCTCGCAGTCTGAGGTGGATCAGTTATTCTTGAATCTGGAAACACAATACTCAGTATACACTCATATTTATATTTGCATTTGTATTGGGGTTCATATAGCTTGAATATACCTTGGAGGCAAGGCAGCACTGTACAAGACATGTGGGGCTGACAGAGTTCAGTGGAAGGGGAGGTTACAGTCGCTCTGCTATCCCATACTACAGGGGTGGGGGATATACCTGGAAGTAGCAGATGCTAAACGCCAGTAGGTAATTCCTGAAGAGCAAAGCTGCTTTTGTACTACAAGAGGGTTGAAGCACTCCTGATTGTGACAAGGATGGTGTGCCAGAAGGCTGGTGTGTAGCAAGAATCGGCCAGTTTCCTGGCATTTTCTTTGTATACCAGTTTAGTCCTAGAGGAGTGCGTGCCTCCTAAGATTTACGGGTTTGATGCTGGGTAGGCTAAAATGTGGCAGTATTTGCCTTATTTGTGATTTACACAGGATAGAAGAGTGTACTGGCTGGAAAGAGTAGCCAGTGTAATTCTCTCTGGACGGGGGAGATTTCATCATATGTGTTGTTCCCTTTTGTAAGGCATGAAGCGGAGTGTTTAACAGCTCTAATGTGGTCCAGGTATTTTGGCGGCAAGCTAATGAGGAGGGCGCTATATCTATCAGATGTGACATTGCCAAAACCTGGGCAGAGCTTCTAAAATCCTCATGTGGGAGGAAGGTATTTGTTCTGCCAGCAGGGTGCACATTGATACCAGGCAGTTTTGACTGTTTGTACATATTTGGCACAGATGGAAAGAATGATGTCTTTAAAGAACCTAAGTGATTTAGCACATTGTTCTAAATGAGGTGTGAATCCACCAAAGTGCATATAATTCTGCCACCCATGGATTGCCCCCTGTTTAGATGGTTGGCCAAGGAGGATGAATTACATTTGAGTGGGATTGAGTTTTGAGTTATGATCAATGTGGGCTCCACAAAACCTTAAAACTAATATGCAACTTCATCTTCAATTCTGCTGGATATCACACTCATCTGCCCTCCAAACATCCTACAAAGAGTTCATCCTCACACTCTCATCTGACCTTGAATCTGGCAAACCCACCTTCTGCATCTTGCTAATTTCGTCCCTCTCCTCTCACCCCTGCAATCCTACCACAACCCTCCAAGACATGCTCAACACGCCTCATCCAGTCCCAATTCTCTCCTCTCTCTCAGCTGACAACTTTGCTGGTGTCTTCTCCTTTAAAATCTCAAAGATTCCCGAAACCCTGATCATCATCTCCATGCTCACCCCTCATCTCCATCCTCTCTGAATTCTCACTTATTTGCCTCCCATCAGCCAACCCTCATGTATCCCAATGATCCCTTTGCTCCCCAAAGTGTGATTTTCCACTAATCACTCCCCGTCTCTGACACCTCTATAATTGTTTCCAATATTTGAGATCTTCTCTGACTGATACAAAATATCTATTGTATTTCTTCTACTTAAACAAAATTTGGGCATATCCTAATAATCCTGCAATTACTGATGTGGCTCTCTTCTCCATCATTATTCAAAAATATTGTTCTCTACTTACTAATTTTGTTCTTCTTGGTTTCAAGGCCACGGTTATTTCCTGGAATTATGTCTACCTGTATGGTCACTAAGTTTTCATTTTGTGGAATGGAGCCCCATCAGCTGACACTTCACCTTTTAAATCTCCAAACTAGGCATGCTCATCTACTCTTTTGTCTTCTCTTGCCATCTCTTTTCTGGCAGCACCCAGATGTGTTTCCCCTTTCCTCCTTCTTTCAGAAGCTCCCCACTAAAACCACTGACTTCCTGACATCTATATGTCCATTCTCTCATTCTGAACTCATCACCAACCAAAACATCTATCTCCCAGCCTCCAAGGCCATCCTTCACTCCTCTCAACTATTTCCTTTCTCCCGGACACCCTCAATTAGTCAACATTGCTCGCAACAAAGGTGTCCTCTTTGACAGTGACTCATGCATGAGCTGCATGCATTGCTACAGGTGACAGACTGAACCTCCTGAACATCTGTAGAACTCCTCCCATTAAACATACATCACCACTATGACTCATATTTCCAACCTTGCCCTCAGCTGCCTTGTCTATGGCCCTAGCATGCTCTTGCACTTTCCCCTTTACACCTTCTCTCTCCTGGACGAATCTATCAACTTTGCAATTGAAATCCTCCTTTTTCTGCTCAGTTCTACTCCTGTCTCAAATCACTGACTACAGCTATGCTCCTTATGCATGCATAGCTCCCTCTTAGAACTTCTCCTGCTTGTCTACAAATCAATTCATGGCCTGGCATCCCTTTTCTTGCCTGCCTCCATTTCCTGATACCTTTCACCTCACACTTTTTCATCTGCAGCCATCCTCAGCTGCCCTGTTCCTGGCTCTTTTGCTACATCACACTTTTGTGCCTTCTCTCTTGATGCTCAAAACACCTGGAACTCTCTACCACAGGACAGCAAACCCATGCCCATAGTGCCACTTTTTAAAATAGCCTTGCAAAGCATCTTTCCTCACTGAAGCAGCAGACCCCCACCTGCCCGCCCAGTCCTCCACTTTTTTTCCATCTACGCAAGTGTATTTTTTATATGTTTAAAACCTACTATATGAATTCCTTCCTGTCCCTCTCTCATATACAAAAAGTATTGTCTGGTCGACCCCTACTCCCTGTGCTATCACGCATTGTTACAGAGAGTTTGTGTTCAAATATACTTTACAATTCATCATTGTAATGCTCCTTCCCCTGGGACTGGCCTCTCCACAAAATGTATTCTGTTCTGAGTTTTTTGACAAGCCTCTTCCCTATCTTCAATAAATACAAATGCAATCAAAATTTAAAAGTAGGGGAGTTTTAACTATGTTGTCCTTTCATTTGAACACGCTAATAATATGCATTCCACATTTTACACCAATTAATAGGGAAACACGTTAATGTTTTCAGAAAATTCTCAATCAATATGCATGAGAACTATACCAGGGCGAATGGTTTGGAAGCATTTTAAGCAGTGGATCTTCAGAGCTTGCTGGAGGTGACCCGCACCGAAGGAACTGTTGACTAAAATAGCCAAACTATGGGCCAGAGCTTCAATGTTCTCTTTAATGATGGATGCTAGGAAAGGGAAGATCTGTGTTGAAGAAGCCTTCATCATCTTCAAAATTCAAATTCTGATCACTTGTGCTGGGGAGAGGTGGTTGAAGGCTGTGAAGGTGGAATCCGAATGTAAAAGAGACAGGTATTGGAGCAAGGATGGGTGGCTGTATTAGCTTGTGTACAGTTCACGTTCTCAAGGAAGAAAGAAGAAAGGCTGTCTGCAAGGCCTTGAGGGGCTGGCAAAGTTTACGATGGAAAGGGGAGCTTCATACAGATTTTTATTGTCTCAGCTGAGGTGTTCAATACAGGTGAGGTGCAATTATGCAGGCAGGCTTTCTTCTTGCAGCGGATTGCCAAGTAGTAGCCTCTACAATGTAGAAAACAATTCTTTTTGTAGCGGATGGGATCTCTGCTAGTGCCCAGCTCAATTATGGATATAGTCTTCAGCTCCATTGGTATATAGTGCCCAGATCTCTGAGGAATATAGTTCCCAGCTCACTCTGGAGAGTTGGATCATTCCTCTGGGCTGACATGAACTCCGGTAGATGGTTGTATTGGGATTAACCACTTGGAAGCCAAAAATGGTTTGCATTGGATTGCAGCTAGAAACACATCATTGTGCTACTCTCTTGATGGAATTAACTCGGATACCTTCCTCATCTCAGTTGTCTCTACCTTCTCACAGACATATGTCAATGTAGGTTGTCGCACATCGACTGGTAGGGGTTGTTGATAAGCTTTAGGAGCAGAATCCTAACATTCCAGGTGTAGTCCTCATCCACTACTCCTGGCCGTACACATAGAACATGCTATAGGCTAGTGTTGATTTTGCTGATACAATTCAATATGCTCCCAGAGTGACAGAGATCTGTACATCCATGGGGATCAGGGCTCACTCCATGCAGAGTACTTAGCACAAAAAAGATCATATTGCTGTTGCAGTCACCTAAGAGGCAATGGTAGCACTGTCTGAGATCTTCACAAAGATCATGGTTGCTCTCCTCTAGATATGGATTAGCCTTGGTTGAGTCTTTTTGTTGGGGTCTATTAAGCCCACTCCTGAACAAATAATGTGGTGAATCAAGACTTGAACGTTGCATTTCCACATTTTTGTTCTGGTCGGGTTGGGATGAATGCCTATAGGGACAAGTAGTCTATCAACAACTAAAAAAGTTATATCTGCAGACTTCCCAGCCTCTCAGGCCTATTCAGTATCCTCACAATTCCCAGCCTCTGCAGACCCTCAGCTATACAAGGGAAAAGAGCTTTGTCATGCCCTGTAGCTTCCTTCGGATAGTCAGCTTCCTTTCCTTTCTCAGCTGGAAGTCTCTATGCTGCTCTGCTCTGTATCCTAGTGAATGAGGATGTGAGTTTATGCCGGGCCATCTTCCCAGCTCCATGGTTCCTGGCTGACTGTTCCACCTCATTTCAGGCATTTTTATACTCTCTCCAAATTCTAGGCCACCATCTGAAGTTCCAATATTGGTTACTATCTGTTCTCATCTGTTTTATGCCATTGGATATGCCCAAGTGGTTAATCATGTCATTTGCCTCACCGGTTGTTTATCAGTAGCCATCAAATTTCAAAAGGGGTGGCAGCCATCTTTGGTCTCAACAGAAGACATGCCTAGAGAGTCAAGCATGAGCTGAGGTTTGATAATGAGTGGGACTCTCCTGTCCTGTAATGGCACCCTGCACATTTGTAACTAGGTTTGCTGGATTATTATTTGCTTCCCTTTCCCTGACCTTAGGTACAATAGGAGACCAGTGTTTGGAAAATCGAAGTATATATCTCAGTATAGTCATGGTCTTTATAATCTTTATCTTCTGGCTCAGAAATAGGGAATGGAACTTTGTGTCCCTCATCCCTCACTCTATGTAGGTAGCATTTTACCTGGTAGGCTGGGTTTCCTAATTTGCAAGATCCCTTCCATGTTCCCAACTGAAGAGTATAGAATGGAATATTCTGAATCATTTATATTATCTGGAATTGCTCTGGGTAACCTTATAAATACATGTTTCTCAGAGAACAGGAAAAAAACTGATTCAAATGTATGTACAAATGTCTGCAAAAGAGGCAATGCAGCCAGAACTGATAATTCACGCCACTTCTGCATCTTCTGCATGCACCCTCAAATGATCCTAGGCATTATTTTGCCGAGGAGCAGCTGTATACCTTTTCAGGAGACCGCGCCCCCTTCCTCCCATATGTTGGAAAAATGAGACCATGCCGTGTTTGATATCTGCCGTTGTGCCGATACCGCAGCATGTGATTGAAAGAAGATACCCATTGAGACAACCCTACCGAATGTATGCCGAAGAAATGACAACCTAAGGGAGGGTCTCCCTGAAAGAATATGAGAAAGAACAAAGAAAAGAAGTGAGTGACATCATCAAAAAGTATGTACATCGTCCTGAGATATTGACTGAGGAGAATGTACAGATCCTAAAGAAGCTAAAGACGAAATAAAGAATCAAGTGAGCTTTTGTCTACGAAGTAGAAGATTACACTTGCACAAAGTGCTGCAGAGAATTAACTGTTCATAAACATACAGATGCTGAAATGCAAGGTAGACTAAGTCATCATAGAAGCTAACTATATGTAGTGAATAGACACAAGTGAATCCGTCATTGTATAGAAGCTGGACATCGGTATTATGAATTTAGTAAGCCAGGACCCATGAGTCTGGAAGAGAAAACTGTGTTGCAGCAAGAATAAGCAGAATCATGGAGCTGCGTGGTGAGGTTGTCTGGCCTGAAGTCAAGACTGAAGCAGCCAAGGTCATCTATCTATTCTGGAAAGGAGCAAACATGTGGAGGATGAATCATCCATTGTTAAGGTGCAAAGAAAGAACACCAAGAGTGCCAAGTTTAATTCATTTAGAGCATTTAAAAACCTGCAAAATGGACCAAATCGTAGTCTCCTGTCATGTGAGCAAAGGATGAAAATAGAGTTCGAACTTGGCGTCCTAGACAAAACAGTGAGTGCCCTCACGTCTATGCATTCTGAAAGACAAGGAGACGTTTGCAAGGCCAAGTACAAAGACAATCTTAATGGCAGAAGGCATGGGCAATGAAAGATACTAGGCTAATTGGATGGGGAGGTAATGTCATGCCCCATCTCCTTGCACCTTGGTCTGGGCTTATGTGCTGCTAAATGAACCAAATGTTCCAGACATGCGTGCCAACCAATTATAGTAGTCCACATAACAAAGGACCTTATAGTTTGAAGACCAATAAGAACCTGTGTATCTAATGTTGATGAAGATGACATGTTTTAGACGTAGGCATATGTTGTCAGATAGTGGACAGCTAATCGCAATCCTAGTTCCAATAGAAAGTATACTTAGATGTTCCCCTTAGACAATCCTGCCCCTTGATATGTTTTTCATTATCACCACGTAGTATGACATCACCTCTGACATATTTTTGATATAAAAGCTATTGTTTGTGTAAAGATCGCTGAGAGGAAAACTGAGTGCACGTTTGTTGATGGTCGTTGTAAACTCCCTGTTTTACATAATTGTCAATACAACAGTACTTTGTCACGTTCCTGAGTTGGTTTGGTTATTTGGACTTTGAGTTATTCTGTGTGATCGCATCCATTACATGGACGTTCCTAAAGGGCGCTATGCTCAATGTGGTATTATCAGGTGTGAGGTGTAGTTTGAAACTCTAGGGACATCAAGCCATGGACCCTTTATTGGGCATGTGCTTTCAACTTATGGTGACTTTTGCAAAAGTTGACACTGTGGGGTGGAAGCTCTTGAATCAATCATACCCACTAACATGACTCTGGGCAACACCCAAATTCTTCATTATTCATCCTGCCAAGCCATTTCAAAATGAGGAAATCCATATGCATATCAGATTTGGTCCCACCCCAAATGGGACAGTGCAGCAAAAACCTCCAGATCCCATCCCTTGTGCGTGAGACCACAATCAGCTCTATATTGCATAGAGAATGAACATGCAACAATGGAAAATGTGTGTGCAACCCTTCTTATATAATGGTGCTATACGGCATCCATGAATATGTGAACATGGGACTTAGGAAACCAGTGGATGGGACATCAGGGGATGGCCTCCACACCCATACCTGTACTGTCATTCTTTACTATAATCAGCGACTGAGCATAAAGAAATCCATACCACCTGCTTGTACCTGTGTGATTATAGTGCCTCCACTGGAAGGTACTATGTCAGGCGTACTCCTGAATTGCCCACCTGTAAAGGAAATACTAAGCAACCGCCCAAATACTGGTGAATAGTCATTAAATAGAGTCAGAAACCTCAAATAATATTTATTCAACAACAATGTGTTTAACCCCTGAGTTTTATATAGAATAAATACATATATAAAAACCCAACTATAAACAAACATATGTTTTGACATAATGTTCAGTCATTAAATA
The DNA here is from genome assembly GCF_040938575.1 of Ambystoma mexicanum. Classification (NCBI taxonomy): domain Eukaryota; kingdom Metazoa; phylum Chordata; class Amphibia; order Caudata; family Ambystomatidae; genus Ambystoma; species Ambystoma mexicanum. The sequence goes on along the minus strand of NC_090928.1, from coordinate 877,658,893 downwards.
GCTACCTTAAATATCCCAGTATGTACTTGAGCTGAATTAACTATGAATATGTTCTTAATTAATTTCTAACAATCTGTCCCACCTTGGTACTCTACTCTTCAAATATAAAAACTGTAACATGAGTGCAAAACAGCGTGCCTCTGTATATAGTCTTTTAAAACAATCCCTTAAGAGTCCATTGTTTTACTAAATTCTTTGATTTCTCTACTTAAAGTCCTACCCTAATTCGCTTGGTTTGCTATCCGTTGTTGATGAGTTCCTGCACAATATCAGTTAAGCAACCCAGCTACTTGTTTAGTCTTGAAATTACTATCTTACGTTTCTGAGTTCACAGTAGATGGAAGAACCACTTCTAACAGTAGCTGTATACTATGAAAAAACAACACAATACAAGACACAAAATTGCAAAATAAAGAGATCGTATGTCTCCAAAAAAGAGAAAGAAAAAAAAATGAGCAGGCTTATGTGTCTTGACTGCAATACCTACGTCTGCATGCAGCACCGGTCTGCTGATGGCCACTGCAGGTTGTGTTGAAGGCAGTCTGGTTGGGTTAGGCAGATTTCCTCTTCTCATGTGGGTGGAGATGCAGGTTCGGGCTGAAAGATGAAAGATTGATCTGTCTGTTGTTCATATGTCTGCAGAGGTGGTTTTGGCTGCGGAATAAGCTCCTGTATGGGCTGGTAGTCATGGGAAACATGGCTTATTTATTAGGGTTGTCATTCATAATAGAACTGTAGAGTTTGAGGAGTATTTTGTCAGCTGATGGTACTTTTTAAAAATAGTGTTGAAGCACAGACCTCGCTCAAGAACAGCAGGATGTTGTACAGGGTGTGGGTAGCCAGCATTTGTGTCAGCATCTTTTAACAGTAGCGCACTACTTTGTGTTGCTGTCTGTACTTCGTTATGTGCGTCCACTGGAATTAGTCCTTGGTCAGGCGTTGTTGGAAAAGCCATGTTTTGAGACATCTGCAAAATTGGAGAATTGTGGTGGCATTCCAAGCTGATGCTGGGATCGAGTTCCAGAGAGTGAGTGTGTGACAAGAGAAGGACTGTCTGTGGGCCCTCTCTTTGTGGAATAGGTGGGATTAGAGCTGGCTGGTCAATTTGCTGCTCAAGGATCTCCAGATACGGGGATCCTATCTGCCAGTTATGCTGGTGTGCTATTGGTGACTGCTTTCTAGATGATAAATGCTGTCTTGAATAGTATCCTGGCCTAGAAAAGAAGCCAATGTAATTCATGTTGGACGGGCGTTATTCAGTCAAATTTCCACCCACCCATAATAAGACATGCTACTGTGCGCAGGACTTCTTTTATGGGATCCAAATGAGCAGCTGGGAGCCCCTTCATGAGGGCATGTCCCTCATACATGTGTGAGATCACAAGTGCCCGCACCATGGTGCACAAGTCCTGTGGTGGGATAAATGGTTTGATTTTGTGAAGGATGGAGATTTAGAGCCAGGCTGCTTGGACCTACTTGACTATGTGTTTCTGGAAGGAAAGGTTGCTGTCAATAGTGAAGCCTAATGATTTTGCTGAACCCGAGAGTTGCAGATCAAATCCTTCTATGCATATTTCAATTGAGTAATTGTTGGACAAGTTATTTTCTATTGAGAGGACTGATGAGGACGAGTTCCATGTTGGAATGGTTAAGTTTGAGATAGGTAGTCGACATCCAGGACTTGATTATGTCTAGGTAAATGAAGAGATGACTCATGTTCTCTGGGCTTTTTACTCTCATGTACAACTGAGTATCGTCTGTGTATTGGTGGATAGCTATATTGAGATCTTTAAGGAGTGTGCCCAGAGGCTCCATGTAAAGGTTCAAAAGTATAGATGAGAAGTACTTCTCTGAAGCATGGAATGTGCTGAAACGGCCCAGAGCTGGAAGGGATGGGGTAAGGTCCATTGCTGTGTGGCTTCCTACTCAGTGTTTAGGGGACTGCAATGTGCAGGTTGATCAATGCGTGCACTGGAGTGAGCCTGTGGCTGTGATAGGGAGGGGTCTCAACTAGTGTTTATTTCTTTTCATGCAAGACCAGTGATTTGACCATTCGGTTTATCTGGCAGGTGTTCTATACTTTTAAACTTATATTTTCTGTCTCAAAATGCCTGAATATGCTACTGCAGGTTCCTTCTCAAAAGAGCAGACTGACAGGGATTAAGCCAGGCTAAGGCATGAAGAAAGAGAGTCCGTTTTCTCACACAGCACCCCCTTTTCTACTGGGCAACACGTACGTCTGCCGGCATATTTTTCCTCTTCTTTTTGTCTTTGGAGGGCCATCAATATAGCGCTACTTTCGTTCTACACTCCACCTTCAGAAGCATGCAAGTGAGGGGGTGGCTAGGGGTTACCTTTTTTCCTCTTCAATCATCAGCAGCTTGGAGCACCACAAGCGGGGTATTTTTAAGTTCTTCCAGTACTACTGTGTAATATGGAATAGGCCTCATTTGTCTTTACCCGGGTTCCATGGAACACAGCCCTGGGATGTCAGTCGCATTCTTTTCTGTCTTCACCTCTGCTCCAGATTGGAGTGATGGCCCAAGAGAGGGCCCATTGGGGAAGAAGGCAGCAGCAAATAGGCATAAAAGGCCATGGACAGTTTTCACAGATAACTGACAGGACTACTGAGAGCAGAGGTCCTAACCGTAATCCAGTCCTCTCAGGCCCTCCTCAAGAAAAGACCAGGCATTTCTTATCAAGGCCACCAGTGTGCTACACCATTTAACTATTTATTCAGGGAGGTGACAACTAAAGGTTAAAATGTTACCTCAGAAATGCAAGGTGTGGCTCTGCTGGAACATACCAAGGTTAGCCATTAGCTGGATGTACAATCAGGTAAGTAATGTGTCAATTATAAAATGGTATCTGTTTACTGTGTTTTAAAAAAAGAAAAACAAACTGTGTTTTACCAGTAGAGGTGAGTAATACAATGACTAGAGGAATCCAATAATGGATTCTATTTAGAATTACTACATTAACATGCACATTAGTATGTAATATAATGCAATGTGTCATTAATCAAGCCTGATTTTGCTCCCCCAATGAAAAACCCACCGCATGATCAAACCACAAGCCCATTTGAAGCCAATCAAGGAATAGATGCAGCAATACTGATAGCCTGCAGCCAAAACTGGTGCATTACCCAGACTGAACTTTGCGAGATACGTTCCACTGATAAGGAAGACATTGAGGAACTAACTTAAGAATACCCATGTGCCTGTATCATATAGTACTCCACCATGTTGTTACTACTGATTGAGTAGAGACTGCTTAATATTTTGGATTTTCATGAGTGCCATGCACATCCACCACACTATAGACCGATTTGGTTACTATTATTGTTGTTTACCCCTGAAGAAGTTCCCCGAACTTTCTAAAAATCAGGTTAGAGGAACAAAAAACCTGTTGGGTTCTTTTATCAATACCAGATAAGGTGTTGTGTCATGATTCATATTGTAAATACAAATTGAAAGGTTTATAGAAGCTAAACCCATACATGTATTGTTGAGTAGGTTGCTGAACATGTGTTATTGTGCTGAAAGATAATCGTGGTCTGTAACATAATACCTGTGTACCTAAAACAATAGTGGTTAATACACAGTACAATTGACCTGCAACATTTTGTATTTTATTGCATCTGCACTCCAAAGTCACTCCAAAGTCAGAGATAAGGTGTTATGCATTGGTCACTTTATCTAGCACGAGTCACTTTACTATGGTTTTATTTTAATATATATGTTTAACTCTTTGTTATTAAATACATGAGAATTTTCTTCTGCATATTAATGATGATTAACTTTGTTATTCAGGTTGAATACTCTGATAGCCCTTAGAGACCTGTACCATACACCATTAGAGTTTGGGAGCTGTTATTGTGTTGTTGTCATTTGTATAGTGCCTTGTCCCATTGGTATTCCTTCAAAGTGCTGTAGGCGAGCACCCCAGGGGACTGAAGTTCAAGATATGGGAAATTCATCAGAAGAGTTTAGAATGCGTCTGTGCATTTTAGCCAATACAAAGGTGGTGTGGGGTACATTTAAGGCCCTCAGCAGAAATCCCCTTCAAACCAAAAACCGCATTTAAATGATGCCACAAAAACGACTATGCTTTTCTTTTCCTGGCACATGTGTGGTGAGCATTGAAGACTGCCACCCAAAGAATGGCTCTGCATTTGTTGTACTCCAAGTGACTCATAAGAAAATGACCTGCATTCAGAATGGCATACATTTGCTGTTCTGTCATACGAAAACTAAAGCTGCGCACGGCATTCAAGATGGCCCTGCATTTTTCTTTCTTTCATTTAAAACATCACAAAGTTGTGCCTTCCATGGAAACACACCCCTGATTGCTTTATTTCATCTGATTGCCTAAAAGTTAGGCAATATCTCCCAAGAATGCCATTGTCTACTGAGAAATCCCATGAGGGGCAAAGAGTTCTGTTTTTCACTCAACACAGCTTTTATTTCCTTTTGCTGTAAACCATCATGCTCAAATTGCAGTAAATGAAACATGGCGTTTATTTTTCCATGTCAATATCAAAGTGTTCCTGTGCAGTATATCCCTATGTCCATAAACCAACAGCATATGCAAAACCCCCAGAAGATTAATTGAAAAACCATCCTGTAGTCTGCAGAAACCGCATTTGTAAACTAGAAATGAAAGGAAATGAACACATGTGTGAATCTGCACTTTTGAAAATAAGGAAAATGCTTTTTAAATGTTAATGTCAAATGACAACTTTTGCTCGCACAGAAATGTGATTGACTATGAGGTTGGGGGTTTTCGCTATATAATTTACATGATATTTCTCCCCACAAGACTTGGTTACATAGAAATGACTCAGAAACCAGTAAAACTGGGGTTTTGGCCCAGGCACTTAATTCAATGGCAGGCCCTGCCCCATTGAAAAGTTGCATCCATAAGTGAACTGGCCCACAATGACATATGAAAAGGCCACGATTGTGAGCATTCACTGCCCTGCTAGACTAGCAGGCAGCCCTGCCAGAAGGAACAATGGAAGCCAGTAGGGTTGGTGCATGACCGAGAGGTGCAATTTGCTCCAGCACCCCTCTGAAGGAGGAACTGTCAAACTTCAAAGGGCATCATAAAAGTCCTTTGTTGTAAGCCGGGACTGGCAGAGACAGTTTGCTGTGGAGGTCTGCAGCACCGCCCACACATGTGACAAATCCACCCCATTGACATTAAAGGACTGCAGCATTTTAAGACATTTCTCCCAGCACCCTGAATAAGTAATAATTTTGATTATTCCAGTTTTCCATGTGATTTTTGGACAAATGTGAAGAGATCAAGTACATGTTTCTAGCACTTGGTGAACTGAAATGGCCATGAAAGATACATTTTGGGGTGAATTATAAATGGGACAAATATGAAACTAGATAGGATGATGCAAATTGTTATTGGGAATATGTGTAGTCACTGGCAGAATTTTAAATATTATGCATTTCTTAAAAATGGCCAAAATGTGCCAAAGGGCGATGCGACCTTGCACAGAGTCGGCGGTCGGATTGTCCAATTCCCTGTGACCTATTGAATCTGCATATCTACTTCTCATGGTGGTGGCTAGTATAAGTTTGAAGTTTTGATCTATAACTTATTTTTGGTAAAAAGTAGGCTGAGAGACAAAGAAAGGTCATAAATGCCAACACATAAATGATGCCATTTCCCCTGAACCAATTGGCCCAGGTGGAGGAGGGAGGACCGGTAGGCTGTCCTATACTACGAGAGGAATAATTCCAAAGTACTTCCCCCCAGGTTGTAAATTCAATTATGTCATTTTGGCTATACAAGGGGGAGACATAGACACACAGCGGACTTACTCTCAAGACTCACTCACTCAAGACGTAGAATCCAGTCAAGATCCAGGAAACCAGATACATCTATCCAGGTAGACCAATCCAGATCCAGGCAAACCCAAGAATCCAGGGAGAAGGGAGAGGAGGCAGCTGGACCCATCCTAGAGAGTGCAGTGACCAGACCTTGCTTAGCTGTCCAGCATCCCATCCAGGAGAGCCCAGTGACCAGATCCCTTGGCCCAGCTGTCCTAGTGACCAGATCGCTTGGCTCAGCCATCCAGAGTGACCTGATCCGTGCCCTAGCTGTCCTGAGACCTTTCTGGCTTTCCAGAGTCCCAAAGTCAAGCTTTAACTCACATTGTAAGTAGCACATAACCCCAGCTCCCAAAACTGCATATCCCACTCTTTTCGACACTTGCACCCGATTGAAATCCCATCAAAGTCCCAAATTGCCAGTATAATCTGTTTACCTTTCCAAAGAAGAATGTATTAGCCTGTGTCTGTAGCGTATTCCTTTTATATTTCTTTCCATTATCTGTGTGAGTCCTTAGTAGCATTTTGAAGTAATTTAAGTAATTCCCCTATAAGGAAAATCACGGTGCGTAATGGTTAAAATTTGAAATTACCCCCCTTGCGTTCAGTGTCTTTATTTAAATAACTATAGTCATTAAAATATAGCCTAAACAGAATTAGTCATTTGTCTTACAAAAAACAAATTTGTCCATGTTTTGTGTGCTTTCCTACCAATTCTGATTTGCCTCTGTCCCATATATAAACCTAAACAGTAGTCCCATTAAGAGTAACCCTTTCTATCAGAATATTATCTGTTGTGTGCTTCTGTTCTTGTCCTGAAAACTGATTTTTCAATTTTGACTGCCAATCCCTTTCTGCGGCTACCTGTCATCACAAGTCCAGTGTAGAAACTAATTTCCAATCTGCCGCGTGTGTTTTCTTTTGCATTTGTTTTCCTTTCCCAAACTCAACTTTCTTACCTTGTGTTCACATTGACTTTGTGCCCTGCTAGTAGTCTGTAAGCTTCGCTATCTCTCAAGTGTAGCAACAAGAATTTCTGTCCTGGCTATCCCGCTGCAGTTGTAAACTGGCGTGCGAGTAATCCAGTGAAATCCAATTAGGCTGTTTTGCTCATAAATAAGGATTTCATTTTTGTTTCTGGCCTCCCATCTTGGGGTGGTGGGCTGAATTCAAATCCCTCTTCTTTCTGACTCCTTGCCACTGCCTTCCATCCACAAATAATTTAGTTAGCAGGAGTTTGGGGGTGAGTGTGCATGGGGAGTGCTTAACTTGAACACCATCTGTTGCTTTTAAAAATGATTTCTCTTTTGCTTGCTTTTTTTTTTTTTTTTAAATTATTTGATATGGATAATATCATCATCCTTTCAAATTTCTTTTCCTTTCATTATATACAAGTGAAACAATACAAAATTGTTTACAATTTACACAACAATGCAATTTACGAATAAAAAAATAATTGGACTACATGTTTCACTAGGCGAGTTGGAACAAGATTGATAAAAGATTAATAAAAGATTGATAATAACTCAAAAGGAAATAAAGGAGATCACAATTAGAAATACACTGAGAGGAAGACAGCTTAAGATACCCAAATTTAGCCTTCAAAGTAAGTGCTGGGAAAGATGGTCTCTAAGTAATGAACAATCGCCACTCTCATTCCCAAGTCTGGGTTATTGGTTATATAGGACCAAATGGTGTCCAGTGACATAAAGTTATATTTGCTTAAGCTGCATTTAGTGAAATAGGTTATCCTTTGGCTAGTGAGCATTGGGCAAAATAAAATACAATGTTCCAAGGTCTCTCTTTGTGATTTGTCTAGGCAAAAACGACAATGAGTCTGATCTTTTGGAATTAGATTTCTTTTTGCCAACAAATCCGCAGTTGGCCACAAATTTAAACGGAATCTAAGAAATTGTTGTCTAATGTGTGAGCTTGGGCATTTCAAAAGATAAAGTTCTGTTGTGTGCAAAGCTTTGGTGGCAAAGACCCGAGTGTCAAAATCTTTGTACTTCAAACATAGACTGTGCGTTTTTATCCAGTCATATAGATAGAATTTTTTTTTAGCTCGGCTTGGACTGTGTAGGATTAAATCTAGAGTGATGGAGGCATTGGCGAGGATATGGAATACGCTATTGCACCAACTCTTAGTAAACGCATGATTCTGAGCTAAAAGATGTTGTGCTAGAATGCCGAGGAGTCCGTCAGATGTGAGACCTAATATACATTTTCTAAATAAAGCACACATCCTCCATTCATTATGTGATTTCAGGGAGGGAATTCCTAATTCATGCCGTATCAGCGGTAGAGGCGTACACTTAGGTAGCTGGAGAATCTGTTTCCAAAAGCGTGCCTCTAGAGCTTGCCACCAGCTGGATTTCATGAGCAGCTTGGTTTCCGAGCCATAACACGAGGCGGGAATTACCTTTTGTTGGTAAAAAAGAAGAATATGTTTAAGCGTGAATTTACCATATTTCTTCTTTAAAACTTTTGCCTGGGTAATTAACCTACAGAGTTTCAATTGTATGTCCTCTTCCCACTCCTGTGAGGAAACAGAGGCCTGGATGATGACCCCAAGATATTTGTAGGAGGAGACTTGGGACAGAGGGGCGTTGTGTAGATGCCAACAATGGCGCTTTATCTTTGATTTACCATGGGGCTTACATGTCATAGTTTGTGTTTTATGGGTGTTAATTATGAGATTGTTGCTAGAAACATAAATAGCCAAGCAATCCAGTAACTTTTGTAGCCCAGAGGGCGTCTGTGAAATGAGGATCAGATCATCCGCATAGACCAAATGAGTTATGGTGTGGGACCCGAGTTTGGGGGAGTCACTTTTAGTAGCTTGTAGACTAATTCCAAGATTGAACAGAATAAAGTTGAATATGGAGGACGCAAGAATGCATCCCTGCTTGAGACCTCTCTCGGTCGAAATAATGGAGGAGAGTTTTCCTGTCATGGATAATCTTATCTGTACCGTTGTGTTGGTATGGAACAGCATTACTAGAGTTAAAAGTGAGATGGGACACTTGTGAAAAATAAGTTTTTGTTGTAAAATTGCTCTATCGATGGAATCAAATGCTGCTTTAAAGTCTATGTATGCTAAATATAATGCTTGGTTCTTATTCGCATATTTAGATCTGAGAGTGTTAAGAGTTAAAAGATTGGGACAAGTTCCAAGGCCGGCAACAAAACCCGCCTGAAAAGGATCCCTTAGATTGTTACGAAGGGTCCAAGAATTAAAGTCCCTGAGAACAATTCTGGCAAAGATTTTACCGGGTGCGTCTAATAACGCTATGGGCCTATAGCTGGCCGGAACAGAACGATCCCCTTTTTTGTAAATGGGGACTATTATTGAGTGTGTCTAGGAGGGAGGTAACGACTGTGTGGTGTTAATGGTGGTAAAGATCTTGTGAAGAATTACGGCCCATCGTTCAGGATACATTTTGAACATATGATTTGAAAGACCGTCTGGGCCACAAGCACCGGAGTTACTGATTTTTGAAATAAAAAATATAATGTCATCTAGGTCAAAGATTAGATGGAAAGCTCTCCGTGTATCAGATGCTATCAAGCTAGGAGGGAGAAACGGACAAGCATACAATGCTGTGAAATGCTTAATCCACTCTAATTCAGATACTGGATTGGATTGCAAAACAACTTGTGGAAGATGAGTAGATTTATTTAGTAGGGACCACACACCCATAGCAGATTTAGTTTGAAAGGAGGAAAGCATGGCTTCCCCGTCGTGTTGGTACATTTGGATTTTCAAAGCTTTAATGGCATTTTTGTGCCTCGTCTTAATGGATCTTAGGGTGGATGCACGGTCAGCTGCGGGAGCGTACATGGCCTGACGTTTCAAGGCCCTCGTATGAGCTTTTAATAATTGCACTTGGGAATTGAAGATGTGAAGTCTAGGGCCTGAGGTCATTGGAGCCCCCTGGAGTTTGAACTTTTTGGGTTGCTGGAAATATTGTAACAAATTTGAATAGTGAATAACATCAGACTCGTTCCTAGTTTCCAGGACCCCATTTAGCTCACACAAGGAACTGGGGGACCATCAGAGGTGATTGCCTCCATTATTGAGTGTTAAATTTCGATGAGCCTGATTTTCAACGAGTTTGGTACATGGGGACTGAATCGTCCATTTTACAACTAATTGGTTATGATCACTATTCTGATTTGGGATCACTTGAAAGTGGTCCATACTGGAAAACATTGAAGCGTTCACATAAATGTAGTCAATTATGGACATACTACATCCTCTCTTCCAAGTGAACCTAGGAGGTGTATCGGTTGAAAAAGCTCCATTGAGCATAATTAGATCATAATTATCCACCAGAGCCATCCATTTTTATAATCTAAGTTTACTGGAGCCACGCGGGGTGAAGCAATCTTAATATAGATCCCCTGCAACAATTATGTTAGATACTAGGGGATCGAGGGCCACCAAATTAAGAAGATCTATGAAGGCCTTGAAAAAACACCCATCCGATACACCAGCTACATTCCAATATACATTGATCAAAGCATAGTGGTTTGTATAACAGGAAAGTCTAATCATTTGAAGATACTGATTTGGGCAGCACCATTCTTGAGCGGCCATACCACATCCCATCTTGATTACTGTTAGAAGGCCAGAAGTTGGTCTTCCAGAAATCCCTTGCTGAGCTGGATTTAAGAAAACTTGATGATTGTTCCACAGTGGCACTGAAGTCATCCACGTTTCTTGAAGTAGAAGAATATGATGAGACACGAGGTTATTGTTGTTGTTGTTGATCAAGTGTGAAAAGCCTCTACTATTCCAACTAGCAAGCGATATAATCTGTTTGTTGGTCTCAGAGGCTAGCTAATGTGATTTCAGGCCTAAAGAATGATGAGAGGCACTTGGAGTTGAGGCCTAATTAGTGGGATGCCCATGCGGGGCGTGCTGAAAATTGGCTGAAGAGTGATTGGTTTGGTTCAGAGCTAACGTGTTGAGGGTATTGATTGAGAGGACAAAACCCAAGGAAAATAATTCATCTCTGGTCATCCAGATTAAATTCTGGATGGCTCACGAATGAATCCACATTCTGACAGAGTTGGTGTTTTGCTGAGGTGCCAATTCTACTAATGTGATGTCAGATGAACCAATGTCTTCAAGTGAACGAAGGTCTGAAAAAATGGCCAGGAGAGACCTTTGGTTCAGAATGTATTGTGGGGAAGGACTGGGTTTGCATGCTAGTAATAGCGAATAATTGGCTGGGGGTTTTCCTACGGATTTTCGAGGTAAAGGATTTGAGTGGGAAGGGGGAAATTTGTTGGATTCACACGAGAAACAACAGTTGTTTGTCTCGATTTGGTAAGTGACTGAAGCATGCCAATCATTTCCGGGGCCATTTTCACCAGTTGCGCATATGGGTCTGGAGTAACAGCCGGTTCAGCATTAACAACAAGGGGATGGGACACAGTATTTGTGGGTCTTTGGGATGAGGCGTCAGGGAGATTATTATGCATCGTTTGAGGTATATTCGAAAGTGTAGAACTACTAGCAGATTTGGGAACGATTGGCCCATATGATATAGAGGACATATAGACGTCAACTGCTTTCTTAATCTCGTCTCGATAAGCTGCATCATGGTTTAAATTTGAATCAGAACTGACTCTGTCACTTGGGGCCTCAATCATTACAACTTTTGCAGTGGAGGATTTGTTGAATGTGGGCTCAAGTTGCTGATTGGCAATCTCCACTAGTTGATCTAGAGGAGCATAAGTTGTAGGAGGTTGAGGCAAAGCAGACTCAGTGCTTAACGCTTTTGCTTGTTTCATTGCAAGATATTTATTTGTAACAGATCGTGCAGCATTGCGTAAGGTTTGTTTGGGCAAGTTTAAGTTTTTTATGAAAGTTTTAGATTTGGCAGTATTAATTTTGTTCTTACCAGAGACATTATTCTGAAGTTTGACAGCACTGGGGTGATTTTTCTTATTTTTAGAGAAAATAGTGTACGTTTCTTACATGGGGGAGGTCTGCTGCACTTGAGGTTTAAGCAGGCTTTGGTTCTTTTGCAACACATTTGGTGACGTGCCGGATGTCAAATCGATTTTTGCTGGAGGACGTTTTTGCTTTTGTTTAGGAAGACAGGAAGAGATCTGGTCTTTTTTCAAGCATTTATTGTGAGGAGAGATTGCGTTTGGGTCGATGTTCAGACCCGTAGCAGGACACACAAACTCAACTGACGTTTCAAAAGGGCGGATAATCTGTTCAATAAAGGGCAATGCCTGATCCGGTAGTTCCTCTAGGACATGGAGGATAGGGACAGAAGAAATTAATAAGCATTCGAGATCTGGAAGGCAATCATCAGGTTTGGGGTGTGGGTCGGAACGAACATGGTCAGATCGAAGGGCCACGAAGTTTGAATTTAATGAATGTGGACCAGGTGGAAATGTATTCAGAGAAGTGAGCAAGACTGGTTTTGGATGCTCGAGAGACCACTCGGTTTTCCATGAATTTATTTTTTCCAGCAACACCGTGTGGGTTTGCAACTTTGCTTCCAAAGTATCATACAACTTGGTTAAAGTTGTAAGAGTGACATGGAGAGCATTTAAGGCAAACTGTGAGAGAGCCGAATTGCATTCAATGTGGTTCGCTAGCGGGGGTACAATTTTGGGGGATTGTTTTTTACATGAACATTCTGGAGGTGGGAGTTGAATACAACTGAAGGCAGGCGATGTGCTCGGATCAGCATTAGCGATTTCAGTAGGGGCTGCTGTTCTTCGAGGAGTGAGGGCACAAAAGGAAATCTTTGAGATGGAAGAGCCACAGGTCGAGAACATGATGGGAGATTTGGATAGATTATCAGACAGGAGTTGAGGAGAAAATGCAGAGTTGGACGGATTAAGATCAATTATTGCAACGTCAGATGTATGTGGCGATGTGGGCGAGAGGTTATGGAGAAGCTCGGCAGTGGGAGGCACGTTTTCAAGAATGCTACAGTCAGTGATGGCATTCTGATCAACCCGACAATTAGCTGCCAAGGCGCCAAGAGGGAGATGCAAGTCGTGATCCATGGCTGCAGAGATTTCGACTTGTGGAATGGATGTATGACTCACAGGATGTGCAAGGGCTTGACGGGACAAAATGTTCATTTTTTGCAATAGTGCCTCGCCAGAAATGGTGTCAGACGCTAGCGTATGACACTCGACTACGGAGGCCTCAAGAGTATGAGGTTGAAATTCTTTGCAAAACTTACGTATGTCCGGAGAGCTCGGTTTCTTCAGAGTAAGATTAACAGCGCGTTTGAAGCGCAAGGTTTTTGGGGTTGAAGTGGAATTTGCAAGCAATTTCTGGGAGTCCTTCAAAGTGATTGCCCCTGGATCAATCAATAAACCCTTGGGCATACCGGTTTTGAGGGTGGGAAACATTCTGCAATTGACTTAAATCAAAAGGAAAAGGAAAAAAAAAGAATACAAAGGAAAATTAATAATAATGACCCAGCAAGTAACCACGGGCCCCACGGCACCGCGGCGAAGCGGCAAAGCGGGACTTCTGGGGACTTGCTGGGTGCACGCGCACGGTGCGCGCGCAGCTTCTCTTAAATAGCTCTGCCTCTAAATCTGGGCTGCAGAGCCCTCTGGACGACGTAGTGCTTCCCAAAAAGTTTTCCAAAGCGGCAGTGAAGCAGAGTCTCCCGCGGCAAAGCGGGACTTCTGGGGACTTGCTGGGTGCACTTTTGCTTGCTATTAAAGGTTTCTGTATATTATGTTAGGAGTTTGAATTAACTGTGTTGTGTACATTTTTTGCATTAGTATTGCCACAACCTTCGTGGCTGCTGCCCAACTGTTTGATTTTGCTTGATTTTTCATTTGACCATAAAATTAATAAATGGAATATTGTTACACACCGGCCTGGTTCCTGGTCCATTGCGACACATGGTGTTTGTTAAGGTGGGTGCGAGACGGGTTGGGGGCCTACTCAAATAAAGAGCCTGTGGTTGATTAAAGATAAAAAGCATTTTTATTGTGTGCTACATTCATTGTCAGTGGAAGGAGTCCCTGGCTGGAGTATGCCATGTAATAAAATCGGTACAGTGGGTAGGGGTTGTCAAGTCCTTGCTAGCTACCCATGGTGAGCTGGCATGTGGATGGATGTTGTGAGGTAGGCTGTAGAGTTTATGATTGCAGGAGACTCATTATGTGTCCATCTAGGCTGATATTTTGTCATGGGGATAGCTACATTCTTATGGCAGAGTTGTTTCACATTTTATGTCTTAAAGTAGTGTATGATAGCAGATTCATGCGGGTGGGTGGCCTTCCTATCAGCTATCTTCCATAAGTATGGAGTGTGATACATACCTGTGTGTTCTGGCTGATTTCTTGGTTTGTAGATGTGGCATGAATTCTGTCTTGCAGTCTGCTGGAGATTATTCTGTCTGTTGCTCAGGACATTTTGTGGTGGGTTCATTGCTCTGCCTACTTAAGAGGTGGTTAAATAACCCGAAGTGTGGCATGGTTTCATCAGGAAGTGGGGAGGCAGGTCTCAAGGGCCCTCCAGAAAGCAAGGCGATCCTCTATGTGTCGGAAGCAATGGGAATTGTATTCCAGAGTGATGGGGCTTGGATGGAGGAGGACCCCCCTATTCTTGTTTATTGGAAGGGAGGAATCACAAGGAGGAGTGTGGTGCCTGATCACAGGTTTCTGTGGGGTTGATAATGGATGAGTTTCTGTTGAAGGTAGTCTGGGCCTGTCTTGTGGAGGGCATGGTGGGTGATGCACATGTCTTTGTAGGTGGCTCATCACATGACAGCGAGCCAGTGGAGGACATGGTGGGCAGGTGTGATCTGCTCTTTGGGGCCAAGGGCTATGAGTATCCTAGCTGCAGTGTTTTGGACCTGTTAGAGCTTTCTGAGTTGATATTCAGGGGTGCACAGGTAAAGTGAAATGGAGTATTCTAGGTGGGAGAGGATGATGGCCATGATTGCATTGACTCTGTAAGGGTAGGGGGCGCAAGGGAAGATGCGTCTGAGAATGCGGAGGGGTAGATAGCAAGATTTAGACACAGAGTTAATGTATTGTGAGAGTGCCATATCAGTGTCAATGGTGCATCTTTACTGCTTTGGATGTGGGGGGCGCTAGGGAGGATGGTCATGGTGTGTGTTGGGGGAAGAGAACCATGATCCCATAGAGCATGATTTCGGTTTTTTAGGGGTCAAGGAGGAGGTGTTTAGCAGTCATCCAGTGGTCTATGTCTGTGAGGCAAGATGTGAGGTTGGAATGGGGAATGAAGAGGTCTTACGAATCTTGAAGATGATCTGTGTGTCATTTGCATAGTTGTAGTAGGTTAGGTTATGTGAGTGAATAAGGCAGGAAGGGGGCTCATGTAGTGGTTGAAGAGTAGGGGATGATGGACCCCATTGGTGAGAGGACGGGGGGCTGAGGTGAAGGGAGGAAGGAAGGTGATTTGTGATCTGTTAGCGAGGAATAAGGAAATATACCTTCGTACTGGCTCCCTTGTGCCGAGCGAGTGGAGCCTGTCAATGTGGATGCTGTGGTTGATGGTGTCAAATGCCACTGAGAGGTCGAGGAGGATAAGTGCGGCACAGCCTTATGAGTCTGTGGTGGTTTTGAGGTCATCCCAGTATAATAAAACATACTTAACAGCATTTCTGCATATTCATTCAAATGCAACACATTTTTTCACGACTCTAAACAGGTGCCTGTATCCATATTAATTTGTCCAGTCGATATGTAAATAATAAACGTAATGCTGATATACAAAGTACATTTATCGACAAAGTTTGTTGGTGAGCCTTGATTTTAGAAGGAGTCACGCCTGCTTATTTCTATGTTTATTCTGACAATTGTTAGCTTTACTATTCAATTATCAAAATTAAACCCAGAACTAATTTTTAAAAGACGGCAAATTGGGGCGACATAGGAATTACAGGAACATTACAAACATGCTCAAAACTCCGTGGGGGTTGAGGCAAAGGTGTGAATTGCGGGACACTATAAAGGGAAAGGGGAATTTAACACATGTAAAAAATTGAAATGTTGAATGAAAAAGAAGAATGTGTGCGATTGACACGGATGCAGAAAGATAACTAAGCAAGTTAAACACGTGCACACAGACATCTGTGTTCAGCATGCAAGGCACAGTGTTGACGCTTAACTGGCTGATGAATTCACCACCATTCCATTAGGTAATGGCACCTCTCATGACAGCCCTTAAATGTGGAAGGTATATAGTATAAATCAACATATAAAAACGTGATATTATTATTGTTAACATTCAGGTATCACACTTCTCTACCATTCATGTCAATGCAACTTTTTGGAAGTTTCTCTTCTCAGCACGAAATTCAATGACGAATGAGAAACTAAATTAGAGCACTTGCAATACATTTTTTACTTCCTTCTAGAGCCCAATGCTAGCTGGGACAGATATTGTGAGTATGTGATGTTATTGTGGACAGTTGGGGTGGTGTTACAGAAACTTTGCAACAGTGCAAGTACAATTAGCACTAGCACAAACATTCCCCTTGTGCAAAAAAAAAATCTTTCAATGCATTTTATGCATTAGGGCAAAGGGCTAGTACTGGGACGATAATGCCCTGTTGCAAATATGCATTGAAAGAATATGTTTTTTGCACTATGTCCATTTTATTTACTTCTAATTGCACTTTCACTGGTACAACGTTTATTTAATACCTTATTTGGCTTCTGTGCAGCAGAGAATTAGGAATGTTTTAAGACGCAAACCCTTATTTCTTGGGAATTCGGAGCCTGACATCACGTGAGTAGCATAATGATGAATCACCTACCTACATATGAAAGGACCGTCTCCATTAGCAAAAAGGTTTTAGCAAGATTTTCTGAGGTACCTTTGTGTTGTCTATTCTAAGTTAAATAAACATACTATGAAGAACATAAATTACAAATAAGGTCGATTTTGAGAGCGAGGTGATCAGAGCAAAAAATTACATTCCTTTTTTGACAAAAAGAAAAGTGAGTGTACAAAGTAACACTGCGCACTTACCTACTTATGTTAGTGCCTTGAATTTCAGAAGGCTGATGAGAAATGAGAGCATACATTCTGTGCCTTGAGAAAAGGGTAAATGACCATTTCATATGCTGTTATGCTAGCAAGTGGAAAAGAGAGGCAGGCAAAATTATTTGAGACAAATGAGGCCTACGCACTAGAAGTGCTATAAGCACTTGTATTTAACTTGGACTAGGATTCATGATCACGACAAAAACATCTGTGTGAAAGCTGAACAGCGACACATGTTTTTTAGGAAGCGTGAATTAAGTATGAAACGAATCTCGCCTAGTGTTAGATGATGGTCCTAGTTTCAGCACTATGGGTGTGAATGAAATGAAAAATGGCACAAACATGCCAGGAACACAGGCAGGGGTGCAACTAGACTCAAAGTTCTGGGGGAGGGGCTATCCCTGCTGCGTTTTTTTTTCTAAGTTTTCCGGGCTGGAGGAGTCCGGAAAACTCTTAGAAATAAAACCGCAGTTTTAAAAACGTTGTATTTATGTTTGCGGTAGCTTTTGAAGCGACTGCAAACATAAATACAACGTTATTGTGTTTGAAAACGCTGCAGTTTTTCTTTCTAAGTTTCTCAGGCTCCTCCGGCTCGGAGGAGCCTGAGAAACTCAGAAAGAAAAACCGCAGCGTTTTCAAACACAACCGCGTTGTGTTTCTGCCTGCCGTGGCTATCACATTGTGTCTCCGGTGCTCCCCCAGGAGGGCACCGGAGACTTAAAGTGAAAGCCAAGGCAGGCAGAAACACAACACGGTTGTGTTTACATGCCGCAGTGTTTCTGCCTACAGGTGATTTCCCATTTGGGGCTCCCAGGCTCCCCACGGGGGGCCCGAGAGCCCCAAATGGGAAATGCTAAATGCTGCAGTGTTTCTGCCTAAATCTGCTTTCCCATTTGGGGCTCTAGGGCTCCCTGGGAGCCCTAGAGCCCCAAATGGGAAAGCAGATTTAGGCAGAAACACTACGCGGTTGTTTTCCGCAATGCTAAATGCTGCAGTGTTTCTGCCTAAATCTGCTTTCCTATTCGGGGCTCTAGAGCTCCCCACGGGGAGCCCTAGAGCCCCGAATGGGAAAGCAGATTTAGGGGAGCCCTAGAGCCCCAAATGGGAAAGCAGATTTAGACAGAAACACTACGCAGTTGTTTTCCGCAATGCTAAATGCTGCAGTGTTTCTGCCTAAATCTTCTTTCCCATTTGGGGCTCTAGAGCTCCCCACGTGGAGCCCTAGAGCCCCGAATGGGAAAGCAGATTTAGGGGAGCCCTAGAGCCCCAAATGGGAAAGCAGATTTAGACAGAAACACTACGCGGTTGTTTTCCGCAATGCTAAATGCTGCAGTGTTTCTGCCTAAATCTGCTTTCCCATTTGGGGCTCTAGGGCTCCCTGTGGGGAGGCAGAAACACAATGCGGTTGTGTTTGAAAACGCTGCGGTTTTTCTTTCTAAGTTTCTCAGGCTCAGAGGAGCCTGAGGAGGCTCAGAGGAGCCTGAGAAACTTAGGAAGAAAAACCGCAGCGTTTTCAAACACAATAATGTTGTATTTATGTTTGCGGTCGCTTCAAAAGCGACCGCAAACATAAATACAACGTTTTTAAAGCTGCGGTTTTATTTCTAGGTTTTCTGGGCTCCTCCAGCCCAGAAAACATAGAAAAAAACACAGCTTGTGCTTATTTTTAAAAATAAATAAATAGCACTTACCGAGATGCAGCTGCAGCTTTTCTGCCTGTAGTCTCCGGTCCACGTCCTCCGAGTCCCGGCACCAATGAAGGAAAAGCCACCCAGTGGTAGCTTTTGTTTACTACAGCTGGCTGGCTTTTCCTTCATTAGTGCCGCAAAAGCCAGCACAGGCGGGCATCCATTTCACAAAATGGATGCACCCATGTGCTTGCTTTTGCAAATTTTGAGCTTGAATTGCTCAAAATTTTACATAGGAACTTGAAGAAAATAAATGCCAATTGTTGTTTTTTTAATATTGCCTATCTATTTTTGAAATAAAAAATGTTGGGCGAACCATTCCTTTAATTCTTCGCCTGTACTTTACGGGCATCATATTGAGCAACAACTTCAAATGTACCGTATGACTTTCGTGACAAAAAAACAGCACTTTTTTTCTTCCTGCTGCCACATCCCATCCCAGCCTCATCAACCCTCACCTTCCTAGACAGTATTTGATAAGTTTAACAAGTGCAATGTTGAGTTTTTTTATATGTTTTAGCGGAGATGTTCGCAGACACCAAAACACGGATGAAAGATGGCGGGCACATCAGAACAATCTGACGCACTTCACGCTCTTCACCATCCAATGAGTGAATGTGTCACATGTCTGTGGACATGACGCGAGCCCATTAGCCAATTGTTATCTTGTCCGCGGAGTGAACAGGGAAGTGTGACCGCGGAGCGGACATAGATATCACTAATTTTTTTAGACATACTTTTGGTTGTTTTAAAGGAAACTACTGGACGGATTGTCACCAAAATTACAAAAGCACGCTTTCAGGACCAAGCTCCTGCCGCAAATTTGGTGAAAATCCGTTCAGCGTTTTGGGCTGTAGGCATGCGCAAAGTTTTTCCCCCATTCAGTCTATGGGGAAAAAAAAGTTTTAGAACCCCCCTATAACTTTTCCCCCCCCTGGACCAAACATCACCAAACGTTGCAAAAGAATTCAGAGTGGGTCGTATACTTTTTTTGCAAAGTTTGGTGAGGATTCGTCCAGGGGGAGTGAAGTTAGAAGCCGCCTAACAAGTGCTCTTCCTTTGGAAACAGCAACTTAACCATAACTACCGTGGCTGTGTAACACATAAATATTTGTCAATTTTAATATTTACTTTTCCGGAATTGCCAACAAAGACAGTGGAATCCTCTTTGCAATCGAACATGAATACTCTCATTATGGCAGCATATGCAGGGGAAAATGGACTGCAAAAATGGGCATGGAAACTAATTCTTATAGCATTTGAAGCAAAAAGTTGTAAATGTAATAGGTGATCGCTTCCTTTCAATCTCTCTTCTTTTTTCCCTCCAATCTCGGGTCCTTTCCATCCTTCTCATCTTTCCCGTCTGGTCGAGTGTGCTGTGTCTTTGTAATGTTCCCCGTCTTAATTGTAAGAGTGTGGTGCAGTGCGATGTTTGTTCTCTGTTGGGGCATTTTGGGAAATGTGGAAGATGGCTTGATATATAAAGGATCCTATACATTGTTGCTGATTCACAAGATGTCAGAATTGTTAATCCTTTAGTTTAAAGACATTTTTGGTGGAAAAAAATAGAACAGGCATGCAGGTTCAAAGGGACACATCACCCCCAACTGCCATACAGTAAGGTGTGCCAAGCATGAGTCCTGGTAGCCGAGCCAAGGCTGCACAAGTGGGATTTGCACATGCACAGAGAAGGTGCAAGGAATTTTGCCACCATAGGCAAAATGTCAGAATGGCACCCCTCACTCTGGGTCCTAACCCTTCTCAATCAACTGTTCACATTTTATTACTGATTGCTGCAACTGCCTGGCCCCAGTTATAGGGTTGTTGTGAGCAGACACACAGAAAAAGTGAGTATTTAGGCTTAGATATAGACACTGACAAACAGAAGGACAGTATGCCAATACAGCGACGTGGAACAGTGACACACTCATTAGAAGGGAGAAGTTAGAAGTTAGTTTCACTCATTTGATCATCATTCCTGCCACAATGCTTGAAAAGGGCTTTATATTATGTAACATAATACACATCTTCAAGCACTTGAGTACAGTGATAGAAAGTGAATACACCCTGGCAAGACCTGCCTCATAGCTTTGTATCCACAGTGTGGCTTACAGTACTGCCACTGTTTCATTTATTAGGTCTCCATGATGAA
This sequence comes from Ambystoma mexicanum, assembly GCF_040938575.1. Taxonomy (NCBI): domain Eukaryota; kingdom Metazoa; phylum Chordata; class Amphibia; order Caudata; family Ambystomatidae; genus Ambystoma; species Ambystoma mexicanum. Next base: position 877,638,178 of record NC_090928.1, on the reverse strand, counting down.
AGACAGCAAGCCCCTAGCAGAGGACAACCGGCACGAGACCACAACACTAAGGACTAAGAAAGATGGAGATGGGGCAAAAAAACACAGAAAACTTAATTTGCCACTGCCCAGATACAGAAAATAATTATATAACATCCATTTACAGTACAGCGCTTCTTTTTCATATATGGTTTAAAATGCTGTGCCGCCCCAAACATTTGGTAAACTGCAATAAACTTAGAACTGCAAGAAAGTATATGAAAGCGGCAGCTTTGTGGGCTGCACATAACAGGCCCGAATTAACTTGAGCTCTGTGTCTGTCTTCCATGCTTAGTGTTGGAAGGCACAGTGCAGTAGATCGGCTGTCAGGACCAATGCTGCAGTAAAAGGCAAAGCTGGTGGCAGATGGCAGCGCCGTTTCCTGAAGGACAGATGGACACACACACGCCTCAGTGCCAAAAACAAAGTCACATGTTTGTATAGACCCCAAGAGCTACAGACTAGAGATTTCGAAGGACAGTAAAAATGAAAGACAAGGAGCCTATGGGGGCTATGAGTGTATGTTGACTGGAAAAGAGATGGAATTGTAACAGTTACAGTGTCTGTGTCACTCAGTTTCTGCTTTCCTAGTCTGTTAATGAATAGGAAAGCAGTATTGACAGCTATATGCAATGCACACAGTTCTATAATCGGCCATAGTCCCCACCTCCTGCCTGGGGCACTGCCCCTCTCGCTGCTGACCTGTGACCTGGGAAATGGTCCAGCTGACCCCAGTTAATTTACGGCCACGGCCACTATAGTCAGGTTGACCTGCACATAAATGTATACACTCACTCTCCCTTCCGCTTCCATACATCTACTTACTATCTCACCCAGTTCGGCCATGCAAGAGTCGGAACCATTGCAACAATGGACACCCCTCTCCTAACTGTTCTGTGCATGTGTCTGAGTTTCTTTCAGCAGGCAAGGCCGCCACCCATGGCCCACAGCGGCAGCTACCTAGACATGACGATTGCCCAGAATAGAAAAACCTTCGTACAAGCCTCAGTCATGAGAGCATGTGTGGTGCTAATGCGCAGGTGTGACCTGAGGCCCTTTCGCACGGCACAGCGTGCCACGCCCACACCCGAGTCCCGACCCGAACATCACAGTGCCTGCTGCCCTGCCGGCTGCTGCAGACAGGGGTGAGAGTGCCGCCTACCTCCCGACTTGAGATAGGTCATAATAAATATATGTAGACAAAAAATATATATGTGGTTATTGCCTTCGGCAGAATTTACTGCGCTAACATTTTCACCTTATAAGTAAGCGCTTAAATTTGCCTACTGGTAGCATCGGCCCTGCTCATTACTCAATCTCAGGTCAAGTGAATGACTACATCCGCCCATATGGTAACCTAGACTCCCTCAAATGTTGTTGAAGCCTAAGGGACACCCTCCAAGAACAAGCACTGGCCCGTGCTGGTGTGCTGTGCACTCTGGCACACAACCACAAACTTCGAAAATGTGTACGAACTGCAATCTTCTAATTTTCTTTTAATGGGCCATGGTACGGTGTTCTCATACCGCACATGTTTGCATTAGAACCGTCGCAAACCAGAGCTGCGCATTTGTCTAGTTAATGTGTGCCTTAAGTATACCAAGCAACTGTTTTACCCCCTCAAGAAAAACAGAAAACGTGTATTAAGCACTAGAGGCCTCATTTACAAAACTGTTTTACAATGGCACAATCCCATTGAAAAACGCTTTATAAATCAGGTCCTAGCAATCTCTAGTGCTGTCCTAGCCATGTCTATACAGATCAGTTTGTCTTTGTTCCATGGGAAGTTGAAACTTGTTTATCACCGCAGTAGTTGTCATGTTGTTGTGTTTATTTAGTGTTTGATGTCATTTGAACCTTTTGGAAACACTGCGCTTTTGCGTATATAAATGAAACCCTGGTGCAAACCAATTTCTCACATGAGCATTGCCCAGGACCGTTTGTCACAACACGTTTTTCGGTGCCTGAATTCTAGATCCGAGGCGTGTCGCTGCTACCTCATATTTACACAACCGAGTCAACATGCAGGAGAAAAGTACCCGATCGCAGGGGTTTGCCTTACTCACACGCAGAAAGCCCTCCAATAAACCGGGGAATTAGAACCCTGGCCATTCAGAACGTTCAAATCAAGTGGGCAAATACATCTAAATCCGAATGAATGATATTAAATTACATTTCTTAGAGCTTGTACTAATTACAAAAATGAAAAGACCATCATTGGAAATATAATTTATTCAGGGCAAGATGACAACGCCACAGTCACAGGTACAGATGCAAACAATCATATTGAATTCAAAATGTAAATGCACGACCATGTAATACACATTTAAACAAAACCATATTTCCACGTCCGGATTAATAGATATTGGCAACCTAAACGAATCAACAATCTGGCAGCCACAACAAAATATATATACAAAATGCATAGCAAGAGTCGAATATTGAATAGTGTACGTTTCTTCCAATAATACCAAGGCTTTCCCAAGAGATTTAGGGCTGATTTACAAAAGCTATTTAGAATGGGAAAATCCCACTGAAAACCCCTTTGTACATCAGGCCCTTAGAAGACCTGCTAAAGAGCAATGAGGTATATTCGAGTATTTCAAAGTCATGTGGTCCCACCAAATGACCACTTTTTGTAACTTTTTCTGTCCCCCAATCCCCCTCAGACTACGGTGGGGTTATCCCTGCCACTGCCACACTATCCTACACTTCAGCCATGCCGTGACGCTGTGAGCCCACTCCTGTGGTGAGTAGGGCAGTCTGGAAGCCAAGAAACTTAACATAACCCCTTAGAATCCTTGAGCTGCCGTGCTATATCATTGTGGTTTCAAGTAATATGGTTATCCTGCATTCCCCTTTTTAATGATGCCTCATGATGAAAGTGCAAAAAAAAATGATTAACATTAACAAATTGTTTTCATTTGGTGATATTTTGGATTACAAAGACAGCTATAACTATACGGTATAATTTGTATTCAAAATAAATGAAACAGACTGGTGAGTTATACATTAGACTACTTAAGAAACGTTGCATAAATTCAAATAAAAAATATTCCACATATTGGGAACGTTGACACATGGGGCCAGTTAGAAAAAGACTACCACCCGCTATTTATCTGTATAGAAACGTTGCACTACTGTGGACGGACCCATTTTTGTCAAGCTTTAGTAACAGCAGCTGTCACGTTGATTCCTAACTTATGTATACAGTATGAATTATACATGTGATGGCAGAGACCAAGGCAAAGATTACATTACATTTGTATCAAAGCAAGGATTTTGTGTGACACCATTTGTCGCCTTCTATGTTTGCAACAGATAAGAGGCCTTCTCTATCATCTCTCATCCGGCTTCTCCATCCCCAGTTTTGGTGGGACTTCCTCAGGAGGTGCTGGGTAACATGCGCTCCATGGGTTTCTAATGGCAGATTGTAATGCTGCGGTTTTCACCCTCCCAAAATAAGGACTGATGGTGCGCTGATGCTCTTTTTTTAAAAGTATTGACCCCTCAAAGTTCACACCTCGAATAGTCCTTTGCCGTCCCTGCGCAATTGCGATAATCTGTGCACTACTCGTATTCGCAGAAATCCCCCTGTCAAACAGCCCTATGCACAAGGAGCGGCCGTAACGGCCATGACAATCCCCACGCATAGCAATTCCAGCCTTGCATACAGACCTTGGAGCACTCCTCGACCGCGAAGCAACGCACCACATGAAAGCAGCATGCGAACCCCCACAACCAAGGCAGAACCCCAGCGACACTGCATAGGGTCCCTCGTACCTATTGCCAGCACCCCATCAACATTCGTAACATGTCTCATAACAGTTGTCATTTCAGGGTAAATATGTGTGCGAACCCCCGTAAACCGTTCCAGCACCCCGCTAAACTGCTAACATGCAACCCTAACTTCTATCGGAATTCCGACTGTGTGCACACACTCCTAAATCCAACATGCGATCTTACCGCTGCACAGTGATGCCTATGCGCAAGTGTCTGTACACCTGCATACGGGTGGCGGTTACATCAAGAGCTTTGCATGGTCATTTCCCCGACACGAGGTTGTGCGGTCAGGTGCATGAATATAATTTCACATGCGCAGTTGTGGGCGTGAAATCGCCTCACGCGGGCTGTCCGTTGGAACGCCCACAATTGTCCTTGTTCTTCCTCATTATGCATGTTACGCCCCCTTCTCTGATCTATGCACAGGCCACACCCATGCTCTGCGAGATGTTTTGCGCAATACGATCTACTGCACGCAAAGACACACCGAACCTGCGCGAAATCCCTGCACAATACTGGTTTTCCCCACGCAGTCGTTTCCAGGAATCGGCGAACAGGGTTTTGCGTGTGTTTTGCCACATTAGGTCCCTATTTGCCTCAATAAATTCCATGAATCAGGCCCATAGTCTCACATCGGCACATTAATCCAGAAAGGGACGACCCACGGGCTGCTTCTGACCCTTCCCTTCAGCTTTCCTAGTCAAGTGCCACGCCCAAACGCAGAGCCATTGTTGCTGGTATTGCATTGCATTGTGGCCACACGTGGTGCAATGCCAACATTAATTACTTAGATATTTGTATTGTCCTTCACTGTTGTGTATATTCACTAATCCTGTGTAGTATATATTTGCAGCACCATTTAGGAAATTAGCTGTTGTTAACCTTTTGCACAGCATCCATGTCACTACAATGACCTGTTTCCATTTGCACTTTTCTGCTCTGCACCCTTCATTTTGTATAGCATAGTGTTTTGGAATTCTTTACTGCCAAAGAAGCGCTTGTGTTTTAGCAATGGTCTTTTTGTTGTTCAATGCATCCAGCATCTTCTTAAGCATGCAGGCCCCTGGCACCTCTCACTTGCACAGGGAATGCACACTGTGTGAACAGTGCTTCATGAGAACCATTTAAAGGTGTACATCTTGTGGTGTAAATTAGGGATAGGGGAACTGTCTTGAAAAAGATTCCAGCCTATTAAACCAATGGGGGGTACGACTCAGCTCAAACTTTCAAGCAAGTTTGCGGCTGAAGCTCGAAAAGATTAAAACATGACAACAATGGAAATTCGTTCCACTTTCATAGGTACAAGTTTTTCAGGGTTTGACTTAAATTCAGCTTTTTGGTAATAGTTAATTATCCAAGAATTCATAAGTGCCGGTGGCTAAGGAAATGACATACCATGCACAGATAACTGGATCCTGATGAAAAATCCGCGGAGGAAGTGCCTTTTTGCATTTTCTTTCATTTTTAGAAATGCACAGATCGCCTTGTCCACAAAGGTACCCTGCGTCTTTCTGTGGGACTTTGTGGCAGGACATCGCTGGCCATCTCCCTGGCATACATTGGAGTTGGGACAGCACCGCTGACACTAATGTATGCCAGGCTCCCACCACTCATGTGGGTTCTGGGGGCGCATTTAACCTGTCATTATGAATGTAGAAATGAAAATAATTTCTATCCATGTTTGAGGGATAGAAATGAAGAGTCCCCAGTGGTTTATGCTGCTGGCATCCCATTTAATAGCAGAGCAAATGCATGACAGGGTTGGCAATGACCCTGTCTTGCATTTTGCATTTTCTTGTGCTTAGTCCAAATAGGCACAAGATAATGTGACAATTTTCTGCGCATTTCAAAGAGCATTCCGTTTGTGGAATCGGGATGAGCTTTGAAATATGCAGGCACGCACCCTTTTTGGCAAAAATGTGCAAAGGTGGTGTAAAAGGGCATCTGAATGTGCGCATCTACGATGCACATTCACATTTAAACGCCCTTTTAGAATAGAGAAACGTTTTTTGGTCGCAAGTGATGAGTGGGGCAAGAAATCAAGGGGGCCCTAATTTGGGGGCGTAGCTTGTGGGATGGACCTGGCCTTAAAAATGTACAAAAAACAAAGTAAGGTAGGCAAACATTTCATATATTTGTATGCATACCTTACTATGGTTTATGTAGTATGCAAGCCATTTTTTATAAACATAGAAATATCGAACATATGTCTATGTTTATAAAAGATAGCTTGCATTCTACACAAACCATAGTAAGGTACGCACATAAATATATAAATGCTTACATTTATATATTTGTTTGCGTGCCTTACTATGCTTTGTGTACTTCAAGATGGCTTGAAATGTACATAAACCATAGTAAGGTACGCACACAAATATATAGCATTTATATATTTGTGTGCGTACCTTATGGTTTGTGTACTTTCCAAGCCATCTTTGTTAAACATTTCTATGTTTATAAAAGATGGCTTGAAAATTCCATCTTTTATAAAGCCCGAGGCGTCTTTGTCTGTCGGCAAAGCTTTATAAAAGATGGCTTGAATTGTGTACTTTTTAAACCATCTTTTATAAAGCTCAAAATATGTCGAGGAGTCCCCAGGTTCGCCAAAGGTTAAAGAAGTCTCAGCGACCTGTGGAAACAAAGGCACAGTAACTTCCTCTGGTGACCCCTCACGCGAGAGGCCACCATAGGAAGTTACAGTGACACAGCGATGCTGTGGCTGGCTGACACTTCTGTCAGCTTGCCTGACCTAATGGCGGGCACATCTCCCGTTGCACCAATGTTGTGGTGAGACCGGGGGCCCCCGGCTCAACCCCACTTTTGGGATACTGCTGGGGTCCGGCCCTGGCAGGCCCCGCCCCACTTAAAGCACTGGGACCCTACCTCGTACTTTCTTAAAATCCGCATGAAATGTAAGTATTTAACCAAATTCAAACGTACTCAGCTAATGTAGGTCTTGAGCCATCTCTATGGAGGCTTGACTGGCTCCAGCTGATTCAAACTTTTTCTTTAAAAGGTTCGAACCTGCCTTCAAGTCGAGCACTCTATGGCTTGCCCCTCCCAAGTATACGTGCAATACTTCCAAGAAGTAGGAATACAGCAAGTGATTGCTTTTATTCCGAAAAGTGGCCATAGTGTTTCTAGCAGGGCATCAGCCTGTCGATTTTCAAATGCAAATGTATAGGCGATATGTGCATATATATTTATGTTACACATTAAACATATGTCATACATCAGATATGTATCATATATATCACATATATATATATATCATGTATTAAATGCATGTCTCGCTTGAGTTCATATACGTGCGCTACTAGAGCATACATGTGAAACTAAACTCAGCATTTATACCAGAAACTAGAAAAAAAAATGGCTTATGGGGGCACAATTTGTGTGGGGCAGAAATGCAATGCTTCTTCCAGAAAGGGTCAATGAAAAAACCACCACAGCGTAAGCCCCCTTTACAGCAGGCTTGGGACGAAAAAGCAAATCGCTAGTCTATTCTGCAAACCGGCAACACTCTCACTGATTTACAAAGCGTTTTTCAGTAGGATTGCACCATTGTAAAACACTTGCGTGACTCAGGTCCTCAGTGGACTGGCGAAAACAGCGCAAAGGCGTGATTAAAATCGGTGGGCCTGACTCACAAAGCGTTTTTCAATGGGATTTTCCAATTTGTGAATCAGGGCGGCAGTCTTTTACCTACGAGGTAATAAAAAGGACAAAAGGTGGACGCCAACACCTAACTTTTTAGCCATATGGATAGGTGCAAATCCTTCTGAGTGCATTCTTTAGGATGCCAGTGAAAATAGATAGATGCATGGGTTTAAAGGGCCCAAAAGTGCACACTCAAGCTTGGGAGCCAGGCTGAACTCACAATGCTGCTTTTGGTTTTCCCCCAGTGTAGCACATATTTAAAGTTACTTCTCTACAGTGCTACAATACACCACACAGAAGACAATTGATGAAGACTGTGCTGGCTGTGATTTTGGGAAGTGACATGAAGCCCAAAGGTTCAAAAGGCCTATAGTCCTATTGAAAACATTTGTGTAATTCAGGTCCTTCGTCTCTCCCCGATAAAGGTCACGTTAGGGGGTTAGAGGCACAAACTGCAGCCCCCTCTTCAGAAACCCTTCTTGGCTTTCAAGGCTCAGCGAGCGTCCATTTTGTGCAGACTGATGAAATGCAGCTGTGCAGAGAGGAGTGACCTTCTTGACCGTGACTTGGCGGGAGATTGAGTGGCAGGCAGGGGGTCAGCAGTAGCGCGAGGCCATGTTATGGCAGCAAGGCGTGCATTTATGTGCACTTTTCAGGACCTGAGTGGCAGACGGCAAACATCTGCCCACTGATAAGTTGAATGTTTCACCTCCAAAAGGGTTCCTTCGGGGGAAAAACGTGTGAATGTGGGTGCCTGGTTTGGTACTTGCATTGTGTACATGTCACGCTCTTGTCAGATAGGAAATAAAACATTGTAAACAGAGGGCTAAGTTCCCTTCGCCCTGCACTCTCCGGTTTCATTTAAAACTCATCAACTGAGCCTAGTATTAACGTGATCAATGGCAGGAAACGAGCGGATCAGATGTTAATAAATCTGAAACGGATACCACCCGCAGTCGAGACAAATGGTATCTCCGAAATGAAAGCGTGGGCACGAATTAATGCGCTGATATATAAGCTTGAATTGAGACAACAAACATGCATTTTTAAGTTTTCATTAAATAAGACACTGGCAAGACATTTGCAAACAACGCAAGCTCGTCATGCTTTGAAAACCAGTTCTACAATATAAAACCACGGCTCGGTTATCCTAAAATGTTAGCTTCCAGGTTTTATTTTTCTGGAAATGGTCTAATAAAAATTGTTCAAATGTGCATTTTCGTGAATAGTTCGTAATGTCATATTCTCTTTATTAATTGAAACGCATGTTTAAAGTGGCATATTCATTTGCGTGGTATTTACTAACAGTTAAGGACGTGTTAAGGACATTACAATGCGTGCTACCTATTGCACCTTCTGCGATGAAACCCCTATTAGGAGTTAGTAAATGTCCACCTTATCTATTTAACGCGCGTGGTTTGTTGTTGCGATGTTTTACTTATCTTGCTCGCCAGCCTCTGTGGTCCTCGTCAGCGTGCTGGGAGCCCACCTCCCTTGCCACGTCCTCGGAGTGTGGTCTGCTCTCCGTCTCCCGACTCTCCTGGCTGCTGGATTAAATTAGAAAACGCTGGCAGGTCAACGGGCGGAATTTTCTCTCCATCCTACGCCGCCATTCCGCCATCTCTCACCTAATTAGGACCAGCGAGGGATCATCCTTACCGGATTAACCTTCGGTAAATTGTGCGCATGCAACATGTGCCCTCCTGATTAAACCAGAGCCGGGGCTGCTGCCCGTGGTCCCCCTCCAGCCACCCTGGGAATCCCACGTAATGTATTTCAGATGAGTAAAAACAGGGCTATTGAGTTTGCCATGTAATAAGAACACGACGACGCATGCAGTCACATCTAATTCTAGCTGACCAGCTCCACATGCTTTCCACTAGGTAGACCATGCAAATGACAGAGGTGTGCCGTATGCATCCCAATAACACAACATATGTTTCCTAACATTGCACAGCACATTATCAGTACAAAAATAAGAAGGGAAATAGTACTGGTTAACTAAGGATACAACTGAAACCAATAGACACCTTACCACACCAATGAGCATTTCTAAGATGCACCTGGAATCCGCTAACATTTTCTCTGCGGCAACTTAGTGGATACTAAAAATATACTTGCCCTGGATCTGTAAATGTTTCTTTAGAATTGGATCCACTATTCCGTTAAAATAGTACATTGTTTGGCTTGACTTTCTGGGAGTAGGAGTTTGTTTTAAATCCTCAGTCCTTCCTACTCGGTTTCCAGGAAATTGATCCAACTGTGTCCTGGTCTCAGTATGCAAATATTTATACTGAAAAGATACAGATTCTCCGAATGAACTGAGAAGCAGGACACAGAGTCAACGTTTGTTTTAATTGGTTCCGAGCTATGGCGAAGGGTCTTTTTGGAGTTCACACATGCAGCAAATAAACCAGCAGCACTGCCTGGAATAGCGCAAAGATACAATGAATACATGACCAATTCTAACTGAAACACCCACCAGACAATCAGTTGCCCGCTGCTTGCATCTGCCCATTCATCTTTCAAGCAGAACATATAGCTAATGGAATGTTTCTGAGAAGAAATTCTGGATTCCAAATGGCTTATTTTGGACGAAAGACTAGGCTCGTATTTCTGATGTATAGCCCTCTCCCAGTTCTGGCACTATTTGTATCATATGTAAAGCGTCTAGGTTGTAGGCAAACACTTCTTCCATCAGCCTGGTGCAATCACATTACCAGTAAATAATCATAGCATCATCATTCAATATCAAAGTATCATTAATTTTCAAAGTATGATAACACTTAGATGAGTAGCCTGGTACAAAACATGTTAGCATAGTTACTTACTAAGCATTGACCTGCAACATATATGACAGTTCTAGAAATCTATTTCAACTCAGGCCTGCAATGGATGCTTGGGAGAATATAGTGTAAGCATGTTGCCCACTACCACCATCAACTATGTTCTTCAACTCAAAATGTGTTGGCCTAGTTCCTAGGTCTAAATGTTAAATCACTGTATTCTGTGTGGTGCTTCCTCGAGGAATCGAAATAGTGATTGGTAATTAGTTGCATTCCCTTGCAAAGCATGCAATAAGTACACAGTGCCTACCCACACATTGCGGCCATTTGACTGCATTTGGTGAATGGTTGTTTTGCCGCATTTATTGCACCATTCTTTTGGAGGTATAGGGTGTGGGGTATTTTCAGCACCAGGATATAGATGAACTGCATCTGGCTAAGTCAGGCCCAAAGCTGCAGAAATATGGAAGTCTAACTGCTGACTGCAAGACAAAAACCCAGCAGTGAAGCCTCTGTCAACCAACTTTTGATGGAGGTACTGAAGTGAAGTTTTGCCAAACGCGCATTGTGCAGCTCTTTTTATTGCAGACTATGTCAACAGAAGAGAGATAACCAGGTCAGACCACATGTTTTGGGAACAGTAATAGTGTGTTAATTGTGTGAAAAGTATGCATGTAATAAAGAGGATACCATAGGAAATCATATTTTGCCCTTAAACCGGGCAAGCATGAACGATACAGAGATGATTCATATATTTCCAAAAAGTACATAAAGAGCACTATCTGTTGATAGGACGCCCCTCAAAATTCGATCCTGGGAACCAAAGTTATAAGTCAAAATATGATTGCAGCATCCGAGAATAAGGTACAGATCAGAGAGCCATTAGCTTATTGAATCAAATATTTGTCTATAAAATGTCATGATCCTAACTTTAATCCTGTCAATGGAAATCACAAAAATCTGGTATTCGCAAAGGTAAAACCACCTGCCGACACCAGACACAGTTCATTGCAATTGGTATGATCAGGCTGATTTATAAATATATGGGTTATGATCCTTATTTAAAAATTGGAGGAAAGTGCCATGTTAGAGATTTTTAACTTCATATTGTAAGTGACTTCAATCCAGCACTCCAACTAAGTCAATGCCTAGTCTGGGATGCCCAATGGAAGCCCTTATTTATATATTTTTATGTCAAAGTTCTTTAAATCTGGATAATGAACCATTATATAACGCCCCTCTCTTTGGATCTCTCCGACCTCACTGAGCCAAGAAGTAGGTTTGTTTTTGCAAATTAAAAGGTTTATTTGAAGAATTGAACAATATATATATATCACACTTTTATGAATAGAACAATATCTGAATAGCACACTTATGAATATGAACAGTAATCAGTAAAGGGTAATATCACAATATCAACAATCTCTTTAATCAGTTAGGAGTAGGAATAGGAGAATAAGGTAGCAAAGAATACTTTTATGGTTCAAGGAAATGCAAAGATGGGAAAGAATGCAACACAGCAATAAACTTGATATGATTTCAATCAAAAGATAATATGATCACTTTTTCCCCTGTGACTACTCACTCCCCCCACTTTGCAATATGAAGAGATGGAAATGAGGGCACACAGGTTTCAGGAATATGAATCAACAATGCAGTTCAATTCCAGTTCCCCCACCAAGCTTAAAGAGAACAGGTATGATTTTAAAAACAGGCAAAAATACTTTTGAATGCGATTGCAATGAATGTGAAAAATATGCTAAAATGATTTTAATTCACTAAAGGAGATTCCGCACTAGTGGGAATTACTTTGGATTGGTACAGGTCAACACTAGCAATGATTCATGAAGGATTATCAGATTGAAAACGAATTCAGCAGTTGCAAACAAGAAACAGCTATTCTGACATGTGGTGAAATGGAGCTAAATTGCAATTCGCAGCAATTTTTCCGCGTGCGTAAAACACGATTAGAGAAAAACTATAAGGAATAGGTGCGGTTCAAAAGTTACAGAGGTTTTTGTGAAGGTAGATTTTCAGAAATATAGTCAAGATTTGAAAATGACTGATTGCGCTTTACAGATTTGGAATCAACAGGTTGGACACAAGATTCTATAATGCAGTTCTGGACAGGTTGAAATGGATGCGAGAGGATATCATTGCAACCCCAGGTGTGGAGAGGGCAGGAGCCCCCACATCCATCAAGGATGAGGCCCCTGCATTGACAAGCTGCGAGCCACGACATACACGCTGCATCCGAGCGGCTGCCTGCACCCCTGCGCTGGACTACACCAGCTGGGCTGATTCCTGCCCTGCCTGGGCACCACACTGCTGCCCCAGACCCCTACAGGCCCTGCATTTGCTCCCAAACCGCACGCACCGACATTGAGCAAATCCAAATTTGTCGGGCGCGATGCGGGATGATAACGAGGCTGAGACGCCTCTGTGTTGCTAAGCAACGCGTGTTTGTGCGCCCTTTTTAAGCACAAACATCTGCCGGCAGGCAGAAGAGCTGGCGGCCATCCGAAGGCCTCTTAAGGCCAATTGTCCCTGTTTGCCCCTGTTCGCCGCTGACCGACGCGAAGGCGCTAGCACCATGAGTGGACATCTGTCTCCTATTCTCTTTATTACGAACGCCGGTTCGCACACTTAAGCTGCCCTGTCCTAAGCCTACTGCCAAGTACTGCCACGGACCCAATGATGCACGCCTACCTGAAACCTCTGGTAAGCCATCACTCCGCTAACCTCCCTAATGACTTCCATCTATTGCCAATGATTTCATTATGCCTTATGGTCGCTAAAGACCACTCCTGCCATTATTGATTGTGCCCTGGTCGCTCCTAGACCACATTGTAATTGCATTGTGCCTTATGGTCGCTAAAGACCACTTCTGCCATTATTGATTGCGCCCTGGTCGGTCCTAGACCACATTGTAAAATACATTGCACCTATCTCTGCCCACTCAACCCCCACCAATATAATGCTGGCTCTCCTTACCATTATCATGTTCCCTTTTTGTATAGTCCCTAATGCTATGCCATGCTCAAGAGGACATTTCATCAAGCTTGGCGAAGGACTAGCCAGACTAGGTTGTCAATGCCACTTTCCTATCCCCTGCCCCACCCCCTTCCTCCCCACACACCCCCCTTTCCCCATACCATCTCCCCAATCCCACATTACACCTACCACCACCAAGAATGCAGCAACCTCAGACTTCCCGTGCCTCAGTCCCAACCCGTCCACATACAAACACACCAAACCTATTAGCATTAATGATAGGACTACACCCATTCTGGCTATTGAAAGACTCAATAGACTCATGTCTAGAACTAAAATGTCCCAACTAGCTACCTCACTCACCACCACACCCAATACACTGACCAAACTAAACACCACGGCCATCAATTTCCAACACAAAAGCCTCCACAACGCACCACTCAAACACCAAACCAAGAATAAAACCACTGATTTTTCCCCCATTTTAGGTAACACACTACCCCTTGCCCCCACCTCCACCCTCAAAAGTGCACTCATCAATGCCCGTTCACTAGGTGCCCATGCAATAGATATCCATGACCTCATCGAGGACCAACATCTTGATATGCTGGTGGTCACTGAAACTTGGCTTCACCCAGCGGCAGGACCACTTCTAGCCCTTGCCATTCCCCCGGGATTCAGCATCCTTAGAACAGACAGGACAAACACCCAAGGAGGTGGAGTTGCCATAATAGCCAAAACCACTCTGGAAATCAGAGTCTGCCCAATAGAACAGATACAAGGTTATGAACTCCTACTAGTGAAGTATACTTCCAACCCCAAAACCACTACCAACTTACTAGTGGTGTACAGATCACCCAATAAAAATACACACCCCGATTTGGACATCCCGCTACTCCTAACTCTCCTCATCAAGCCCAAAACTAAATGCATAGTTCTCGGTGACTTTAACCTAGGATACAATGACCCCCTGGACTCGGAGGCATCTACATTCTATACAGCCATGTCAGAAATGAATTTCGTACAGCTGATAGATAAAGCCACCCACTCAAAAGGAAGAACCCTGGACTGGCTTCTCACTCTTAATTCTCTAGTCACCATTGACTCCATCCTCCCAGTCAATTGGTCAGATCACTATGTAATTAACTTCACTATAGACAACGCCAGTACAGATCACATCACCCCCAAAAAAGCAGAAACTTTCGAAACTAGAAATATCAAAAAGCTCTCTTCCGACAAACTCACTCCAGCCCTGAGTGCTGCCCTTGCCCATACGGTTCTAGGCACCAGTAACCTTTCCTACCTAGCAGAACAATACCAAGAATGCCTTACCCAAACTATTGACCTACTTGCGCCCATCACCACTAAAATCCGCAGACCGGACAAACGTTCCTGTTTTTGGTTTAATGAGGAACTTGTAGCCTTAAAACGCACAAAAAGATCACTTGAACACCTCCGTAAGAAAAACAATACCCCAGAATCGGCATTAGCCTTCGCTGACGCCAACAAAACATATAAATCAGCAATAATCACCCAAAAAGCCAATGCCTTCAACATTCGCATTACTAGTGCTTCCTCAGACAGCAAAGAACTGTTTACCATCCTTAGAGAGCTTGAAAACCCGTGTCAAACCTCAGCACCCTCCAACGCTAGTAAAGACTGGTGCACCACTATACAAAACGCCCTCTCATCTAAAATCCTCCTACTGCAAAATAAAATCGATAGTAAAAAAACACTCCTAGCTGACAAAACTCCACCCACCATATCAATGACCACATCAAATGCCACTGCTGGCCCCCCATTTCAATTCACACCAGTGTCTATCAGAGAAGTATTTGACACCATAATGAAACTCAAAACCTCCAACTGTAAAGAAGACCAATTCCCCTCCCACCTAGTGAAACTCTGTGCCCCCACCCTTACACCCATCATCACTGAATTCATCAATGCCTCTTTCCTCACAAACACAGTCCCCACCAGTATCAAAAAAGCCTGGGTGACACCACTTCTAAAAAAACCATCCCTGGACCCGTCAATACCCACCAACTACCGACCTATTACAATGGTCCTTTTCCTCTTAAAAATAATTGATAAAATAGCCTTCTGCCAAATTCAGAACCATTTGGAACACCATCAACTATTAGGAGACCGTCAGTCAGGATTCCGTCCCAACCATAGCACAGAGACAGCCCTCCTTGATCTGAAGATGCAAATGGATGCCACTAGAGAAGCAGGTAAACTCTGTCTACTGATGCTCCTGGACCTCTCAGCGGCCTTTGATTTGGTTGACCACGATAAACTCTGTAACACACTAGCAAACAATTTCAACCTAGCTCAGAACGCCACCAACTGGATCAAATCATTCTTGGCCGATAGGACTTCCAGAGTATCCATCGGCAAAGAATCAGCAGACCCAGTGCCTGTCCCGGCAGGTGTGCCGCAAGGCTCGTGCCTAGCCCCCACTATGTATAATGCCTATACCAAGCTATTATTCGCAGCGTTGGATGCCATGGGTGTCATCTATACCAACTTTGCCGATGACACCCAAATCCTCATTCCTCTCTCAGGCAATCACGAACAAGACTCCCTCCTGGTTAACCAAATCTACTCACTCATTCAAAACTGGATGGCTAATAATAGCCTTTGTCTCAACAATGACAAAACCGAGCTCCTCATACTAGGCTCCTCCATCAAAATCAATACCCTTGAGCCCGCTTTCAAATCATTCACCATCGATGGAACCATAATCCCTGTTCTTAAATAAGTCAAGACCCTTGGCGTCTACTTAGATGCAACACTATCCATGTCTAAACAAGTTAACACATTAGCCTCATCCACTTCCTACACCTCCAAACTCATCTCCTTCAGCCGTAAATTCCTCTCAGCCAATAACTGCGTTACTCTAGCCAGAGCACTCATACTGTCTAAGCTAGACTATTGTAATATCCTCTTCCTTGGCACCTCCAAAGCCAACATAGCCAAACCTCAACTCATGCAGAACAAAGCCCTCAGAGCAGCCTTAGGCATCAAAAAATCTGAACATATCTCTAACACCAGAAGAGACCACCTCTGGCTCCCCATCCAAGCTAGAATTCTATTTAAAACCCTGAGCATCACTCACAAATGCAGGGCTAACAATGCACCCAAACACCTCAACAACACAGTCATGATGAAGCCCCAGACCAGACTCCTCAGGTCCAATAAAAACGCATAACTTGAAACCCCTAGATACAAAAGAGAGAAAGCAGGGGGGTAGCAGATTCAAAACACTGGCCCCCAGACATTGGAACACTCTACCCACCCACATTATGAACGAAACTTCCTTCCCTAAATTCAAAAGTTTCTTGAGGACTTGGCTCTTCAATAAGTACTAACAGAACCAGAGCACTAATCCGCTCCAATTCACTGTACATATCTGACTGCTTTGTATATTGTTGTATAATATCTGACTATTTTGTATATTGTTGTATATTATTGACTGCTATTCCTGTGTACCTCTGTGTTCATTCTAAGATTGCATTCTCCCATTGTCTGTAACTACGCCGTGATACCCCCGGGTCTGGGCGTATAACAAATGTAATAAAATAAAATAAATAAATAAAATAAATTACTTTAAACTAAGAGATTGGTTATGGGCAGTTCTAGACTAGATACTCACTCCTAGGCTTTGGACTGGAATGGGCCTCGTCAAAGATCTGGTCAAGGGTTTGGCTTCACTCTCGCCACCGGACAGGTCTCAGGCACTCTGGGTTCTGCTCTCAGCACTGCACTGTGGTCTGGGTGGTCTCTTGGACTGGATCTGACGGGTTCTGGATACAGCGCTGCTTTATGAGTCTGGACCTTGGTTCTAGCACTGGGTTCTTAGCTAGAAGCAAAACAGCTCAGCCAGGCTGTTGAATGGTTTAGTTAGGCCCCGTGGAAGTTTAGGGGTAGGAATCAGGTTTCTTGGTTCTGAAGGCCTGCTGCAAAGAGTTCAGTTTTGGGTTAGGCCTCTGCTTCAGGGTTCTAGAGTTTGGTTCTAGAGTTTCTGTCTAGATCTGGAGTCTGGAGTCTTCCTGCAGGGTGCTGCACCAAGAAATCAGTTGAGTAGTGGAAAAATGTGTGTGTCCTATCTGTCCTCACAGTCCCTATTTATGTATTTCCAAAGTGGGTGGGGAGGCTGATTCTGCAATGCCCAACCCTCTAAGGATCTGATAGGTTAGAAGATTTCCTATCCCCTGATTGGAGAAAGGATCAGCGTGTCGGAATGAGTCAGAGTGATGCTGTGTTTATGGTCCAAAAGAAATCCCTCCCTTTTGCTTTTACATAGAAAATCTATTTTTCCCAAAAAACATATTTCCCAGATACACAAGTTGTTGAGAATACATAATTACATGACAGATTGCTTGAGGTGCATTTCTGTTCAAGTCCCATGTTTCTACGAGCTTGGGTTCAGAAATGACAACATTTTCGCGCTTTTGGAGGGTTTCTCAATATTCATTCTGCACCAAATTTGATACATGCATGCATATCCTCTCTGAGCATATTACTGTAAGTTTTCATGTTTATAGCAAAAACACTGCAGCTACAATATGAATAAATTATAATATGACCCACATTTTTAACACATACATTAAACAATTTCTTCCTTCAAGCCTTTTCAGAATATAGTTTTGAATTGTATCCACCTCTTAGGCTTCTGATAGCAAGTCTTTCTTTGGCATAGTTTGGGGTTCAATGTACAAGTTTACACAAATGGTTTTAAAATGCTGGCTTCTTGGTAGAGGCGAGTACCGGTATTACACCCATTCTTGACAGATTTCTTCCAGCAAGCAATCCTCAAAATATACTTTGTTCAGAGATAGATACACTTCTGTGGACCTTATATTCATGTAGATTCTTGCGGGAGAATGGTGTTGACCACCCAACAAGGAGGTGGGATCTTTTTGGGTGGTTTGTGAGCCATGATTTCTACAAATTTGACACCAAATAAAAACGGACTTTTGAAACTAGTTCTGTTTCTTTTGCAATGATTTTGCTCTGTGAGCAGCCAAATGGTGGATTTTGGCAGTGATCTCCTGTGTTACCACTGACATAGGAAAAAGTAAATGGTGGCCTATTTTTCAGGTTTTCACTGCGCACTTTCTGGTGATTTCTGGTGAGCAGCATGCTTTCCGGCGGCCATTGTTGCAGGGCTTGGATCAGTGGGTTGATACATCCCACAATATCTGTGTTGTTCAGAAATGCAATGTCAGAAGGGTGGTGTAAGAACTCCCAGAAATAGGGCATGGAGACCCGACGACCAGTCATTGGGGAGAGGCTAGACCTTGTTAAGTGGGAAGAGCAATAGATGTCCAATCAGAATCATTAGCCACTGAGTCAGTACATCCTAATTTAGATATTTTCGGGCGTGGTTAGGAGGTTTTAAAAGTCTATACACAGTGGCAAAAGGAGAACTAACACTTCAAGGAAGAAAGGAGGAACTAAAAGGGAGGAGAAAGGTGGCACTAAAATCTGGAGAGGCAGGTAGGAGGGTTGATGCTGGACCGTCATTCATGACAGAGAGCAGGAGAGGCAGACAGAAAGGTTGATGCCGGAGGTCCATCCAATACAGAGACAACGAGAGGCAGTCTAACCAGGCCCTATAGTTCCTTTGGGATGACGCAAGATGATTTTGTGATGCACCTGTGCAGAATAAGAGATATTCAGAGTAAGTACATTAATTCCAACAGAATAAACCATTGGTGCGGATCTATTTCAATTAATATCATCCCCCTATATAATCATTAATGGGGTGGATATCCAGAAGTAGATCCCTATTATTTCCTGATGAACTAATAATTAATTGAATTCCCACATAGCCGAAGGGCACATTAGTGATCTCAGGGAAATTCGAAAATCTCTAATATCTCTCCAAGTGCTGATAATGATATGATGATCTAAAGTAATTTTGGATAACCTATATCCTTTAAGCCGACCCTAAAAATCCCTTAAAGGGGAGAGGTGCATTTAAAAATGAAATTCCAAACTGTTCAACACTCCCCGAACCCTGCATTAAAACGAGCGGGTACAAATAGTAAACTGAATCTCTGGGTCTGTGCTGTGCCGAAAAGTACAATCTTTATGAAGCAATGGGAAAATAGTTGATTTAAAAGCACACTCTCCATAAGGAGTGCAAAAGAACTCCACATTGAAAGGGGACATTCTCCCTGTAAAGTAGCAAATTGAAAGGTTTGTATTATTTGCTGAGATGAATATTTCATTAAATGTTTGTCGTGCTAGATTATAAACTAGAAATTAAAACTGTACATGTGGTTGTGTTTCAGATGTTCTGTGATCTTTTGTTACAAAAACGTACTGTGTTTTTAACTTGTTGGTAGCAAGAAGATTGTTAGGAAGGAAAAGTTTTGTGCCACACAGTAAAGTGGTGTGCTTCTTGATGATCATTGTGTGAATTAGGATTTTGTTGATTAATCAAAAATAATAAATCTGTATTCTTTCTCCACCCCAACCTGGTTCCTGGCTTACAGATAGCAGAAGGGGTTAGGGAGTACAGTGGTGTCATATGCATCAAAGGCAACGTTAGTCAAGAAACAGATTAAGTTATCAATTTGTGTGGCACTTGAAGGGTTTCAGGTCTAATGAAACTCCACAAATTAATTGTCACCCAATAAATATATTCTACAGTGGTAAGTGACTGTTTATATGTGATTTTTAGGGGTTTGGCAGAGAAGGGGTTAAGGGGCTTTGCAGAGAAGTGAGATGGCATGGGTGGGGTCAGAGTGGCTTGGCCCACGTAAAAAAAAGACAGACAGACCCACGCACCCTGGCGCTGTAGCCCTGGGGGAAGTGGCCTGGGGAGTGGCCTGTTACACCTGTCCTCTCTCACCCCTGCAGCACCGTGATCGTGGACTTCAGTGCTTGTTGCATCTGTTTTGGATTCTAAAGACTGTATTATATATGGCCACACCCCAAAACTTCAAAAAGACAGACCCGCGCACCCTAGTGCATGCGCCCTGGCGGAAGTGGTCTGGGAAGTGGCCTGTTATGTCCGTTGCGACGGCTTGCAGGCAGCAGGCAGTAGAAGACCCTAATAATGTGACCTACCACTTAGTTTCTTATTTTTTTTCTTTTTTCTTCTTTGAACTGTGCTATCGCAGCACGACATTTATGCAAGGGACAGTGCATAGGTAGGCTCCTTGTTCATCTCTATTATTGCCATTAAGCTGAGATTTAGCTGTGGCCCTGAACTCATAGAACGTGTGCTGTCCTAATAAGGTTGACTTTAATTGGTCAAATGCATTCTGGACCTCGAACAAGAAGCGTGAAGATGCAGGGGGCGTGGATGTATGAAGATATACTATATGCGCCCCCCGTCTTCACGCCCGTAAAGGGTACAATGAGAATAGCATTAAACATTCCTCTTCCGCCATCTCCCTCAGATATAAGTGACTCCCTGATGTTAGAACAAGAGGAGAAGGAGAGTTCACTTTTCGTTATAGAATCAGGAGACAGTATGTGTGTGGGCTTTGAAGAGATGGCGGTGGAAAGCCTAAATGGGGTGGGGAACAAACCAAATCGGGTGCAACTGCAACAATCCTTCATGGATACGCCTCCAGCGTTTCAGTCGGAGGAAGATTTGCTTCTTGCACTCTCACAGTACCCCCTGGGACTGGAAGAGGGGGCGGAGGACACGCTTCCTTTGACTCAACATAAGCTAAATCATCTGGGGCAAGGAGGGAGGGGTGGACTCTGAGGTCCTTGTTCCAATAATAGCGGAACTCAGACTTCATACTGCCTGCTTAAAAGACATAACTCTGCTCTTGGGAAAACTCTCAATAGAAGTAAGAGAGAAGAACAGGGATAAGTGGGGTGCACCGCTGGTTTTAGATGGGAATGAGCAGGGGGGCTTGAGTGCTGTCCCAATAATTGTACAGATGGAGTCTAGTCCCCTTCAAAATAATGTAGTGGTTAGGGTAGGGATTATTGTGGAGCAGAACGGTGATATACCTATCTCTACTTTTCAAAGACACGAGAACAAAAAGAAAAGAAAAAAAAAACACTTATCTAACCAACATCCACCAATGAATAAGGCAGGGAAAAAACGATCTCAGAGAAATTGGAGGGTGCTTCTAAATCCTGAATCAGTGATTGACATGAGGGAGGGGGAGGAGGCGAAAAACACCTTATCGGAAGAAATGAACCATAAAGGGTTAAACAACAATAATAACAAAATAATAACAAAAAAAGGAAAAACACAACAGCTCTGTAGGTAAGGTGGAAAAATATAACACCCCCCCCCCCCCCCATCAGCTCACAGAACAGGAAGGAAACCAAGAAAACTGTCAATTCGGGTAATACACAACAGCCAGCACTGTCTATAGAGAAGATGCATTTAGCATTTAGCGAAGCCTGACATGCAGATTGGTCCGACCACTTTTCTGGAGGTCTTTAATTAGCAGATGAGAGACAGGTCAGACATCTGTCAGATGAGCCACAAGGTGTCAAACCCATGATAATAGAAACTTCGCATAGGAAGGAATTACTTATAAACGGCATAGAACAGGTGCCAGAGAAGACTGATATGGGAACTGTAAAGGGTTTGCAAAAAAATCCTTCATTGGAAGCCTTTATAAGAGCAACTATTGGGCAAATGATGCCTCAGCACTTAATCCCGAGAGAGTATATTCTCCCTCGTGGAGGGGATGTGGCTAAATCGTTTTCTGAAGTGGAGGAAAGTGGGGGGGCGAGGAACAGTCCAGAGGCACTCGCTAGTAAAGAGATACCCCTGCAGTGGATGTGAAGGAGCAGGAAATCAATGAAGTATCAAAGCAAAGTCCTCTGGGGAAAGGGTCCAATGTGAAAATGCAAGATCAAGCAATTATGGAGGCGTCATCGGGGAGTGTTCCTGTCTCGCTATATCAGAGCGATTTAAAACACATTCACTGGCAGGCTTCCACTTTTCCAGACAATCCGAGCATCATCCTATATTACCTGCTTGAATATGGGGGCCTTCATCATTGAAGAGACCACGAGTTGTAGCTTTACTAAATGAGATTCCAGCGCTCAGACTTATATCCTCAGCCAATCTTAAGCTGATTGACTTCATACACCTTTAGCGCTATGACTATGTTATAATAGTATTTCTTTCTCGTGCCATTTATGAAGCATTACTGAAGGAACTGTCTCAGTTTAATAGACTAGGCTATGACATGGTCATCTTTAGTCAGGGTTGGTTATTACCAAATCAGGCAGATAAAGAGCAGGAACTCAGGAGGGTAAACCAGGTATGGAGAGGTGATATCAAGGGACAAAGGCAGCTCCCCAATGTTACAGATGAACATAGCTGGAGTGGGTTAGCACTCACTCTAAGAGACTCCACCTACCAGCTAAAATCTTTGAGAAAAGATCTTTAACCAAGAGAACAACACAAGTGATATTACTTTGGTGTCCATGGAATACCAGAGGATTGTCTCATCTCTCCTCCTCCAGTGAGCTGTACTCGTTTTTAAAAGAAAGTAATATAGTGTGCATCCAGGAATCCTGGATGGCAACTGAAATTAATTTGGATGGTTTTGATTGCCGCTTTCAATTGGTGAAAAAGGCAAACTGGGTTGCCCATCTGGGAGTCTTCTAATAGCCATCAAGATACAGGAGGGGTGGGAAATTTTGGAAGGAATACATTCATTAAGAGGAATGTTGGCAGTGGTGGTGGTCTTGAAAAGGGGGAAGCGGGAAGGGGCAAAACACTTTCTTACTGTGAACATGTATTGGAATTCAGTGCAGGACTTTTCCCTCTTTATAGAGGAGCTAAAAGAATGTGTTACACAGATGATACTCAGATATAGTTGGCTACATATAGTGGTAGCGGGTGATTTCAATGCGGAGATACCAAAGGGAGCAATCTCGAATCATGATATGGAAATTGAAGTGGGTATATTAACAATGCAGAAGGGAGAGGGACCATGCACAATAGTAAAGGGCCCAGGGCGAGCAACAAGAAAGATTATACAGTGGCATGTATGGTATAGTCTATTTACGAATTGGCGACTACACTAATTCAATTCTATGCTAAGTCAGGATTTGGACCCATATACTTGGATGGATGGGTGTAGGGTCTCTGCTATAGATCATATATTTATGTCCCAATGCCTATTTGATGCTTGTCAGAGGTTCAAAATCATAGATACTTTGCAAAGTGATTACTGACTTCTGGAGGAGAAAATTAAGGTAGAGCAGGATCAAATAGAAGCAAAGCGTTTTCCTGCCAATCTGGTAGTGAATAATTAAAAAAATAGAATCAAATGGCATTCGGGAAATGTAGGAAATCTAAATATGGTATTTGTGGCAGACTTTCACAGCAACTAATTGGAAACAATACTCTCCACTTTTACGCATTCCAAATTTCCTGCTTATATAGATAATCTTATTGCACAATCTGTTAAATCAAGGCACAGCGTGGCAACTAGTCTCTCTTGCCCACATGTGTATGATCCAATAGTTAACTCATGGAAAAACCAGTCCAAAAAGGAGATACGTTGCCTGATGAATTCCACCGTAGCACAGGAATTGAAGACTGCTGATAGTCATCACCAAAAACAGCAATTGAGAAATTGGTTAAAGAGTCTTTGGGCCCAAATGCTGCAGGCGGATAATGAAGCCAAAGATGGCACCGCACAACAACTTTGGTGTCTGTTAAATACTCTTTAATCTTCCCAAGTATCAGTACAAACAAATTTTATATCCCAATGGGCTAGTCATTTTGGTACTCTTTATGCCGCAAAATTCCCTTTGCCAGTAAATATAGTGGCATTAAGGAATCATAGATGGGAATGCAATTTCATGATATCAGATATAGAAAGGCAAATTCAACTCGGGCCAGAATGGTTTAGCAAATATTATCTTTAAGGCTAATTCTGAGATTTGGGCAAAGGCACTGATGACACTGGTCTCAGATATCATTATAAACAGGCAGATACCAGTGTCATGGCACCTTACATCATTCCTATATATAAGAAGGGAGACAGGAGCCTCCCAACAAATTATCATCCAATCGCCATAATGGACGTTGATTCCAAGATTTTTTCAGGCCTGGTATTAAAGCAAGTCATAGAGTGGTAAGAACACAACTCAATCTTTGTCATGATCACTGTTTCCAAGGAGCCAGGACCAGCCCAACGCCCTTGGAAGCAGACCCCTAACCCTAATCCTAGGCACCAGCCGGTCCCTACTGGGACCTTTTGGACCCTGTCCTGGCGCCGGTGGCACCAGGCTCATCAAAACCATCGGTCCCGGCACTGGAAGCGCCGGGCTCATAATTGGTGTGAAAGTGCTTGGGTAGACTTACCTGCGGCAGACCATGCTGCTTACTTACCAGCCACTTAGAAGCCTCTGTGAACAGGAACTACTTTCCTACCTGGGTGGGGCAGCTCCACTCCCTGGATACAGCACTGGAACTCTTCTGGAAACTGGAACTCTTTTCTTACCTAGGCGGGGCCGTGGAAGAAAACGCCTCATCACTCCAAGGCTATTTAAACCACACCCGATAGATGAAACGTGCTTCGCGTTATTCTGCATCTGCAGCAGAACGCTCACCGAGTCTGTTCCAGCCTTTCCTCTTTCGATCCTGAACCTGCAAGAATTATACTTACCATTCCTGTATCCAGTCAACATCAGCACCTGCAAAAGACAAGAAACAACAGGTTAGCAAGACGAACTTTACACACAGTGCTTTCTCACCTGATCCATCAGCAGCGGCCGTGTCTTCATGCTGCACCTTCGCCTGCAAAGACAAAAGCATTGTTATACTTACCGGCACGCCGTGAATTCCGGATTTCTTCATTCTGCATCGCCGCCTGTGAAGACAAAGTTTAGTTAGCATTCCGCTGACTCCGGCGCTGCAAACCAACATCTGAAAGACAAAAGAAAAAGACATTAAGCAGGTATTTACTCACGCCCATCGCGCTCGTCGCAGTAAAACGCCTGTGAATAGTCCGGCGTCTCTTTAACACGAACTAAGCTGCAAGGAAAGAGACAGTTAGAGCGCTTGCCATACTTACGAATTTCCAGGCGCTTCACTCCATCTTCCATCCCAAGAGCCCTGCAATACATAAGGGAAAAGCATTATACAGAGTCTTCAATATTAACGTGCCACGCATTTAAAGACTATAAAGACAAAAGGTGTCCAGAAACTCACCGCTCGTGCAGATAACGACGGTAACCATCCTCTGAATTCAAGAGGCCAATGTTTCACCAGTGAAGGAACTGGCAACGGCACCCTGCACCAGACGCAGATGGAGAGCCCAGCATTCACCTATCTAAGGTGAGCACGTTGACCTGGGGGGGGGGGGGCTCTACAGAAAAGCTGGGAAGAGAGAGAGAGAGGGACATTCAACAACCCAGGCCATTAACCCCCATATTCTTTCACCTGCAGAAACCTCACTCTTCGAGTTCGACACACAGTGCGAAGAGGTTCGACCCCAGAAGCCAATCGAGTCCTGCACATCACTTTTCGAGTCAGAGACACCCTCCTGCCAAGACCCGCGCCTCCGTGGGAATCAGGTGAGCGTTACAGAACGCGAAGCCCACCACAAAACTCCTACCCAGGCGCAATGGAAACCTCAGACACTGATCAACTAGCCCAGTTGCTCGGAGAATTAAGAGCAGAAGTACATGCAGCTTGTCAGGAAACAAACTCTCTAAGAAGAGAACTGATAATTTCCAAGGAGCGAACTGAGGACCTCGCTAGGCAGTTGCTACAAACGCAGGCAGGACAGACACCTTTGCCCGCTCCAGGAGGAAGTTATCCTTCTGCATCATCTTTAAATCCTGTGCAAATCAATCTGCCCGGTAATGTGCCCTTGGCTCCGCCCGAACGCTTTTCTGGTGATCCAAAGAAATTCGCGGTGTTCATCAACCAGTGCCGCTTACACTTCTTATGTCGACCAGCTGCTTTCCCAACAGACCAGACCAAGGTGGCTTTCGTGCTTTCTTATCTCAGTGGCAGCGCCGCAGATTGGTCGATCCCTTTAGTCACCCAGGATGATCCGGTTTTACATGATTTCCAGGCCTTCCAGTCCAGCATGGAGAAACTGTTCGCAAGACATGCACAAGGGCAGGCCTTGGACAATGAACTTCTTTCATTACGACAGGGTAATCAAGACCTCTTGACTTATATAGCCTCATTCAACAGACTTATAGTGGAAACTCAATGGCCCGAGGATAAGAGAATAACACTTTTCTACAGAGGCCTGCGTGGAGAGCTCAAAGATGTGTTAGCTCAAGTTGTGAATCCTCCACAAGAATGCTCAGACTATATTGACTTAGTTGTCCAATTGGACCACAGACTACAGAACAGGAAGGCAGATCGTTCCAAATTTGATACCCGAGTGTTTTCTAAACCACAAACCTCTACTAGGGGAGCTGACACGGTGGAACCCATGCAAATAGGGGGCATGAAAGGACCTTTAACCCAGAAAGAGCGGGAAAGAAGAAGGCAGCTGCAATTATGCCTCTATTGCGGAAACTCAGGACACTTTCTTCGGGACTGTCCAGTGAAACCAGCTAAGAAGGCTGTAGGAGCCGCGGATACCTGTACCACAAATTCTGAGCAGGGAAACGACCTAGCCCGACAAGAATAGAGGTCCTCTTGCCGAGCGTTAAGATTTGTCCCGTGACCTCACATTTCGTGGTACCCATGGTCCTCATTAGTCCTGAACGTCCGGATCGTTTGCATGCAATTGAAGTTTACATCGACAGTGGAGCAATCGGTAATTATGTGGACCGTGAAATGGTATCAAGGATGAATCTACCCCTTGTCCCTAAGGCTGTAAAAGACGTCATTACTACTGTGGATGGCACGGAGATAGCCTCCGGACCAGTAACGCATGCCACCCAAGAAGTGACGCTAGTGAGTCAAGATGGACACCGGGATAGAATCTTGTTTGATGGGATCAAGGCTCCTCAGTTCCAGATCATTCTGGGAATCCCTTGGTTAGAGAAGCACAATCCTCAGATCGACTGGCGAGCAAAGACGGTTCAGTTTCCAGAATGTTTTACCACTTGTTATCCTAGGCCTGATGTTTCACTGGCGGCAATCTCTTCGGAGGAGGTTCCCAAATTACCTCCCGAATACCAGGAATTCCAAGACGTCTTCCAGAAGGACCAAGCTAACACCCTGCCTCCTCATAGGTCTTACGACTGTCAAATAGATTTGATACCCGGAACAACTCCTCCTTGCAGCAGGATTTATGCCCTCACCGAGCCTGAGAATCTTCACCTCAGACAATATTTGGACCAATACCTACCTAACGGGTTTATCCGTCCTTCAAAATCTCCAGCTTCATCGGCTTTGTTCTTCGTTCCGAAAAAGGAAGGAGACCTTAGAACTTGCATAGATTATCGCGCCCTGAATCAAATCACCGTTAAAAACAGATACCCGTTACCTTTGATCCCTGAACTCCTGGACCAAGTCAAAGACGCATGTATATATACAAAATTGGATCTCAGAGGAGCCTACCACTTGGTACGGATAAAAGAGGGCGATGAATGGAAAACGGCCTTCCGCACCAAGTACGGGCTATTCGAATATCAAGTGATGCCCTTTGGACTTTGTAACGCTCCTGCCGCTTTCCAATATTTTATGAACGATGTCCTTAGAGAACTCATAGACCTGTGTGTTGTTGTCTACATTGATGACATCCTTGTCTATTCATCATCCGAAGAGGAACACCAGCGACACGTTGAAAAGGTTCTCGAAAGATTGCGTCAACATAATCTTTTTGCTAAGCTTGAAAAATGCGTTTTCAACGTAACTGAAGTCGAGTTCCTGGGATTCATATTGTCACCTAACGGAGTCCATATGGATTCAAAGAAAGTCGATGCAATCATCAAGTGGCCATCACCAACCTCTGTAAAAGGAGTTCAAAGCATGTTAGGCTTCGCTAACTTTTACCGCAGATTTATTCCTGAATTTTCTCGGATAGTCCAGCCCATCACTGCTCTTTTAAAAAAGAACAAACGTTTTGAGTGGTCTTCTGAAGCAGAACAAGCTTTTCAGGACTTAAAAGCTAAATTCATTCCTGCACCTGTTCTAAAACATCCTCGCCCAGAACTCCCCTACATCATGGAAACGGATGCTTCTAGTCTTGCTATGGGGGCAGTTTTATCACAAAGAGATCCGGTCACACACCAGTTACACCCTGTAGCCTTTTGGTCCCGCAAGTTTTCGGCTCCCGAGATCAACTATTCAATTAGACAAGGAACTTTTAGCTATCAGATCGGCCTTTAAAGCATGGCAGCATTATCTTTTAGGAGCCAGACACACAGTCACCGTAATGACTGATCACCGCAATTTACAATATCTAAAGACGGCCAAAGCTCAGTCTTCCAGACAGCTTCGCTGGGCTCTGTTTCTGGCTGAATTTGACTTTATAATTACTTATCGACCAGGCAGTAAGAACGGAAAAGCAGATGCCCTCTCCCGGATGGGAGTAGATGAACATTTGACCACTCCAGAACCAATACCCATAATCCCAGAACAAAGGATTTTGGGTTTGGTCAGCACTCAATCTTTTGAAGACATCAAGACCACGGTTAAATCACTCCTAACTCCGGCCGATTTGCAGGACTGGCAATTAAAGGGAAAAGAATTCTCAGTGGATCAAGACCTACCATATTTCCGAGGACGATTGCACTTGCCCTGTGAGAAAATACAAAAACAAGTAATCTCCTGTTATCACGACTCTCTAATGGAGGGTCACCCTTGCATTACCAAAACCATGGAAAAGATTAAAAGACATTTCTGGTGGCCATCATGGAAAAAGGATATTAGAGACTTTGTAATCTCCTGCGGTGTGTGTGCCCAGAATAAAAGTCAGAAGCAGAAACCAGCCGGCCTATTACAGCCACTAGACATCCCTCCCTGTCCATGGCATACCTTGTCCATGGATTTTATCACGGACTTACCTCCATGCTCGGGGTATACTACCATCTTAGTAGTCGTGGATCTATTCTCCAAGATGGCTCACTTCATTCCCCTGAAGGGTCTACCTTCAGCCTCAGTATTGGCCCGAGAATTCTTGGAAAACATCGTTCGCTTACACGGTTTCCCTCGGTTTTAGTCTCCGATAGGGGAAGTCAATTCATCTCCCACTTCTGGCGCAGTTGCTGTCGCCTGGCCCAAATTGATGTGAGACTTTCGACCAGTCACCATCCCCAAACTGACGGACAAACCGAAAGGACAAATCAGACACTAGAACAATATCTACGTTGCATGCTCCAACAAACTGAAAACCCCTGGAAGGACATTCTTTGGATCGCTGAATACGCTTACAACAATTCGACTCATTCTGGAACCGGGAAGACTCCTTTTTTCCTATTATACGGACACCATCCTAGAACCTCCAACCTGGATCCTCCCCAAGAATTTAAAGCACCTGCTGTGGATCACTTGCACTCGGAGATCACCCGTGCTTTTAAGGAAGCCACTGCCCATCTGCAAAGTGCTAAAGCTCAATTAAAAAAAGGAGCAGATCGACACCGTAAAGAGGCCCCTCACTACGCTGTAGGAGATCAGGTCTGGTTATCCACTAAGCACCTGCCTCTAAAAGGACCCCGCACCTTCATCCCGAGATACCTGGGACCCTATCTCATATCTGCCATAATTAATCCGGTGGCTGTCAAATTGGAATTACCTACGCATATGAAAATACATCCAGTATTCCATGTCTCCTTATTAAAACCAGTACAACCAGAAACCCGCTTGACTGAACTTCCAGAACCGGTTTTAGTAGATGGAGAACTTGAATTCGAAGTGAAGAACATCCTAGACTCCAAAATCTCCAAATCTAAGTTATATTATCTGGTTGATTGGAAAGGATACGGCCCCCAGGAGAGGTCTTGGGAACCCTCAGAATATGTCCACGCACCTCGTCTGATCAAGAAATTCCATCTGAATCACCCCAACAAGCCAAAACCCCCGGAGAAGACACGTTTAGGAGGGGCCTTGAGGGGGGGTGCTGTCATGATCACTGTTTCCAAGGAGCCAGGACCAGCCCAACGTCCTTGGAAGCAGACCCCTAACCCTAATCCTATGCACCAGCCGGTCCCTACTGGGACCTTTTGGACCCTGTCCTGGCGCCGGTGGCACCAGGCTCATCAAAACCATCGGTCCCGGCACTGGAAGCGCCGGGCTCATAATTGGTGTGAAAGTGCTTGGGTGGACTTACCTGCGGCAGACCATGCTGCTTACTTACCAGCCACTTAGAAGTCCTCTGTGAACAGGAACTACTTTCCTACCTGGGTGGGGCAGCTCCACTCCCTGGATACAGCACTGGAACTCTTCTGGAAACTGGAACTCTTTTCTTACCTAGGCGGGGCCGTGGAAGAAGACGCCTCATCACTCCAAGGCTATTTAAACCACACCCGATAGATGAAACGTGCTTCGCGTTATTCTGCATCTGCAGCAGAACGCTCACCGAGTCTGTTCCAGCCTTTCCTCTTTCGATCCTGAACCTGCAAGAATTATACTTACCATTCCTGTATCCAGTCAACATCAGCACCTGCAAAAGACAAGAAACAACAGGTTAGCAAGACGAACTTTACACACAGTGCTTTCTCACCTGATCCATCAGCAGCGGCCGTGTCTTCACGCTGCACCTTCGCCTGCAAAGACAAAAGCATTGTTATACTTACCGGCACGCCGTGAACTCCGGATTTCTTCATTCTGCATCGCCGCCTGTGTAGACAAAGTTTAGTTAGCATTCCGCTGACTCCGGCGCTTCAAACCAACATCTGAAAGACAAAAGAAAAAGACATTAAGCAGGTATTTACTCACGCCCATCGCGCTCGTCGCAATAAAACGCCTGCGAATACTCCGGCGTCTCTTTAACATGAACTAAGCTGCAAGGAAAGAGACAGTTAGAGCGCTTGCCATACTTACGAATTTCCAGGCGCTTCACTCCATCTTCCATCCCAAGAGCCCTGCAATACATAAGGGAAAAGCATTATACAGAGTCTTCAATATTAACGTGCCACGCATTTAAAGACTATAAAGACAAAAGGTGTCCAGAAACTCACCGCTCGTGCAGATAAACACGGTAACCATCCTCTGAATTCAAGAGGCCAATGTTTCACCAGTGAAGGAACTGGCAACGGCACCCTGCACCAGATGCAGATGGAGAGCCCAGCATTCACCTATCTAAGGTGAGCACGTTGACCTGGGGGGGGGGCTCTACAGAAAAGCTCGGAAGAGAGAGAGAGAGGGACATTCAACAACCCAGGCCATTAACCCCCATATTCTTTCACCTGCAGAAACCTCACTCTTCGAGTTCGACACACAGTGCGAAGAGGTTCGACCCCAGAAGCCAATCGAGTCCTGCACATCACTTTTCGAGTCACAGACACCCTCGTGCCAAGATCCGCGCCTCTGTGGGAATCAGGTGAGCATTACAATCTTGTCCAATAGACAGCTTGGCTTCCGTAAGGAGATGAGCACTGAAATAGTTTTTTTTAAAGTAACTTTACTACAAGAAAAGGCCTAAAAAAAGGAGGCTAGGCCTATACATGTAGCATCAATGGATCTCTTTCTAGCTTTTGATCTTTTTGATCGAGCATTATTGTCGTTGAAATTACTATCGATAGGGATGCCTTGGGGAGTCCTGGCCATACTAATATAATTACACGAGGGCTCACTTGTGCAGATCTGGTAAAACAATGAAGGCAAATTGTCTCATCCCATAAAGACAACAAATGGGTTGTGACAAGGTTGTCTATTTGCCCCTACTCTTTTTAATCTGTATGTTTCGGAAGCCGGGAAAATCTTGGATGCCGCCTCTCTGATCTCACCGAAAATTATGGGCCTAAATATAAATTGTTGTGCGTATACAAATGACTATCTTTTAATAGATAGCAAACCAATTGGTTTACAATGTAAAATTAAAGCTTTTGCCCTCTATTTGACTAGGAATGGTTTGATTGCAAATGAAAATAAATCTGTCATCATGCGGCTGACTAACCGGACAAAACCCCCGGTTTTCAGATGGTTCCTAAATAATCAGAAATTGGTAATTCCTAGGTCATTGCGGTATCTGAGTTTCCCGGTATTCGGAATGTCACTCGTCGAATAGCCCTTCCTGAATCCGCATTGGAAATTGGACAGAATGTCGGCCCCGTCAACCCATGATTGAAGCTCCTTAAGCAATAGTGAGGCAAACAGTTTACCTGTTGTATCCAACATGGAGAGGAGCCGATAGTTATTGGGATCTAACCGGTTACCCTTTTTGAACACAGGTATCAATACTGTCGTCTACCATGAGCTTGCTATTGACCCCTGCGCCATTATCTTCTCAAGCAGTATAGCCAACACGTTCGCCCAAAACTCGGGCTGATTTTTAATGACTATGTTGGCTAGACCGTTAGGTCCCGGTGCTCTGGAGGATTTAAGAGTCTTTATCTTATTAATTATGACCAAGTATGATATATCAAAGGGCATAATTGGTGTCAAGGTTATCTGAGGGCAAGACTCTTCTCTCTGTAATATAGTATTACGGCCTTGTAGGAAATGTACCCATTCCTCAGCTTTAATAGGATTAACCAATTGGCCCTTGACTGGCTCGCTGGCTTCCCCAAGGAGTGACCAGATGCTACGCGCATTTTTGGAGCAGATAGTCTTGACTAATTTCTGGTGAGCCAAGGTATTTTCAGCAAATCTTATATTTTTGATGATAGCTCTATATTTGTTTTGAATTTTCCTCGCAGACACACGTAACTCTTCAGGCCTAGCTTTTTCTTTCTTCCCAGGTCCCTCTTGGCATCTCTAATGTTCTTGTTAAACGGGGGAGCCCACCCATAGGTCTGATCATACTCATAGTTGGGACCGAGGCATGTGTACGAGAAAAGACCTTTATCCATTTTTCTATTGATTCAATGGACATGAAGTTGAAATCGGGTAAGTTGGGCCATTTGTCTATCTCAAGTGCTAATGAGGCCTGGTTTATGTTCTTGGCCGCCCACCTAATGTTTGTACCTGCTTTATTCACATATACTGTGCCCATGTTGCTCTTGTCAAGTACTATCTGTTGGATGTTTAATACGCATCGAAGTGCAGAATGATCACTCCATTTGCTTGATGAAACAATCATCTCGTCAACATCAAGGAGCATTTTGGGGCACATGAACCTGTAATCGAGTATACTATCATAAGACCCATTGGACCAAGTGTGTTTCCCAGGGTAGTCACTGATAGTATAACCATTTAACATTTCCAGGTCCCATTCATCAAACAATTGGCACCAACGTGGCCCCTCAGTGACAGTTGTAGTGTGGATCAATAGACGTTTCTCTCTTAGCTTAGGATTTTGTGGGTGTTTCCCTCCTTCAGCAGGCATGCGGTAATTAAAGTCACCCTCAACAATTACAGCTCAATTTCCAGGTAGGACCGACCAAGAGGCTAATAATTCATGAAGGGCTTCTTGGAGTGGTTCACTTATCAAGGCATGAGGAGGATTGTATACATTTTTTAATAAGAATTTCTCCCTGTTATCCTTAGGACCATATTCAACCTCAACTGCCAGCATATTGTTGTCTATATTGCATGGTATCCGCCTCGAGGACAGAGAGCTAGCCACTCCTATCAGAAGCCCTCCAAATGGTCTACCCTTTTCACCCCTTTTAGCAAAGGATTGATAGTTTGTATAACTATCAAGTAGTAAGATGTCCATTGCCCATGTCTCTTGTAGGCATATTAGACTGTGTTCCACAACAAAGTTTATGGATCCCTGCGGAGCCAGCAGATGTGCAAATCCTCTACAGTTCCAAGACAACAATGTCAAATTTCAATGTTTAGGTAGCACCTCAGGGAGAGATTCCGCTAGCCATTTTAAGACCAGCTGGACATCTGTTACTTCTACTTTCTTTCCATTAGGGATCAGGGGGCACTCTGCCGAAATGACCAACCCACCTATTTCCTCATATTCAGCGCTGGGGTCAACTTCATCCAAGTCTGCATCAACCTCAACATCCACAGCCCACAACTCATCACGATATTTCCTAATCATCTGTGCGGTGGGTTATTTACCAATACATTCCATAATATATTACATGGCCTGCGGTAGCAGCCATGTCGTTATGGTTAAGTTGCTAAACCCATAGTAAGAGCACTTTTTGGGGAGGCTTATAACTTCGCTCTCCCTGGACAAATCCTCACCAAACTTTTCAGAAAAAGTATATGGCCCACTCTGAATTTTATTGCAAAGTTTGGTGAGGTTTGGCCAAGGGGGGGGCAAAGGTATAGAGGGGTCCCAAAATGTATTTTTTCCCCATAGAATGAATGGAGAAAAAACTTTGCGCATGCATACAGCCCAAACCGCTGGACAGATTTTCACCAAATTTGGGGCAGGAGTGGCGGCTTGGTCCCAAAAACGTGATTTTGTAAATTTGGTGGAAATACGTCCAGTAGTATTTTTTAAAACAACCAAAAAGTAGGTCCCAAAGAATTGGCGATATCTATGTCCGCTCCAAGGACATATTTCCCTGTTCGCTCCGTGGACAGGACTCCGATTGGTTTGGAAGGCAATGTAGTGTCCGCGGACATCGAACACCCTCGCTGATTGGATGGTGAAAACCGTGAAGTACGTCAGATTTTTGTAAATGCCTGCCACGGCCCTGTACGGAACCTCACCTTCCCTTTCCATGGTGGCCATCTTGGAAAAGGATTTTCCTTCCTACACCGGGACGCCTCTGGCATCTCGGTGTAGGAAGAAACATTTTTTTTAGCACACCGGGTTCCCGCTTTGGGAACCTAGGGTGCTAATGGCATTCATCCTCCATTGCAGGGGATTGAATGGGGGGATAATGGTCTGGAGACTTCGTTATCCACCCTCGCTACGCTTGGGCTGATAACTTGGGCTGCCTGGCCGGTATCCACCATTCCAGTCCCTGAAACGGGTGATAAACGCCACAATACTTCCACTAGCATAACACAAAATGCAAAGGGAAATGTTGGAAAATCCTATTGAGTCTATGGGCCTCATTACACGGTAGGAGGTAACCATGCCGCTATTAGCGGCATGGCTACTCCTTTACCGCATACCGGGTCCGGGTCCGTGTAGGCGGTATGGGGACTTACCAGGTCATTCCGACCCTGGAGGACCTGGTAAGTCCCCATGCCAAATAGCATTCCCCATTCACATTCGAGCCCCTATATGGCTCAATGGGAATGGGGAAGGAGCTAATAACGGTACCGCAATTTGCGGTACCGTTATTAGCTCTGAAGTCTCTTAGCGGGTCCCGTCCTTAACACCTGGTCAGACCAGGCGTTAAGGACGGGACCCGCTGAGGGACCTCATAGTAGGGCGCTAAGGGATTACAGGCACCAGTGCCCTCACCAGTGCTGATAATCCCTTAGCACCTACCGTGTAATGAGGCCCTATGTACTTTACTGAGAAATATAAAGTAGATGGAGTCTATACGTTTTTTTTTAGCTCTATTTTTTAACTGTGAACGGTGGGTCCTGAAGGAACATTTCTTTTATTTTTTTTTGGATGTATTTTGTTTTTTGGCAGGAGAGCTTAGAAAGAATGGTGGGGAGGGAAATGAGGGAAGAGGCATGGAGGGGCAGGTGGACAGGGGAAAATGTTGCCCATGTGTTATTTCTAAAGTAGGGGGCAGTGTTTCTCATGCTCATTGATTACAGCAGTGGTGGTGTCTCTTGAAGAGGAGGGATGGCATTAGCTGATTCCATTTTAAGATAAATAGCAGTTTTGCTAAAAGTATGTACCGTGTACTAGAAGGTTAATGGATAAGTAAGAATAGGTGTTGGAGTTGTGCAAGGGACATTTTGAAGTTGAAAGTTCCTAGATCAGTAGCAAATGCAGTTATAAACTGTCCGCAATTTACGGATTTTATCCTGAAGTGGGACGGGCTCTCGGACAGGTCATCATGCCGCGCGCCAACGTATGGTCATGTAGCACTGTCGGGAAGTTTCGCAATGAAGTCAGATGTTCGTAGACGACTATGGATGCAAAACTAGTTGAAATTGTTGCAAAAAGTGTATAGCAGTGTTAAAAATGATTCTAGAAGGTGGGAAATGGAAAAGGTTTAAGGTGACACTATGTAAAATGGAGAAAAAAATATTGCTATATTGGGTAAGTATGATATTAGTAAATTGTAGGAAAATAGCACACACTGGTAAAAACCCATGATATTCACTGAAAAACTTTGGTAAAGAGATGTTATGGTTAAGTTGTACTAATAAAAGCCTATGAAATTCAATGAAAAATCTATATTAAGGGGACATTATGGTTAAGTTGTACTAATAAAGACCTTTGAAATTCACTGAAAAATCTGCTCACTGTGTTCTTCGCAATTGGCATGTGTCATGTTATAATGGTGCATGTGTTGCTTAATTTTCAGGCTGCACAGCATTTTAATGTGTGGAAGTTTCAATGACAAATGCCACTTTTTGTCTCTTAGCCAACAATATGCCTTTTCCATCTTCACAGATTTCTTTGTGTCAACTTTCAGCAAGACATATATTTTTTTTATGATACACTGTTCCTGTTTTCATTTTCAGCAAGACACACGATTTGCGTTCTCTGGGCCCCTTTGCTGTATTAAGTTATTAGGCCTTTCATTTTTCCATTGTGCCTTCAGGCTCGGACTGGCCTATAGGACAATATGCCCATGGGCAAACCAAAAACACAAAATGCTGGTGTGGGCCCGTTTTTTTGGTCAAAGTGGGAAACTATGTTTCCCATTTTGGACTAGTTTGATGAGTTAATTCACTCTGCGGTTAGTAATTTTGACCAGTGTTGTTGAATAAATATTCTTTAAAATGCACAATTTGCATCACACTTTATCAAAAACCTCCCTCATGGTTACTATTCAAACAGTGTCATAAAAGAAATGATTAGCCATTTGGAATTGTGGGCCACTCTGACGATTTTATGACCCAGTCCGACCCTGTGTGCCTTGCCATAAGAACCATTTATTTCAAATGATAGGCCTCACCTGTCCTTTCCTTGTGTGTGCTAGACCTGTCATTAAACACCATAGGCATTACCATCATGGTTATTTTAAGGCATTGGGGCTTGTCTGGAAAGTGGCATAATGTGCCCCTGTCTGCAGTGTCCAGACAATGGGCCTCATTACAAGTCCAGCGGTAACCTTGCAGGTAAAATGGGCAGGTTGCTGCCGGACTTGCAATATTTACCGGCACCTGGCTTGCCGTAAACACTGCAGGATTACAACCCCGGCGTTCCGGGAAGTCAGGCACCGGTAAAGGTAAATCCCCATTCCCATTTGAGTCCCATTGGACTCAATGGGAATGGGGACCACGGAAGCACTGGCACCATTAATGACGGTGCCGGTGCTTCCGTGAAACTCTGCGGACAGGTGCCGTTCCGCCCGCCAGGTCAGACCCTGGCAGGCAGGACGTCACTCGCCCACAGAGTCGTACTGTGCCGGTCCGGTAACAACAGTGCACAAGACAAGCCCTAGGAGCTTAATCCTGGTACTACCAAGTCCAACTCAAAGCAATGAGACAAGGTTTACTACCTAAAAAATTACTGCCATAGACAGCAGGCAAGATAAGGGGGGTAAAAGTAGGAGGAGACTTAAAGCAGAGATCCATAAATCCTCGTGCCAAACATGCTTAGTCATGAGCATCTTTGGAAAAGTAAACAAACCATTTCAATTTCTGAGACATTTTGCACTGCTTCCATCAGATTCATTTGATATAAGCTAGGTGACCAGATCAGGATAGGTCAGTCTAACTCACATGCCCTACTATGAACTCAGGACTCCAAGTCCTCCCAGTGACCACAAGAGTGCCCCTGATGCTGAACTAAATCACATTGCTTTTGAACATGTGTCCTCCTTCATGCACATGAAACATCAATTCCATCCCTCCAGCTCAGGCCCAGTCTGTGTCTTGGAATACTATAACACAGACGCAATTGTAAGCAGTCCAATCTCATTCAGGCACCCTCCACACTGAGAATATAATTTTGGGTCATCTCTTAATTTGAAGTAAAACTGTTATGGACTCTCTGCTGACAGGACACCATCTGGTTGGGTTTTCCCTCCATAATGGAGTTCGCAATGGACTACTGATATCAAGACCTCTCCAAAAGCACTCCCCAGACAGGATAAAGGAAAACTGAAATACCACTGACCTAGCACGCTCACACACTGACATTGTAAAAAACAAAACCAGGGACAGCCGGGTCTCCATAGACTGGAATACACCAACTGCCCAGGCCCCCTCTCCATGACCTAATCACCTTTTACCTAATCCAATCCTTCAATCCATATACAGAACCCCTCCACACTGCAGCCAAATGTCTGCTAGAACCCTTTGTCATCTCACTGACACACAGCAGATACATATAGATATTTTTGCGTACAACTGCATTAGTGTTTTACTCTCTAGCACATATATACTCCTCCTCTACCAGACCGGAAGATCTCTTGGTACACCTGTTCTGGAAGCAACCGAGATGGTCACTGACGCCTGGGCACTCCCCTCTTGATATACAGATACCCCAAGAGTCACCATTAAGAACCACCTGGTGACATGGTCGCACTCAGGAATTAGGATCCATCAGCACCTCAAGATTTGCACTCTCCTCCTATTAACTTGCCCCTAACATCCCATTTTCTTTGGTCCTAGAACCATGTGACAAGAGGCCACAAAATGTCAAGAATGTGCTCTTTAAGAACTCGGATCAGGCGCTTACATTGTGGGTGGCCTTTCCCAGGTAACACATCTGACACACCCTTGGAAATGCCCACCGTATTCATGCTGGTAAGATTTAGCACCTGGATTCGGTATGCATATCTTGCATGAACTTGGTGGACAGCCTCTATGTCGAACTGGAAAAGCAACACATGTTCTGCAAACTCCAAGAACAATAATGTTCCCCTTAATTTGGTGATGTACAAGTCTATTACCAATCACAAATATCAGGTGAAGTGAAAATACTTGAGCACGTTTTTAAAAAAATGTTTTACATTTTTAGGGGCCGATTCATAGAATTCAGCGCACAAGTGGCGCACGCGGCTGGCGCACAGTGTGCGCGTGCGAATCCCTGCGCCAGCCGCGTGCGCTAAAATCCATTTCCGCGCACAGCGTATTCATGGATTCCAGCCACCAAAACCAGCCGTGGCGCACAGTTGCGCAGTGACCCTGCAGCAGCGCCAGTTACGCCTCCAAGAACGCCTCTCGCGCAGGGAAAAGCCATCAAAATCCCCAACCCAGCGCAAAGGGCAGCAGCAAACGCAGAGCTGGGAGCGTGTATTCCAGGGGTGTGCGGGTGTTTCCATACGCGGCTGGGCTGGGTACGTGTATTTCAGGGGTGCGCGAGAAAGTCTACACGCGATTGGCCTGGGTACGTGGATTTCAGGGGTGCGCGAGAAAGTCTACACGCGATTGGCCTGGGTACGTGGATTACAGGGGTGCGCGAGAAAGACTACACGCGATTGGCCTGGGTACGTGGATTTCAGGGGTGCGCGAGAAAGTCTACACAGATTGGCCTGGGTACGTGGATTTCAGGGGTGCGCGAGAAAGACTACACGCGATTGGCCTGGGTACGTGGATTACAGGGGTGCGCGAGAAAGTCTACACGCGATTGGCCTGGGTACGTGGATTTCAGGGGTGCGCGAGAAAGTCTACACGCGATTGGCCTGGGTACGTGGATTTCAGGGGTGCGCGAGAAAGACTACACGCGATTGGCCTGGGTACGTGGATTTCAGGGGTGCGCGAGAAAGTCTACACACGATTGGCCTGGGTACGTGGATTTCAGGGGTGCGCGAGAAAGACTACACGCGATTGGCCATGGGTACGTGGATTTCAGGGTTGCGCGAGAAAGTCTACACGCGATTGGCCTGGGTACGTGGATTTCAGGGGTGCGCGAGAAAGTCTACACGCGATTGGCCTGGGAACGTGGATTTCAGGGGTGCGCGAGAAAGACTACACGCGATTGGCCTGGGTACGTGGATTTCAGGGGTGCGTGAGAAAGACTACACGCGATTGGCCTGGGTACGTGGATTTCAGGGGTGCGCGAGAAAGTCTACACGCGATTGGCCTGGGTACGTGGATTTCAGGGGTGCGCGAGAAAGTCTACACGCGATTGGCCTGGGTACGTGGATTTCAGGGGTGCGCGAGAAAGACTACACGCGATTGGCCTGGGTACGTGGATTTCAGGGGTGCGCGAGAAAGTCTACACGCGATTGGCCTGGGTACGTGGATTACAGGGGTGCGCGAGAAAGTCTACACGCGATTGGCCTGGGTACGTGGATTTCAGGGGTGCGAGAAAGTCTACACGCGATTGGCCTGGGTACGTGGATTTCAGGGGTGCGCGGGTGGTGGGTGTGCGGGAAGTTCAAGACGTGAATTGGCAGTGTGGGTCCTCCCAGGTCTCCCCTCTACCCCCTCCACGACCTCTGCAGGCATCCCACACTACAGGGGACTACCCTGCACCCCATGTCATGTCCCACAGGCAGCCCATCCACCATGGCCATGCCCCCCAGCCAAGCCACATGTCCCCTTGCACCCCCACCCCCCAGCACTGTGGGGCACCTGCCAGCAGGCCCCCACCCATGTCTCCCAGCACCCCCACCCCCCAGCCACCAGGGGCAGCCTCCACCAGGCCCCCACCCATGTCCGACTCATGTCTCCCAGCACCCCCACCCCCCAGCCACCAGGGGCAGCCTCCACCAGGCCCCCACCCATGTCCGACTCATGTCTCCCAGCACCCCCACCCCCCCAGCCACCAGGGGCACCCTCCACCAGGCCCCCACCCATGTCTCCCAGCACCCCCACCCCCCAGCCACCAGGGGCACCCTCCACCAGGCCCCCACCCATGTCTCCCAGCACCCCCACCCCCCAGCCACCAGGGGCAGCCTCCACCAGGCCCCCACCCATGTCTCCCAGCACCCCCACCCCCCAGCCACCAGGGGCAGCCTCCACCAGGCCCCCACCCATGTCTCCCAGCACCCCCACCCCCCCAGCCACCAGGGGCACCCTCCACCAGGCCCCCACCCATGTCTCCCAGCACCCCCACCCCCCAGCCACCAGGGGCACCCTCCACCAGGCCCCCACCCATGTCTCCCAGCACCCCCACCCCCCCAGCCACCAGGGGCACCCTCCACCAGGCCCCCACCCATGTCTCCCAGCACCCCCACCCCCCAGCCACCAGGGGCACCCTCCACCAGGCCCCCACCCATGTCTCCCAGCACCCCCACCCCCCAGCCACCAGGGGCAGCCTCCACCAGGCCCCCACCCATGTCTCCCAGCACCCCCACCCCCCAGCCACCAGGGGCAGCCTCCACCAGGCCCCCACCCATGTCTCCCAGCACCCCCACCCCCCCAGCCACCAGGGGCACCCTCCACCAGGCCCCCACCCATGTCTCCCAGCACCCCCACCCCCCAGCCACCAGGGGCACCCTCCACCAGGCCCCCACCCATGTCTCCCAGCACCCCCACCCCCCCAGCCACCAGGGGCACCCTCCACCAGGCCCCCACCCATGTCTCCCAGCACCCCCACCCCCCAGCCACCAGGGGCACCCTCCACCAGGCCCCCACCCATGTCTCCCAGCACCCCCACCCCCCAGCCACCAGGGGCAGCCTCCACCAGGCCCCCACCCATGTCTCCCAGCACCCCCACCCCGCAGCCACCAGGGGCAGTCTCCACCAGGCCCCCACCCATGTCCGACTCATGTCTCCCAGCACCCCCACCCCCCCAGCCACCAGGGGCAGCCTCCACCAGGCCCCCACCCATGTCTCCCAGCACCCCCACCCCCCAGCCACCAGGGGCAGCCTCCACCAGGCCCCCACCCATGTCCGACTCATGTCTCCCAGCACCCCCACCCCCCAGCCACCAGGGGCAGCCTCCACCAGGCCCCCACCCATGTCTCCCAGCACCCCCACCCCCCAGCCACCAGGGGCAGCCTCCACCAGGCCCCCACCCATGTCCGACTCATGTCTCCCAGCACCCCCACCCCCCCAGCCACCAGGGGCAGCCTCCACCAGGCCCCCACCCATGTCTCCCAGCACCCCCACCCCCCAGCCACCAGGGGCAGCCTCCACCAGGCCCCCACCCATGTCCGACTCATGTCTCCCAGCACCCCCACCCCCCCAGCCACCAGGGGCAGCCTCCACCAGGCCCCCACCCATGTCTCCCAGCACCCCCACCCCCCAGCCACCAGGGGCACCCTCCACCAGGCCCCCACCCATGTCTCCCAGCACCCCCACCCCCCCGCCACCAGGGGCACCCTCCACCAGGCCCCCACCCATGTCCAGGAACAGAGACTTCCATGCTGTCATGTGTGCAATCTGCACAGGGCTCCCCATGTCACATTCAAACACATGCAACAACCATGCGGTTCACACATTACAGGTCGCACATGCATTACCATGATGTCCCTGCACACATACATGCGTACGTGGCCTATGTCACACATGCAGGCAAGTATCAGACAACCAGCACACTGCAACATGCCCTGTTTCACACAGCAATGCTTGGCCACTTACCGCTCAACTCCAGACGGGTCTCCCTCTCAAGGACCTGGCTGTGGAGCGCTGGGTGTGCGCGTTCCAGGACCCTCAACTGGATGGAACTCATGCGGCCCCGGCCCCCCTCCACAAGGCGCCGGGCCTTCATGAGGGTCCTGGACCTCAAGTCCTCCCAGTGCTTCTTGACCTTCTGGATGGTGCGGGTTGCCACCCCCTCCGCGTCCTCTCCCGTCCTTCCCTGTTGGCGCGGGACGATCCGAAGAGGGCATCATACTGCCCCAGGACATGCTCCACCAGGACACCAACTTCGGTGGCAGTGAAGCTGGTGCCCCTCTGCCCCTCTGGCCGGGGGTTGCCACTGGTGTCAGATGTGGATGTGCTCGACATGGCAACCCCAGGGGCAGGAGTGGGTGACCAATTGGGTCCTGGGGCTGGGCTGTGGAGCGATGTCATTTGAGTCGGGACTCTTCTGTACCAGCAGGGGTGGACACAGCAACTGGAGCCCTGCAGATGGCTGATGTGCAGGCACCAAATGGCAGGGCACGGTGGCAGCAGGCAGGCAGGCAGGCAGCAGCAGATGGCATGTGGGAGGCTGCTTGGGGCACTGGGGGCCAGTGAATTGGCCTTCTGGGCAGGAGCGTGGTCTTCCGTGTGTTTTCGCGTGGCCAGCTTCATACGGAGTGAATAGGCACGTGAAAAATCTGCACGCTGCGTGTAATGCGCGTAAGCGCGCGTGAAAAACTGCACGTCCGCGTGTAATAGGAGGAAAGGGTCCATGCATAAGCGTGCGCGCGTGAAAAACTGCACGTCCGCGTGTAATGCGCGTAATCAAACGTGAAAAAGTGCACGTCCGCATGTGACGTGACGCGCGCGTGCGTTTCCCTCAGCACGGGTTAAAGGTGAGCGGGCCCAGCAGTTCGCTGTACGTGCCTTTCGTGGAGACCGACGTGTGTTGCTGCTTCCAGTCGTTTCGCGCGCCATCTACTTCACAGCTCTCAAGGACGTATCTCTTCTTTTGGCGGGGGTATTGGCTACGCGTGTTTTTCTGCATCGCGCTAGTCAGACGGTGAGTCGCAAACGCTCCTTTTCCCACTGCGGGTGCCCCTGTGTATCGCACCCATTTTCGATGCCATCGTAGCCTGCGTGTCCCACGCGTACGCGTTATACGTGTTACTGGGTGCCACCGCGTACTGCGGGAGGTTTAATCCACGCACGTAGGCTGCAGGGTTGCGTGCACGGTTTTACTGCAGTTTTGGGGTGCCTGAGCGTTGCGTGACCCGTCAACACATCACCGGGGTCACATACAGCCTTGCAGGTGCAGGGGGGCTGTTAACATCTTGCTTCCCACCCCCTTCACCCCAATTGCCCAGGTCAATTGTGCTGTACACCTCCCATTGGCACCACTCCATCTGTGCCAGCACTATTACATCTGTGCCATGGTAGGGAGGCTACCAAAGGTGAGGGGCGCCTCAGCTGGGCGTCCTCCTCGTGGCGGGCGTGGTCGGGGACGTGGCCGTGGTGACCAGGGAGTAGGGGGACTCCAGGGTGTCCAGGGCAGCCACAGAGGGGGAAGAGGCAGGGGTGCGCCACTTGAGCACAATGTTGTGCCATGTGTTGGTGCAGCCATGCCACCACCCCCTGTGGTTCAGGGGGATGCAGCTCCTGCATCTGGCACTGGCACCCGTATGACCCGGCAGTCCGTTTCATCGACTGCCACGGGCCCAAGGGTAGCG
Organism: Ambystoma mexicanum; assembly: GCF_040938575.1. Taxonomy (NCBI): domain Eukaryota; kingdom Metazoa; phylum Chordata; class Amphibia; order Caudata; family Ambystomatidae; genus Ambystoma; species Ambystoma mexicanum. The sequence continues at coordinate 877,593,710 of NC_090928.1, read as the reverse complement.
GTAGCTGCAGGTGCAGTTGTGGACACCGCCACCCAGGCTCAGGGTCTGCCAGCGCAGGCTGCGTTGGCACTTGAAGAGCCCTTGGTAGATCTCCAACAGGCCAGGGGGGAAACCATTGGGGCAGGCCGGGCTGCTCAGACCAAGACACGTGTCCCTGGGGCAGTCATGTCATCTGCTGCCCCGAACAGCCGGGTGTTGGCAAGTGCAGGGGCAGATGCACCCAACAGCACCCCGGTTGTGAGCCTGCCAACCAGGACCGTTGCGGTCAATGACCCTGCCACAGCTGATGTTGCTGCGCAGGGTCCATTAGTGGGCACCCAGCTGCCACTGACACAAGTCAGGCCTTTGGTCATCCCTCCACCTGCCACTCCCTCGGCTCAATCCACCCAACCCACTGGCCATACTGGTCAGGGCGGCATTAGCCAGCCAGGGTCTGCGCCACAGTCCAAGAGGAGGAAGGTTGCATCTGCAGCACAGGCTGGGACCCCACACACAGCCACGACCTCCTGCACGTCGAGGAAGAAGCCTTTCTGTAAGCAGGAACTGGACTTCCTTGTGGACTACGTGCGGGGACACAGCCGTGACATGCTAGCGGGTGCCAATAGTCAGACTACGGCTGCCCAACGTGACACCCACTGGAAGCATGTGGCGGAACATGTCAGTTCATTCGGCCATGAGGTGCGCACGGCGCAGGAGTGCAAAAAGCGCTGGAATGACATCAAGCGCAGCACTAAGGCCAAGCGTGCCTCAAATTACAACTTGACTCTGGTGACTGGCGGTGGGCCTGCACCAGAGGAGGAAGAACTCACTCCGCATGAGGCTCTCGTTGCGGAGTTCATACCACCAGAATTGGTCGAAGGTGTGGGAGAGATGCTGGACTTTGATGCCCAGTCCAGTAAGTGTTGATGCGTAGTTGTTGAGGACGTGTGTGTTTCACTTGTGGGATGTGTTGTGCATGATTGCTGCTACATGTGACCTGTACATGGTTCTGATGTGTAAGTAATGCAATGCCACCGTCATGCGTGTCTCCTCTGCCTGCATGCGGGACTCCATGTGGCCATGCTCCCTTGCCCCCCCTCCGCCACTCTGCACCCCAGTTCCACCTTTGCACTGGTCTGCTACATTCTTGCCAATGTGTAGTTTCATGTTCATGTGTCCTGTGTAGATGCTAACATCCAGCTTAGAAACTGCCAGACATATGCCGTGTGGTACAGCCTTAGTACTCGATGCAGGGCATCCCACTTGTACTGTGCATGGGTCAGATGTCCCGCAGGGACATGAGTGCCCCTTCATGCTCCATGTGCATTGCACACATGCCCCTATGTGTCCTTGACTGGATGATCACTGTAATATGAGTCCTTGGTTACATACATTGCCTGCCATATCATCGGCCTCCCCATGTCAACTGTGGCTCAGTCCTGCGTTGCACACATGTTTAGGCTCTGACAATCTGTGTGGCTCACAGGCCTCAGCCTGTTCAATGGCCAATGACTCTGTCCAACTCTTGTCGTGTCTTCTTCACACGTGGCCGGCCTCCGGATCTTCCATCATGTGTCCTGCCCACTGTCCCAGCATCATTTGCAGTGTTGTAATTGAAATCACATTAAGCTGTTGATGCCAGTCAACACTGCTTGTCAATACACAGGTGTATGGTCAGCCTTTTGATACCATGCTAGGCATCCCTGCTTTGGTACTGGGGTGGAGGGGTGCTTGCCTTCTAGACATGGTACACATTGAATACACAATGCACGTGATGTCTGATTTTGAAATTGCACTGCCTTCACATTTCCTGGCACATACCATGGAGTGCTTGTACATGTAGGTAGTGAGTGGCGTACACATTTTCTGCACTGCTTAGACCCACTTCCATGCAAACTGCCACCTTCCAACAGGTCTGATCACAGAAGCTATTCTAAGTAGACCCAGCATGCATGCAAGGTCATATGTTGTGTGTCACATGTCTGCCAGATGCCTTTGCTGTCGGTGTGTGTGTGTGTGTTGTGTGCTTCTGACATGTGTACTGACCTTTTCCTCTCTATTTTTCAGGTGATGACGCAATGGATGCAGAGGATGGTGTTGTCATGCCAGACACAGGGTTGGTAAGACCACATCAACCCGGCACTAGTGGGGGTCGTGGGGTGGTAGGCCACGAAAACCCCCAAGTGCTGCAGTCCATCCTGTTTCTGGCTGCCTATGAGTCCAGCCTTGATGACGACTCTGACGTCCATGTTGAGTTGGATGACCATCAAGTCCATGTGTCAGGGGTGAGTGATTCTGATGTGGACACTCCTCTGTCTGCGACCCCTGCACTGAGGGATCAGACAGTCTTGGTTCCTCCGCCCGTGGTGGATCGGGACGCAGGGTCACCCTCCACACCAGTCACTGATGTGCCTGGGACATCACGTAGACGGGGGCATGTAGTCGTGCAGCCGCAGGCGGTGCCAACACAGCGAGGACCCCCGGTCCTTGGGTCCCGCAGGGGTCAAGCCCGGCAACGCGGTCGCCGCGCGCAACCGCTGTATACTGAGTGGGAGCAAGACATGACTGCCAATTCAGAACGGCAGGGGGCAGCAATGGAGAACATCGCTGACAGCATGGAGCGTGTGGCCCGATCTGTGCTCCCCCCTGCTAGGCAGGTGCTTCTCCAGCAGCAGGCGGCACGGTCCACGGCCCGCTCACTCAGGCTGGGCATGGCGGCCTCAGACAGGGCACGCCAGGCTGAAATGTCGTCTCTGCGTCAAGCAATTGCTGCTCACGCAGAGGCGCACATGGATGCCCTGAGGGAGGAGTATGCCTCCCTCAGATCCACTCTGGGTGTCCTTATGATGTCCCAGAGGCAGCAGGCAGAGGAGAGGTTTGCACAGCTTGAGCGCACCATCTCGGCTGAGCTACAGGCTTGCCGGGAGGTGCAGCGGTTGTCCAGCCAGGCCTTGCAGGAGGAACTCAGTGTTACACGTGCTACCTTGCAAGAGGAAGCACGTGTATCACGTGAGGTCCTGCATGCAGACCTATGTAACATCGCCACACAGAACCAGGCTCACCTGTCCGGCAGACTTGCTGCCGACGAGGGGCAAGCTGCGGCTAGGCGTGGCCAGGCTACTGTGCCACGTCCTCCTTATCAGGATGAGCCAGACTCGGACGACCATCTATCTCCCACATAGGTCGTGCTGTGCAGGCGTTGAGCCCATGGAGGTATTTTTTTTTGGCTCAGCATCATCGCATGTGGATGTTGAGCAGCACCCTGTACCTCCCCCCTCCTGGGTGCCTCCCCTCCCCCCCGGGTCATATGTGGCCATTTTTGATTTTTCTTTTAGTTTAGTTAGTTAAGTTTCTGTTTGATAGTTAGTTTAAATAGGTAATGTAGGTTTTCCATAGTTAGTGTAATTAGTTAATAGTTGAGTTAGTTTAAAATTTGTAGTCTATTGTGCTTACATGTGACAGTGTGGTGCCTTGTGGTTTTTGAAGGCATCCACTGTCTGTTCCAGCTGGGCCCTTCATGGTTGTCTTGTGTATGTGTTTGCTGCTTGGGTTCCTTGACTCACATATGCCACTCCTGCCTCCCTTATCCATGGGCTCGCAAGGATGGTTCGGTGTAACAGCATTTTACACAAGGGCTTTGGACTGTCATATCTGTGGCATGTCTGGTGCTTTTTGACTTGTGTTGACACCCCTAGTGGGGATGATTTAGGTGTAATTGTCCACTGTTCAGCTTTTGCTAGATGGGGCGTGTCATGATTAATGTGGACATTGATTGCTATGCATTGTGTATTATGTTTCATATCTTTCCTGTACACGTGCTTGTTGCAAATCATGCTGTAGATAGTGTTCCACATTTTGGAGGTGAAAGACGGACTGATGGTGTGATTTGTGATGTGACTCTCTGACATGGTCAAGTAATGAGATGCATGATGAGACACACACATATCACTTTGATGCATTAATCATGTGTTTCATGCACTTTCTGCAGGGGGATGAGGCACCAGAGCACCTTTGCCAGCAGACATGGCCCATTGGACAACGTAATTCCTGACCCGTTTGTTGGTGCCCACATGCACATGTGTGCACATGCAGAGCCACAGTGATTGCAGACCCACATCCTAGAACTGCTGACATGTTCCAAGGAACTCCAGGCAAGGTGAGCATCACAGGGGGGCCACTAGACAGCAAAGCTTGCACCAGGCGAGTTGCACGTGCAGGCTTAGTCACAGCACTGAGGGTGAGCTTAGACAAATATTGGTGTTGAAGCACACAATGCAGCTCAGATGTGTTTGTGGACTGATGGCTGTTGATAGTAGGGTTGTCTGGGACACATGCGGGGGCAGTGGCATATACCCTGCGGTACACCAAGGTTCATTGAGGCACTTGTATCAACCATGTAGCCTTCCAAGACATGGAAAGGGGCAGCTCACAGGGACATACAGCAAGGGACATACTCGGGTGCAGTGCATGTCTATTCCACGTACTTCATGATAAATGCACTGGCAACTTTGTTTTGGTCATGGTGGTACGCAACTTGCTCTGTAGTCATGGCTTGCCATATGGGTCTGTCTGCTTACCCAGGGAACATTGCATGTTGTGTGAATTGTGACACATTGGTGTTCCATTTGCCACGCACCCACCAGCGGCTGACTTACTGCATTAACTGTGAATGACCCGTCACAGGGGTGATGTTATATATGGGTACGAAGCATGGAGCACAGATTGTCTGTTTGTAGAGTTGTATGTTGTTATGGGGCATGTTTTGTGTTGTGTTTTTGTGTAATTGGCACGTACAGGTTGCTGACTGTGTCTCTCTTTGCAGCATTGAAGTGCTCCTGTAACCGGACCTGAGAGTGCGCAGGCAGGAGGCCAGCACTCAAAACCAGAGCTAAGTGTCTTGTTGTATTTTCTTACAAACTGCCCTGCATAGGTTTGCTGGGGAGTGTACTGATGCATGGATGTATGTGTGGTCCTATTTGGTATGTTTATTACCCTAATCACCCGTGATCCTATGCAATTTCGAAACCTGTACCCTCTACCCGGTGTTCCTGCTTCCCATGCCTATCCAAGCAATGTTCCCTGACCCTCTTTCCCCACTGGGGTTGCGGATGCCTGTGTAAGCCCCGAACTTGCAGGCGCCAAAACCCTAGAGGGGGTGGTTGGTTCGTACCACTCCTGAGCCTGGACTACAGAAGGCCATGACAATGATGTCCAAGTTTGTTTGGATTGTGCATGTGTTCATGCAGGTTGTACATTTTCGTGCATTCCCTGGTTTCATGTGTCATTCCTACTCCCCTCACCTGCCACGCATTCCAGTCATCCAGTGTGTCTACACCTGTCCCGACTGCATATCCCTGAACCTCTTTCCCCACCAGGATCTCAGGGGCCTGTGTGAGTTTGACCTTGCAGGCACCCGGGACATGGTGTGGGTGGTTGTTTCATGAGACTCCAGCGCCTGTACAGGGGATCTGTGACAGTACACATCCATTCATGGTGCATCATCCTATGTCATGTACCACACATGTCTCACATCCTGTCGTGACATTGTTTTGCTGTGCTACCTTGGTTGTTGCATCATAGTGGTAGTACTTGGCCTTTGAGACGTACTGCTATGTCAAGTCATCTACTGGAGGGTGTTTGGGTTCCTTTTCATGCCTTGGATTTTGTGATTTTGGAAATGAGTGTGGATTCTGAGGGTTCAGGCATCTCTTTACACACAAGGTGGGAGATGGACACGAAGGGTAAAGGTGATCCTGTGGCCAGGTGGGAATGAGGGTTGGAGGCTCCATGACCCAGGTGCAGTTGTTCAGTGGGTCATGGTCATTTGCGAGGGGGGGGGGTTGTTGTTGATAGTTGCGTTGCCCTGCAGTGTGATGGGAACTCTGACATTGTAATGTTGTTGTCCTATGTACATGTTGTGTTCTGCTGATCAATGCCTGTTCATGTGTTGTGTTTTCCTTTCAGGTGCGAGGGGATAGTAGTGGTTTGACATGCTGGGGTGTACACATGGTGGATGTTCACATGTGATGTGTAGGGAACACTGATGGTCACTTGAGTGCACATGCATATGTGGAGTGCATGTCCTTGCAGAACCACACACTTGCACTCGGATGCACTCCATGTCCTCCCACCCTTGCATATCCACGTGTACACTGTTTGCCTTCTGGTGCCCACTGTGTCCCGCCAGCACATGTTCTGTGACCGATTATGGTTCGAGTACATGCCTAATTTGATTTTTGATGTAGTCTGTCACTTAGATGTGATGCTCAGGGTGTGCATCACACGCAATGGCTGTTCACTGTGCTGTGCGCTGAGCAGTGTGATGCAGGAGTAGGACATTGCACACATGAGCTGCAGTGTTCATTTTGCAATGCATCATGTGCATATAGCCAGGCATTCATTGTGATGTTACGTCTACGACTGTTGTAATGCATTAGGAATCGACTTATTTTTGGTGGGACATTTTGTTGGTCTGTCATTTCATCGGATTCCGGGTCAGGCATCATTGTCCGATGCCACTGTACATTTAGGACATGGAAATGTGTACCTTATCGTTACTGGGTCGGTGTATGGGTATTGCTTGCCATGTCATGTTGATGTTTGGGAGGGTTTGACTGACATGACAGTGATGGCCATGGCCTGTTTTGCAGGTGTGTGTGATGCACACCTTGCATGTCCAGGTCATCCGCTTCTCAGAGCAACTAGCTGGGGGTAGGTTTCTCTCCGCAGCAGGGCCCTCCCCCTCGAACAGACTTCCTGACTTGAACTTGAGGGGAACCATCTCCAGTTCTGGAAGCACCTCAAGACCTTCCTCTTTGCTTCTGCTTACTCTCTGCCTCTCCCTTGGAGAATTGTTCACTGGAACTGCACAGGAGCTGCAACTGGGCCACTCTCACCAACCTCGGTCCCTGGCCCAGCCACTGTCCACTTGCACTGCCACCCTGGCAACCCCTGCACTGCAGTACTGTCTCTCTATCCCTACAGCCCTCCCTTCCCAGCACTCGTCTGCACTTACCTTAGCAGTTGCCACCAGGCGACCTATGTATAATTTTTTGGCCTACTTCCCCTGTACTGGTCTCCCCCCCACCCTTGCACTTTTCCCTTCCCCCTACCCCTGCACTTGCACAATCACAATGACACCTGGCCTAGTAGTACCGTTCTCTGTGTTCCCTTGTTCCCCCCCCCCCTGCCTCATTGTGCCTTGTAATACTTGTGTATGGCTCATGTCATGTCACATGTCATGTGTGCATTTTGGTTGCACAGGATAGCTTGTGTTTAAGTAGCTAGGGATGCAGACGATGTGGCACTTCCATGGCAACTATCTCAGGGTGGTAGGGTTGTGACAGTTGACTGTCACTTTGTCATCATCGATTGTCACCTGGTATGTGCCAGGCCTGTGTGCACTCCGCAGGGGTTGGAGTTTAGGTGAAAAATGTGGCCACAAGCTGGGTCCGGGCTACCTCGCCACGTGCCCTGTCCCCTCCCATGGGCAGCGCCTGTGCCTGTGGTTGGGGATGTGGGGGCACCACCATGTCCACCGGGACGCCCTGCCGTGTTGCAACATTGTGCAGGACACATGCTGCCACAATGATCCTGCACACAACTGCTGGTGCATAGAGTAGTTGCCCACCAGAGCGGTCAAGGGAGCGGAAACGTGACTTGAGCACTCCGAATGTGCGCTCCACTATGCCCCTGGTTGCAATATGGGCAGCGTTGTATCTTACCTGGGGTGGTGTGGTGGGGTTCCGGATTGGCGTCATCATGTGGTTGCTCAGAGGGTAGGCACTGTCCCCTGGGGAGGTGATAATTGTTCAGATTATTAGGGTTGGTATATTTGTCTGTGTGTGACTTGCATGCATGTGCAAGGGCATTTGTACTCACCTAGGAGCCATGTGTCGCCATGCTGCCCAGCTTCCAGGGCCCGGCTCAGGGCGGACATTCTGTATATGAAACTGTCATGGGTGGAGCCAGGGTAGTTTGCATACACAGAGGTGATGATTCCCTTTGCATCGCATACCACCTGTACATTGATGGAATGCCAGTGCTTGCGGTTTCGGTAGATGTGCTCAGTGGCCCTAGGTCGACGTAGGGCCACATGGGTGCAATCTATGGCACCGAGCACTTTGGGGAAGTGTGCCACCCTGAAAAAATCCAGGACAACGGCCTGCCTTTCTGCGGGTGTTCTGGGCATGTATATGTGCCTGCGGACTGAGGGGCGCGCTGTCATGATTGCCAGTACCTGGTGTAGGCAGCATGACTGCGTGGCCTGTGAGACCCCCCCCACTATGGCAGTGGTCCGCTGAAACGACCCAGTGGCCAAGAAATGCAAGACATTGAGCAGCTTCTCCAAGGGGCTCAATGCTTGGGAGCAAAGGGTGGGGGATGTGAGGTCATCTTCCCACTCCCTGACCAGGTCTAGGATGATATGGGGTGGAAACCTATACCTGCCGTAGACCTGGTCGTCAGGCATCCCAAAAAGGCCTGTCCGTGGTGCAAAAATGCGTGCCCTGGCTATTCTCCTCCTCCTGCGGTGTCCCACAATCACTGCAGCAACAAATGGGGCATTCATCGTCGCTGTATATACGCGTTTGTTGTTTGCGCGCACTTTTATGCTGTGCGCGGGCGCGGGACGCCTCCGTGTGGGCGGACTCGTTGGTTTCCCGTATTCGGGTGTCATCGCGTGTGGTCGGAGGGGAGCGAGCGTACACGCGATTGGCCTGGGTACGTGTGTTTCGGGGTGCGCGGGAAGTTCCACACGCGATTGGCCTGGGTACGTGTGTTTCGGGGTGCGCGGGTAGTTCCACACGCGATTGGCCTGGGTACGTGTGTTTCGGGGTGCGCGGGAAGTTCCACACGTGATTGGCCTGGGTACGTGTGTTTCGGGGTGTGCGGGAAGTTCCACACGCGATTGGCCTGGGTACGTGTGTTTCGGGGTGCGCGGGTAGTTCCACACGCGATTGGCCAGGGTACGTGTGTTTCGGGGTCCCGTGAACTTTCACACGCGATTGGTTGGGATCCACGTGTGTACTGTCATCACGTGCAATGAGGGATACTCCCTCGCACGTCACGTCACAGACGCGCTCACGCGCTGAGGGCCTTTGGTCCAATGAAAATGCGTATGCGTGCAGACGCGCTTACGCGCTAAGGGCCTTTCCTCGAATTACACGCTGACGTGCAGAATTTTCACGTGCCAAATCACTCCGTATCAAGCTGGCCACGCGTAAGCACACGGAAGACCACGCTCCTGCCCAGAAGGCCGAACTACTGCCCCCCAGATCCCCGAGCACGCTCCCACCTGCCATCTGCTGCTGCCTGACTGCCTGCTGCCCATGTGCCCTGCCATTTGCTGCCTGCACATCAGCCAGGGGTGCTGTTGGTGTGACCACCCCTGCTGGAACCAAAGACTCCCGACTGGGATTCCATCGCTCCACAGCCCAGCCCCAGGACCCAGTTGCCCACCCACTCCTGCCTCTGGGGTTGTCATGTCGGGGCAAACTCCATCTGTGACCACTGACAACCCCCGGCCAGAGAGGCAGAGGGGCACCAGCTTCAGTGCCACCGAAGTTGGTGTCCTGGTGGAGCAAGTCCTGGGGCAGTATGATGCCCTCTTCGGAAGTTGCCGCGCCGACAAGGAAGGACGGACTCGGATCTGGACTGACATCGTGACTGCCATCAACGCGGAGGGGGTGGCAGTCCGCGACTTCCAACATGTCAAGAAGCGCTGGGAGGACTTCAGGTCCAGGACCCTGACCAAGGCCCGGCGCCTCTTGAAGGCAGCGGATGCCAAGGGGCGCCGGGGCCACTTGTCGGAAGAACAGATGAGGGTCCTGGAACACATATCCCCAGCGCTCCACGTCCAGGTCCTTGAGAGGCAGACCCGTCTGGAGTCGAGCGGTGAGTGTACATGCATCCTGATTGTGAGCAGTGCGTGTGGTGATTGTTCAGTAGTGTGCAGGTTGCACATCTGTTTGTATGGGGTCGAGTATGGGTGCGGGTGTACAGGGCCGTGGGGCTGACACATGCGAGGGCTGTAATGTGTGAGACATGGATGGTGCCTGTGTGTGTGGGCTTGCATGCCAAATGCAGTTGTGTGGGCACACAAGTTTGTATGAATGTGTATGTGAGTAGACATGTCCGTGATGTCACGCATGTATGTTGTTTTCAGCTGATTGTATCAGCGCTGTGTACATGTGCATGTGTGTGTATTTGACAAGGGTGCAACAGTGATGCAACATGGATGCATGTGACAGCGGTATGTGGAAGCCTGATGGGCAGATGTGACATGGATGCCCGTCTGGACACTGCGACACTTAGCAGAGGTGTACACATGCATGCAAGTGTGGTGGTGTGTGTACATGTGTGGTGCACTTCCTGTGTTGCATGTGATGTCTGGCTCACCTTTGGCTGCTGATGCTGTTGTATGTGTATGGATGGTGTTGGCAGTTGCAACATGGCTGTGGTATGGCTCGTGTGTGCAAGTTGTAATGACATGTGTGTTGGGGATTGTGATGACATGTCAGAGGTTTGTGTGTATGTGTACATTGTACAGTGCCCTGATGCCTGTGTTTTGTTTCTCCCTGTCTGCAGCGTCAACTGATGAAGAGGGCGGAGAAGGTGCTGTGGAGCACAGCGGCGGGGATCCCACCGCCAGCCGGAGACGCAAGGCCCGGCTCCCCTCCCAGGTTGTCATCTCGTCGGGGAGTGAGGAGTCCGGTGCCGCGTCCCAGGCCGCAGCTGCCGGGGGGAGGTCCAAGAGGCGGAGGTTGCAGTTGGACTCCTCGGCAGCAGAAGGGGCAGCTGGGACCCCACAGGGCCCAACGGGGGAAGATGGCACAGAGTCATCCAGGTTGGTGGGGGGTTTGGTGGAGGAGGAGGCCGTGCAAGCACCGGAGACGGGGTCTGGGGGTGGGGATCCCACTGGTGCTAGTGGTGCAGTGCAGGACCAGGGACAGGAGGCAGCACAGGCCGCCGCGGAGGTGCCTGTGTGCAATCCTGTCCCTGATCCTGTCCCTGCATCATCTTGCACCAGCAGGGATGCCCATGTCCAGACCAGTTTTCAGGCAGGGGATGAGCTGACGTCAACTGGCCTTCCTCTGCCTGCGGACGTGGCTATCCAGGCCCGGGTTGAGCCTGTCCTGGCTGGAGTGGCGTTGCGTCAACGGGCCATGCGAGGTGACCTGCAGTCTTTTCATGAAGAGACTGCAGGTCATCTCGAATGGCTCGTTGACCACGTCAGCCTGCTGGGACAGGTCACCCAGGCCGGATTCCTCCGTCCGATGGGGCTTGCCACGACCCCCTCCTCAGCTGGACCCCCTACGCGCCAGTCGTCCTCTGTGCCATCTTCCCACCCATCAGTCACCTGGGTGCCCTGTGGAGCTGCCTCTGACGGTGCGGCCAGGCTGGTGGAGGAGGCATCCCTGCCACAGTCGGGAGTCGGACGTCCAGCAGGGGTGGCCACGTCAACGACTGTACCCCAGCCGGCGGAGGATGTGCAGGCAGCAGGAGGCAGTGCAGGGGCAGAGGCACAGCAGCAGCAGCACCATGGTGGGAGCCATGAAGGCTCGGGGCCTTCGACATCGGAGGGGCAGGCATCGGCCGGAGGGCAGGAGGACCCAGGACAAAAAGTGTCTTCCGTGTGGCAGCGGTTGGGCCACGCCATAGATGCGGAGCGGCAGCGGGCGGAAGAGGCACGGCTCTCAATGGTCAGGGCGGAGAACTCCATGCAGAGGGCCCTGAGGCGGGTCGAGTGCCTCGAGGCAATCCGCAGGGCTTTGGAGGTGGACACGTCGACGGCCCTGCGGACCCTCGGGGCCATGGAGGAGGACCGCCTCCGGGACATTGAGGAGGAGTTCGATGATGCCCTGGCCCGGCACATCCAGAAGTGAGCCGTGGAACTAGCCCGCTGCCCTTGTACATAGTTATGTAGGTAGTGTTAAGTTTCATTTTTGTTTTTATTTCATTTGGACCTTTTGGACATTGGCCACATTTTTGTATATAGTTTTTTTTATTAGTTAGTGTAGTTAGTTAGTTTTCCTTTATTTTGTTGGGATGATGGACCCTGGCTTCTTGGATTGTACATAGTTGTGGACTTGTACATACTTTCTTTTTTAACATTATCCATGGATCAATGGCTTATAATTTTTTTTTCACATTGGATTTTGTTTGGTGGACTTTGACTTTGTACTACATTACTTTGGATTTCTATATTCTTTAATTGTTTTTTTATTTTGAACGGACATACTTCTTTTCATTTTTTTCCATTCACATTTCTGTTTATTCATTTTTGTTTCTATTCATCTTTCCTTTAATACATTATTTATTTGTTGCACTTCAATGTGTGGTGTCTCATTGTTTTCATGCATTTCATGTTATGTGTTTTGAGAATCACTGACACCCATTGGGTGTATGTGAGGGACATGTGTTTGTTTTGGAACTTGCAATTGGTGTTCTGTGATGTAATTGCAGAATATGAGTGGGTGGATGCAATACTCGGGTGGGTGTTTTGCATTTGGGGGCTGACCATAGAGACCAGGGATCTGGACTGTGATGACATGTTGGGTGGGGAACATGAGTTGGACATGGGTGGGGGCCTGCTGGAGGGTGCCCCTGGATGCTGGGGGGTGAGGGTGCAGGGGGACATGTGTGGGGGCCTGGTGGAGGGTGCCCCTGCACTGCTGGGGGGTGGGGGTGGTGGGAGACATGTGTGGGGGCCTGGTGGAGGGTGCCCCTGGATGCTAGGGGGTGGGGGTGCAGGGGGACATGAGTGGGGGCCTGGTGGAGGGTGCCCCTGGATGCTGGGGGGTGGGGGTGGTGGGAGACATGAGTGGGGGCCTGGTGGAGGGTGCCCCTGGATGCTAGGGGGTGGGGGTGCAGGGGGACATGAGTGGGGGCCTGTTTGAGGCTGCCCCTGCACTGCTGGGGGGAGGGGTGGGGGGAGACATGAGTGGGGGCCTGGTGGAGGGTGCCCCTGGATGCTAGGGGGTGGGGGTGCAGGGGGACATGAGTGGGGGCCTGGTGGAGGGTGCCCCTGGATGCTGGGGGGTGGGGGTGGTGGGAGACATGTGTGGGTGCCAGGTGGAGGGTGCCCCTGGATGCTAGGGGGTGGGGGTGCAGGGGGACATGAGTGGGGGCCTGGTGGAGGGTGCCCCTGGATGCTGGGGGGTGAGGGTGCAGGGGGACATGTGTGGGGGCCTGTTTGAGGCTGCCCCTGCACTGCTGGGGGGTGGGGGTGGTGGGAGACATGTGTGGGTGCCAGGTGGAGGGTGCCCCTGGATGCTAGGGGGTGGGGGTGCAGGGGGACATGAGTGGGGGCCTGGTGGAGGGTGCCCCTGGATGCTGGGGGGTGAGGGTGCAGGGGGACATGTGTGGGGGCCTGTTTGAGGCTGCCCCTGCACTGCTGGGGGGTGGGGGTGGTGGGAGACATGTGTGGGTGCCAGGTGGAGGGTGCCCCTGGATGCTAGGGGGTGGGGGTGCAGGGGGACATGAGTGGGGGCCTGGTGGAGGGTGCCCCTGGATGCTGGGGGGTGAGGGTGCAGGGGGACATGTGTGGGGGCCTGTTTGAGGCTGCCCCTGCACTGCTGGGGGGTGGGGGTGGGGGGAGACATGAGTGGGGGCCTGGTGGAGGGTGCCCCTGGATGCTAGGGGGTGGGGGTGCAGGGGGACATGAGTGGGGGCCTGGTGGAGTGTGCCCCTGGATGTTGGGGGGTGAGGGTGCAGGGGGACATGTGTGGGGGCCTGTTTGAGGCTGCCCCTGCACTGCTGGGGGGGTGCGGGTGGGGGGAGACATGAGTGGGGGCCTGGTGGAGGGTGCCCCTGGATGCTAGGGGGTGGGGGTGCAGGGGGACATGAGTGGGGGCCTGTTTGAGGCTGCCCCTGCACTGCTGGGGGGTGGGGGTGGGGTGAGACATGAGTGGGGGCCTGGTGGAGGGTGCCCCTGGATGCTAGGGGGTGGGGGTGCAGGGGGACATGAGTGGGGGCCTGGTGGAGGGTGCCCCTGCACTGCTGGGGGGTGGGGGTGGTGGGAGACATGAGTGGGGGCCTGGTGGAGGGTGCCCCTGGATGCTAGGGGGTGGGGGTGCAGGGGGACATGAGTGGGGGCCTGTTTGAGGCTGCCCCTGCACTGCTGGGGGGTGGGGGTGGGGGGAGACATGAGTGGGGGCCTGGTGGAGGGTGCCCCTGGATGCTAGGGGGTGGGGGTGCAGGGGGACATGAGTGGGGGCCTGGTGGAGGGTGCCCCTGGATGCTGGGGGTGGTGGGAGACATGAGTGGGGGCCTGGTGGAGGGTGCCCCTGGATGCTAGGGGGTGGGGGTGCAGGGGGACATGAGTGGGGGCCTGGTGGAGGGTGCCCCTGGATGCTGGGGGGTGGGGGTGGTGGGAGACATGAGTGGGGGCCTGGTGGAGGGTGCCCCTGAATGCTAGGGGGTGGGGGTGCAGGGGGACATGAGTGGGGGCCTGTTTGAGGCTGCCCCTGCACTGCTGGGGGGTGGGGGTGGGGGGAGACATGGGTGGGGGCCTGCTGGAGGCTGCCCCTGGTGGCTGGGGGTGCAGGGGGACATGCGTTGGTGGGCAGTAGTGCTAGTTGATATGTGGGTTGGCTGGTGGGCATGGCCATGGTGGATGGGGTGCCTGCAGGACATGTGCTGGGTAGGCCCCTGTGGTGTGAGCCACCTGCAGGGGCCGTGGAGGGTGTAGAGGGTACACCTGGGAGGACCCACACGTGCAATTCACGTGTGCTGCTCCCCGCGCACCCCCGGAATACACGTACCCCGCTCAATCGCGTGTGGAACTTCCCGCGCACCCCTGGAATCCACGTACCCGGCCAAATCGCGTGTGGAACTTCCCGCGCACCCCTGGAATCCACGTACACGGCCAAATCGTGTGTGGAACTTCCCGCGCACCCCTGGAATCCACATACCCGGCCAAATCGCGTGTGGAACTTCCCGCGCACCCCTGGAATCCACGTGCCCGGCCAAATCGCGTGTGGAACTTCCCGCGCACCCCCGGAATACACGTACCCCGCTCTATCGCGTGTGTCACTTCCCGCGCACCCCTGAAATCCACGTACCCGGCCAAATCGCGTGTGGAACTTCCCGCGCACCCCCGAAATACACGTACCCCGCTCAATCGCGTGTGGAACTTCCCGCGCACCCCTGAAATCCACATACCCGGCCAAATCGCATGTGGAACTTCCCGCGCACCCCTGGAATCCACGTACCCGGCCAAATCGCGTGTGGAACTTCCCGCGCACCCCCGTAATACACGTACCCCGCTCATTCGCGTGTGTCACTTCCCGCGCACCCCCGAAATACACGTACCCCGCTCAATCGCGTGTGGAACTTCCCGCGCACCCCTGGAATCCACGTACACGGCCAAATCGCGTGTGGAACTTCCCGCACACCCCTGGAATCCACGTACCCGGCCAAATCGCGTGTGGAACTTCCCGCGCACCCCTGGAATCCACGTACCCGGCCAAATCGCGTGTGGAACTTCCCGCGCACCCCCGTAATACACGTACCCCGCTCATTCGCGTGTGTCACTTCCCGCGCACCCCCGAAATACACGTACCCCGCTCAATCGCGTGTGGAACTTCCCGCGCACCCCTGGAATCCACGTACACGGCCAAATCGCGTGTGGAACTTCCCGCGCACCCCTGGAATCCACATACCCGGCCAAATCGCGTGTGGAACTTCCCGCGCACCCCTGGAATCCACGTGCCCGGCCAAATCGCGTGTGGAACTTCCCGCGCACCCCCGAAATACACGTACCCCGCTCAATCGCGTGTGGAACTTCCCGCGCACCCCTGGAATCCACGTACACAGCCAAATCGCGTGTGGAACTTCCCGCGCACCCCTGGAATCCACGTACCCGGCCAAATCGCGTGTGGAACTTCCCGCGCACCCCCGTAATACACGTACCCCGCTCATTCGCGTGTGTCACTTCCCGCGCACCCCCGAAATACACGTACCCCGCTCAATCGCGTGTGGAACTTCCCGCGCACCCCTGGAATCCACGTACACGGCCAAATCGCGTGTGGAACTTCCCGCGCACCCCTGGAATCCACGTACCCGGCCAAATCGCGTGTGGAACTTCCCGCGCACCCCTAGAATCCACGTGCCCGGCCAAATCGCGTGTGGAACTTCCCGCGCACCCCCGAAATACACGTACCCCGCTCAATCGCGTGTGGAACTTCCCGCGCACCCCTGGAATCCACGTACACGGCCAAATCGCGTGTGGAACTTCCCGCGCACCCCTGGAATCCACGTACCCGGCCAAATCGCGTGTGGGACTTCCCGCGCACCCCTGGAATCCACGTGCCCGGCCAAATCGCGTGTGGAACTTCCCGCGCACCCCCGAAATACACGTACCCCGCTCAATCGCGTGTGTCACTTCCCGCGCACCCCTGGAATCCACGTACCCGGCCAAATCGCGTGTGGAACTTCCCGCGCACCCCCGTAATACACGTACCCCGCTCATTCGCGTGTGTCACTTCCCGCGCACCCCCGAAATACACGTACCCCGCTCAATCGCGCGTGGAACTTCCCGCGCACACCCGGAATACACGTACCCCGCTCAATCGCGTATTTTACTTCCCGCGGCGCCACTTTTTTGATGCGCTGGGACTCTACCGCCTGCCTTCGTGTGGCGGACGTGTTTCAGCTTGTGCGCGGCTTTGGCTGTGCGTGGGTTTGCCCTATTCCATTCCATGAATACGTGTGGTTCGTGTGCGTGTGGGCGTTACCTCTGCTTCCGTGCAGTGCATCCCCAGTTACGCCCTTATTTTCGCGTGTTGTTCCCCATTCCGCGCGTTACGCCCCATGTCCCGCCCACTTTCTGCTGTGTGCGCTGAGGTTGTGCGCTTTCACTGTGCGCGTCGCGCACCGTCGCGCACGCCTTTCGCGATGTTGCAGTGACTTGTGCGCCATGCACGGGTTTGGCGCACATCCCACGGTGAACACGCGCAGGGACTTCCATGAATCGCACGCGTGCGCGTGCGCCTGTTTTTTTCCGCTTGCGCCTGCTTGCGCCTGCTTGCGCCTACTTGCGCGTAGATTTTCGGCGCACGTTTGTTCCATGAATCGGCCCCTAAATTGTTTGACTTCGTGCTTTTTATATTTTCCACCGAACACTACATCGAACATTGGCTTATGTCCATTGAGCTAGCAATGATAAATGGTGGCCATTAGAGGAGATTCCTGAGTGTGCGAGCTTTAAATTATATGAGCCAAGTCACACATTCCACAACGCCACCCAGTAGCCATTGCTGGATGTTCCCCTGAAGTTCTGAGTCACATCAGCAAGGCTCAATTAGCTCAAATGGGAGCAGTGGTTGAAGTGGATGGGAACGGTGCTCCTCTACTTTTTTAAATTAGGTTTTACCGTTCCTATACTTTTATTTTTAAACGAAACCATTGCGGAATGCCATAGATTTCAACTAAAAGTGTAGAAAGAAGTTGAAACTTGCCCTTCAGTGCACTGAACGTTCCCTTAAACCGCAGGCGCGTTTGTTTGGGGGTTTGGATTGCGCATGGGAGGGGCCCATCAATACGATTTGTAAGGACCTGGGGCAGCCCAGCAAGGAACATAGTTCCACTACTTCTTTCGTACACTTGGACAAATGAATGGGAGCCTTTTCCTCCAGGAAATAATCATATGTGTTTGTAAAGAATGAGAATACATGTGATTTGTGTTGCTTTGTGTAAGTGCAGCGCTCCAGCCACGACATTCCTTCAACTGCGACCATCTAGAGGGACATAAAGACATACTTGTCCCACAGGACCACAAGATTCTAATGCCTAAGGCATTTTTGTTTCATAAAGGAGAAAAAGCAATACTCTTCTTTGGTTGTGATCTGCAATGAGGTGGGATTTTGTATAGACCTGCCTGTTGCTCACCTTTCCTTAACCTTGATGACACACCAGTGCAATGTTTGATTGCAAGAAATGGAAAGCACCTTAATATAATATCGTATTGCCATATTCTATTCTAATAAATGTGTCTATTGCGCCAACACGCCTGCAGGCCTCAGAGCGCTCATAAGACAAGAAAAAGAAACAACAGACAACAAAAACAAGAGAATCCCAGAACAGAAATATAGGGTCAGAAGAGAAATACGATTCCCAAAACAAAGATTATTGTGCATGCTGCATTATTTCCACTTCTAAGCAATATAAAAGGAAGACCAATGTCTATCCATTTCACCAGTACTCCTTCTGTGGACCTCTCAATGAAGTAGGACTGAGACAGGCCTGCAGAGACCCGACCCTTTATTCTTCAGGGTGAACGTAGAGGCCAGCGACCTAACTCACTGGTCAGTACCTGATCAGTACCTGCACTTCGATGCTCCATTTGTGATTTCTGTGTCCCACTAGTTTTACCCCTATGTATTTTTTGTGTATGGCAACTCTGTCCCTTTCTGAATGCTGCATTCTGCTACTGTGACTCCTGGCAGAGGCCTATGGAATTCATAATTAACTGCTGTGATTTCATAGCAGGAAGATGCAATATTATGCATTATTTTGTGTTGTTGTGGGGTGAAGGAGAGGGAACTTGGGGCATCATTTTGAGTTTGATGGTGTGGTAATGAGGAGGTGGTAACACATTTGCCATCACCTTTACTGCACTGACACATTCAGAGTTTGGTGGGAGAGTGAAGAAATAACCACCAGCACTTTCTTTGAAGTTTTTCCACCACAATACCATGAACAACATGAAGCATTTACAACAGATGCAATTACAGCTGTTGAAAATGGTAAATGACTTTGGCTGTAATTTGCAGGAAATATCGCCAAACTCATGATGAGGCCCTAGGTTTTTTGTATGTTATTATAATCAAATTATCTCCACACTCAACACCCCCTACAATACTGGTCCATAAGAGGCAACGCTGCAGGAAAAAGTGCTCATGGAGTCTATACACAAGGTGAAATTAAAACGGGGTAGAATGCAACTTCGGGTGTACTTCACCTTGAAGTTCTGAGTGACATCATAGACCACTCAAACTGCACTCTCAATGTCTAGCAGAAGTCGTCACTCTGAACCACTCTTGCAATATATTCCATTAGTTAATATCTACTCATCTATAATTCTGTGTATGACCTTGGTCTGACAAGTCCATCTTTTTCCCCCCCAAATCCGGTGCCATTATAAAATACAAGAATCAAATTGCGCATTGTAGAGTGCTACACACTGCCTCTGGGCTGGTTACAATATTCTTTTGTTAGCTCGTACACCACACTTTTAAAAGTGTCCCAGTTTGAGGTTCATGCAATCTGGTTCCTTTGCTTCTTGTTGACTACTATTTGTTCTTGTCTTTGTAATTTGAAGCACGTGCCAGCAGTTCTGAGACGTAGTATCCAAGCTACTGGTCTGTATTTTTCTCTGGTTTAAAGCTGAGCCTGTTTCTATTGAATATAGCCCTCTCTCAGCTCTAGCAATGCACCTCTGATCCTATCATATGTCAAGTGTTTATAATGCAGGCACACTCTTATTCCATCAGACTGGTGCAATCACATTATTAGTAAACAGTCATACCATCACCATTCAATATCAAAGTATCAATCATTATCAAAGTATAACATTTAGATAAGTAGCCCTGTACACTACATGTTAGCATAGTTACTGCCAAGGGCATGGATTAACTGCAATTTATATGGCCCTTCTAGAAACCGATTTCAACTCAGGCCTGCAATGGAAGCTTGGCAGAAAATGGTGTTAGCACTTTGCCCACGCCAGCCATCGACTATATTTTTCAACTCCAAACTTGTTGGCCTGGTTACTAGGCCTAAATGCTAAATCACTTTGTTCTGTGTGGTGCTTCCTGAAGGCATCGACATAGTGATTGGTACTTATCTGCATTCCCTTGCAATGCTGTAATAAGCACACACCCACCTCGTTGCGGTCGTTTCACTGCATTTGGTGAATGGTCGTTTCACCACATTTATTTCAGCATTTTTTAGAGTGGTCTCTATAAGGGTATGAGTGCGGCAGACAAGTTCAGTCGTGCTGCAGTGAGCTGCAGAAGGCATTTGAAAAAGACTGCTGGAGAGAAATTGTTACTGTTTCTTTAAAGCCAGTAGATTGTGGATTAAGACTGGATTGAGCGTCTAGCGTTGGCGCGTGAGTTCGGCAGACGAGTTCAGTCATGCACAGTCAAGTTGCAGGAGGGTGGCAGGAGGAAACCCACTAGCAACAGTTGGTAAAAATGGATCCAGGTCCGGCCCATATGAGAAGTCAAATGCAGCTTCAGGACCAGCAGGAAAAACAGCCAACGGCTGTTCGAAGACACGGACTAGAGGTGAGCGAAGAGCATGTCCTTATGCACCTACCTGCGACAGGCGACAATTGGGACATCAATTCATGTCGGTGGGGAATGAAAACTTGAGCAAAAATGCTTTTCTCTCCCGGAGCAGTCAAAGTACTGTGGTAGTTCCCTGCTACTTACTTAACACACATGGTGTTACACTCAGAGCCCCCTCAACCGATGCCCAAGGTGAATTTGAAGTTGGACTCTGATGCAATAACAAAGAGTGGGGTGCTGTTTGGGGAGCGGTGAGTGGTTAGGTGGAAGAGCGAGCAAAGCACGGTTTGTCTAGCAGCCAGCAGAATGCAAGTGCAAGTACAAGGGGTTAACAATGCTCTAATAACAGCTATTGAGAATAGTGGAAAAGACGTCAACAAGACTGCAGGCACTTGTCAGTTATGTGGGGATACAAGTGGTTTGCTGCGGAGAGATAATGAGTGTGGTAGTGCATTTACACGTTCTACCTAACAGATGCTGAATTGTTGGAGGTGACTAGGACAGGCACAGAGGTGGGAGAGGGGGGAGAAAGTTTTGCCTGAAGTTTCTTCTGAGGAGATGCTGGCGAATTGGGCTTACCATTAGAGATGAACAATCTAGCCCTGCCTTCTGTGCTGCATTTTGCCAACAATGGAAAAGAGATTCTTGCCTCTACCCCCCTCTTTGATGCAAAAAGCGAGGAAATACTTCTGGCTGACTGGTTAACGTGGGAAATTGGCCATATTACCCTAATGCTTGAGCAAAACAAGAGAGAGGAGGACCGGAGTGAAGCTAATACCACAGTTAAAACAGCACAGATCAAGCATGAGGACGAGGAAGACAGTAGATTGCAAGAGGTCGAGTGGCAGACCCCCCAAAATCCACTAAGGGTGGCATTGGCAATACAATTACTCTAACAAGACAACAATGTAATGGAGAAGGGTACAGATTGACATCCAAATCTGCATCAGTGTCTTCTTCGGATGTATCATCCTTTCGTCCGGGAGAAACAAAAGGGAGAAATTGAACTAACCGGCCTAATTTAAACTTGGATACCTTTGCGATTCAGATTCAGAATAATATCATGCCAGCCTTAATGATCTTGTTGGCAATATTTATGAAGTTATTATTATTTTTTTTAATGGTTTATTTACATTTCACATAAACAAGAATACATCGATCATGAAGCAAATAAATCATAGTGCGAACGAAGAGCATCAATACAAACAACATTTGAATACAGAGAAATAAATAAATAAATAAATAAAATAAAAAAATAAAAAATTCTTTGTTATATACATTCCTATTGCTAATACAGATAAATATACATTCCTCTCGCTAATACATATTTAAGAATACATCCCACACCTTAGCATGTACTCACAATTTCCCCAACCGCCTGTACATCACCTTCTCAATAATCGCCAAAGAAATCATCTCATCAATCCAACCTTCCGCTGTAGGTGGGATCTGGGATTTCCAAGCCGTCAAAATCATCATTTTCTTGGACACTGATGCTCCCCTGAGTAAAAATGTTTTCTCAGACATAGAAAGATCCTCAAGCAAGTCACCACAGCCCAGAACCATCGTCTTAAAATCCAAATCAATGCTGCAATCCAGGACCCGCAAGCATATAGTGCAAACCTCCCGCCAAAAGCCCCCGACCCTGACACAGTCCCAAAGCACATGCTCAAGATTGCCAACTTCCAAACCACAACACCAACACACATCTGAATCAGACATGCCCCTATTTTTTAGCCTCTCCGGACACCAAAATACTCTGTTTAGAATTTTAATTTGCCTAGATCGTTCACACAAATGAACTGAGCAAAGCCATACATTCACACACATCTCATTCCACATATCCAATCATCCATCAACCCAGTATTATCTTTGTAGCTTGCAACAATCCGGCGATACATTTTGCTCGCAACAGACTGACAACCCACCGCCATATGTTGCAAAACCTCAAGCTGACTCACACCAATCTCACCAATGCACCTCTTCAATTTCCTGTAATCCGCAATGGACACATTTTCAATATTGAAATCAGCACATAACACATCAAAATCAATCAATTTCCCCCCTCTGTAAATATCCTTAATCCAGTGAACACCACCAATAAACCATTCCGGCCAAAATATAGGCTTGCCAGCCTCTGTGATGGATTTATTAAACCAAATCGAAGCCGAGGGTGATGTCTGAGCAGATGAACCACACATTTCATGGACTCCCCTCCACACATCCCACAAAAATCCAGTCAAAGGAAGTGACCTACCACGTTTGCTAACAGTTGTAAGTATCGCTCATGGGGCAAGAGGTCCCAAAGTACTCGCTTCCGCCACAGCCCAAGCACCCGGAGAAACCTCTAGAAAAGGAAGCAAAAACTGACAAGAGAAGACAAGATGGTATGCTCTAAAATTGGGGAACCCAAGCCCCCCTCTGTCAACAGGAAGCTGTAACTTCCACAATTTAAGCACAGGAGGCTCCCCGTCCCAAAGGAAGGTTTGCATAATAACATCAATCAATCTCCAGTAACAAGCACTGATCTTCAAAGGGAGCATACTCAAAATATAGTTGATTTTGGGGGCCGCAACCATCTTCAAGGCATTCACCTTGCCCCATAATGACAAACGCAAAACCGGCCATCTCTGCGTGGATGACTTCAGCTCACGACAGGCCTCCCCTAGATTCGCCTCCACCATAACATGTACAACCACAGTCAGCCAAATCCCCAATTATTTCATTTTGTGTACGCACCATTGAAATCCAAATCTAGTCACCATTGATCTAACACAACTCCTAGTGATAGGTAAAGCCTCAGACTTCGACCAGTTTATTTTATATCCCGCCACCACATGGAACCGGTCCAAAATATTCATCAAAGATGGCAAAGAGACTTCCAAATTCCTTAAAACCAAAAAAAGGTCATCCGCATAAAACCAAGTTTTCTGCTCAATCCCATTGAAAGGCACACCTTTCAAGGTTAAATCATTCCGCAGAGTAATCGCAAGTGGTTCGATAACCAACACAAATAATAAGGGCGAAAGGGGACACCCTTGTCTAGTGCCCCTCCAGAGATTAAAGGTTCCAGATAACAAACCATTCGTCTTAACATTAGCCCTAGGGCGAGCATACAAAAGGGAGACCCAAGAAATATATTCATCACACAAATTCATTGCCCTCATCACTGTGAACATGTATTGCCAATTAACACGATCAAAAGCCTTTTCGGCATCCAAAGAAAACACAGCCACATCATCATCCAGATCCTGAGCCTGAGACATGGTCAACACAAGATTCCGAATGTTGCTAGAAGTCCTACGATGTTTAATAAAACCAGATTGATCTGTGTGAATAAGTCTCTGAATCACATCCTCAATGCGTAAAGTGAGGACTTTAGTCCGAATCTTGTTATCAGTATTTATTAAGCTTATTGGCCGGTAACTGGAAGGTAGGACACTATCCTTTCCTTTCTTAAGGAATACAGAGATGGTTGCATGATTGGTAGACTCTGGAAGAACTCCCACCTCCCTAGACTCAACATACATGTCTCTCGAAAGCCCCAGCGCCGTTTCAGGAAGAATCTCGGCCGGCAGACCATCAGGACCCGGTGTTTTCCCAGAGTTCAAACTTGCAATAGCAGTCTTAATTTTGTCAACCGTAACCGACCGACTCAAGCCAGTCAAATCATCATCAGAAACTTTTGGAACAATCAAATTTTCCAAGAAGCCAACACCACTGCCAGTAATACCAGCCTCGTTCTCGTACAAATTCATGTAGAAATCCTTGAAAACAGCATTAATCTTGCAAGGATCAAAAGTGACCACCCCATTCAAGACTTTTATAGAATTTATGGCTCCCTCCGAAATATGTTGCCTCAATCTGTAGGCGAGCCACCTGCCCCACTTTTCGCATTTCTCAAAATAAGCACTTCTGATTCTATATAAATCCTTTTCGGCTCTAGTGCCCAAAACATCATTCAGGTTTTTCTTCAATCTCTTCAGTTCCATTCTTTTATCAATATAATTTGGATCGCAAGTCAAATCATTCATTACTTCAACAATATGGGCATCAGTTTCCACCTGCACTTTTGCCAGTCTTTTCCTCCTACCACAGGATAAACCTAAAGTAATGCCCCTCATTGTACATTTGAATGCCTCCCAAGAGACCTTCTTACTAAGAACATCTGAAGAATTCTCATTCACAAAACATTCAGCCTCTGTTCTGATTTTCTCTAAAATAGTCTCATCCTGTAATATAGAAGTATTCATCTTCCATTGAAAAGTCCTACAGCGAGCAAAATTCAAAGACAGGCCCAAAAAAATAGGCGCGTGATCGGCAATTGCTATACAGCCAATTCGACTGGTCAAAAGATTTGTAGTCGCATCACCAGCAGTGAAAAACATATCAATCCTTGAATAAGTGTTATGTGCCCCAGAATAGAACATATATTCTTTGGAGTCTGGGTGTTGTAGCCTCCAACAATCTTTTAGAGCAAAATCCCTAAGCAGTGTCCGAAAAGAGCAAAAAAGCCCATCCCTCCTCTGTATAGCAGAACGTCCAGTGCTATCCATAGACGGATTATCAACCAGATTGAAATCCCCACATAGAATGACATTAGCAGAGTTCAAATCAAGTACCATCTGTGACACTTCCCCAAAAAAAGGGCCATTGTCTACTGAGGGAGCATGAACATTACATAGTACATGTTGGATACCCTGAATTTCCACCAGAACAGTTACGGCCCGGCCTTCCTGATCACAGCTAGTCTTAAGAATTTTAACAGGAGAATCCTTCCGTAAAAGAATCGCCAACCCCCTACTCTTAGAGGAAGAATAGGAAACAACAACATCCCCCAACCATTTCCTACGCAACATCCCAATGTCCTCCAATAAAAGATGGGTCTCCTGTAAAAAATGAACATCACACTGCATATCCATTAAGCTGTTCATAATCTTCTTCCTTTTTTGACGGGGTTATTCAGCCCATTAACATTCCAAGAAGTAATCATAAGCTGAGAGCTCCTGGCTGCAGACATAACAGAAAATTCAAGAAGTCTAAAAAAAACAAACATTAAAAACACCAAAAATAAAAATAAAAAAGAAACAATCCCAAACCCCATGCAACAGAATAAGGACACCAAAGCTGAAAAAACAGTAGACCAACCCAATAACCCGGCACACCTCCAAAATCCAAGGTAATCTCTATATACAGAATTCCGTAATGAGTCACAAGCCAAGCCATACCTACATTTCATGGCTAGTAACCCATGTCATAAACTTCCAAAAACTCAGGAGTAAAATGAATATCAAACGTGCATACCTTAAAATACAGCAAAGCCAATAATCCATGTAACAATAACAATAGTAGGATGCAAAAGCGACATCCACCAGAGAGCAACATTTGAAAACCATGAACAAATGTAAAAGACAATATCCAAATGTAATTTGAGCAAAAGACCAAGTAGGGGTCCTAATAAATGCCATGCATGAAACAACAATGTAGAAAGAAAGGTGACAAATATCCCTGGCCAGTGCATTGAAAATGTGTTTCCCATTTGCATTAAAAAACAGACTGTTCAGCAGCAGCAGCACCCTGAGAAAAAGGCAACGGGATTTGGTCATGATCACATCTCTACCCATTGCATTCTATTAATACAGTACATTTCCAATGCTGCTTTAACTAAAATATAAGTAAGCAAGAAAAAAATGCTCCTTCAGCTTTAAACTGCAAATGCCTTACTGCTGAAAGAAAAATTGCCTGGGTGTAAGAATCCAATATGACATTGCGAACAGGAGTCATGGCTTGCATAAAGTTAACATTGGTCAGTCCTCAACAAACCATATAACTGCACAGAGTTCATGGTAAGCTCCAGCAAGCACATTGCATTATTACGATCCGTGAAGGGCACCCAGTTAGGCAATAGAAGCAAGGTGCCGGCGTCACAACATTAGTCCTTGGCAATGGTCTTGTTCCCTACCCCTCGTTTCAGTGGCATTCCTCAGTTATTGCAATTGAAAAATAGTTCGCAGACAGCTTTTCATTAGCATTTCAAAGAAGCTTCCCATAAGTAAAAAATCAAAACTCAGCAAGACTGGGGAAAAGTGACAGCTGACTGAAAACTAGTATCTTCTGCACCTACGTGAAGGGCAACGGACGTCATCCAGCAGGCATAAAACAGCATAAAATCCAAAGTCTCACCCGCTTTCCATAAAACGTAGAATGGGCATCTGGTATGCGTCCACTCGAAGGCCGGACCCACATAAAGGGGCGATAACAGTACAATCTGCATGCATTCCTGGCAAACGTAATGAGCCCTCCATAGAATAGAGTGAGCCGCCCTAACACAACCCGGCAATGATGAAGGCGGGTGAAACAAGATGCCAGCTCCCAATACTTCCCCCTCTCCCACTCACCGATTCACTCGATTCCACTCCAGCTCCATGATAATATTCAGGAGCAGCGTCATCTGCTGTAGTCCACCAGTGACGCAGCAGCAAACACAGAGCCATTAAAAGCAACGCAACCACTGGTGGCCGCGTAGGGAGAGGGAGACACAGCTCGTATAACGTGAGCAAATCCAGGAAGTAGCATATCCAATCAGAACAAACGTCACAATATCATGTCAGCTGATCAGGCCAGCTTTAAGGTGCTTTACTCTACACAAATGCCGCTGCATCCTACAAAGCCACGAAAGTTCCAAGCAAACGAAAAAATATCAACTGAAAACCTTGCTGGGCTCCATTTTAACCAATGTTAAGTATATACATAAAAACAAATATAATTAAAAAGTTTAAAAAAGAATGCATTTAGTCTGCAATATTGTTGTCAGGAGCACTAATCTCCTCCAGCCAAGAGAGGGCTTCCTGAGGATACAAAGTGGTTCTGCTGCCATCAGGCAAAACCAATGTTAAAATATTAAACCTGTTCAGGAAAGCCTTGATGTGTAGAGATTTCGCCTGCTCGTTTACTCCCTTAAACAACTTCCTTGCCTCCATCACCTCCCTAGGATAATCAGGAAACACATAAATGGGTTTGCCTCTAAAAATGACAGAGACCTTACCCCTAGAAGCCTCCAATATGGATTCCTTCATCCTTGTCAAAGTGAAAGACACCAGAATGTGCCTAGGCTTCAGGCTAGGAAGTTTCCCAATCCGATAAACATGGTCAATATCACCTTCCAAAGAGACCACAACATAGCAATCCTTAAAAATTTGTAAAATCAATGGCAACAATTTTTCATTGTTAGGGTCTGAATGTTCTGCAACTCCAACCAGTCTAAGATTTTTCTCTCGCTATCTCAGATCCATTTCCAGGCGATGATCTTTCCCCCTCTGGACATCAGCTCTCAAACTCTTGTAGACTCTATAACTCCCAGTAATCTCAGATCCCATATCAGAGGACTTCTTTTCCAGATCTGTTACCCTTGTATCCAAGTGGGAAACTTTCCCATTCAATTCAGCCACAGTAGTCTTAACTTCAACCATGTCCATGGCCACCTGGCGCATCAGCTTGTATAAATCTTGAATACTTGGATTTTCTTCATCCATTTCTGTAATCTGTTTCTGTTTTTTAGAAGTAGGATTTTCAGGTTCCAGGATCTTTTTCTTGGAATTCATATCAGCAATAAATAGCTTCAGGGAGGAGGCCAGGAGCTGAAGGCTCGAGCTGCTTTCACCTTGACCACCATTCCGGAATCCACTATTTATGAAGTTATATGAAGCCATAAATGACAATTATATAGATCAAGTCACGCTGCTGGCAACAGTGAACTCCAAGGCGATTTATACTGAAGGATTTATTTCTGCCCTGCAAAACAGAATTGAGCAGGAGGAGGAAAAGACCAACGACTTTAAAAATAAAATATTAGCCTATATCGATAAACACAGGACTGAAGAAAAACCGACCATGGAATCTTTGAAATGGTTGAAAAGGTTTACTGGAGGAGGTATTATGAAAAACCCTAACTATGAGACAACTAAAAGTATCTCCTATGAGAGGATTGAAACAACTGTGATGTCGTTAGGTAGTGGGAGAAATGTGAGAATTACTATACCAGCTACAAGTCTTGTGCAAATGGTCATGGATAAAGGAATGGATCAACCTAATCAAGGGGCTGGCCCACTAGAACAGGAAGACCGAGTATTTAACAAGGGGGGGTGAGTCACTTGAGAGGGTGATAGATGACTCTGTACAAGAGATTGTGGTGTTGGAGGAGGAGATAATGCCTCAACCACACAACCAGGAAGGGGAGGCGTGAGAGATGTCTGGTAAGGACTTCCCAATCTTTAGCAGAAGAAAGAAAAAGAAGCCAATGAATAAAAACAATAAAGCCAATAAAGAACAAATGCAAAGAAAACAAAGAATATGACTCAAGAAAAAAACCCAAAGTCGAACGATGCCAGGAAATTTACGCACAATCTAGCCCTGCCAAAACCTGATGTAGGGTTGGAAAACGGTGAGTTGGGGGAGCAGAAAATCACCCCAAAAATCCAAATTAGGTCAGTAATGAATGCCGAGCAAGCCCATAACCTGAGTTCAGAAGACATGAACAAACAGAGACGAAGAAGCATCAAAGATGACTTAATGAATGATTCAGTGTACACGGACACAGATACTGGGAATGTGATTCAAGCTCAAGAGGGTTTATAGAGGAGTTTTGGACATTAAAGTGTATAGAAGGAAATGGAGGACACTGCAATCCCTTAGAGCAATGAATATTGTCTGTCTGTTGAGGCAGAATAGCTATTCTTGATATTAGCCCAGAAAAGTCTGATGAATGACAGTAGATATAAGAGAGCTGATGAGGAAACAAAAATCAGCCTCTTAAACCCATCAAAAGGCCAATCCCCATTGATCTAAAATGAAGGGAGAATGGACAGAATGAGTGCTTACTGTTAGAAAGTCTATTATCAGTGGATCATGGTTTAATTCTGAATGGGAGCAATTTGATAAGACTATTACATCATATATCAATGTTGCATGCATTTGAAACTAAGGATATCAAACAAAGTGAGTTTTTGAATAGAGCGACCTGGATCAGGTCGTGATCCACTTAGGGTCTAAACTCATCGAGAACCTATTATTGGGAGCAGCCACTCATCTTTTACTGTTGGGCTTTGACCTAAAAGAGCCCTCAATGGAGGGGGTCAGGTGTTGGATGAAGATGAGGGGGCGCAAAGGGGGGGCTAAGAAAGTGAGAGAAAGAAATTAGGGATTAAGGCAGAATACCTCTGACGTGGTTAGGGTTGGGGAAGTGCCAGAACGGAAAAGGAGAGGTTAGATGTCAAGGATGGAGAAAATGGACTGTTAAAAGTAACCTTTAGTAGCACTAGAAGTTCAGAGAGGAGAGTGATTGAGGAAGTCACAGGATGGGACAAAGAATGTGAAAGAGGTTCTCTGGAAGGAAATGAGCAATTAAGGTGAAATACCACTGGAGTTGGTAGAGAAGGGGGAAGTGACAGAAGGTAAAAGGAGGGGATAGATGTGAGGTTGGGGATGAAGGACCACTAAAAATGTACCTTTTGTAGGACTGGAGGTTCATAGAGGAGAGTGATTGAGGAAGTTAAAGGATGAGGCAAAGAAGGTGCATAAGGGGGTTGGGCTTGGACGGTGGCAGCTTTGGTTATACACACAAAAAGGTAACTAGTTAAGCCTGTGGAAGTAAGGGACCTAGTGGTTGGCTCATGGAATACCAGGGGTTCATCTAATTTTTGTAATAAAGAGGAGATAATTTTGTATGCATTTGACATCATATGCTTACAAGAAACCTGGTTACGATCATAGCCATCACTGGACAGATTTTGTTCCTACCTGAACCCAGCAAATAATTGGTAAAGAATGGAGGTGGAGTAGAGGTTTTGGAGTCCCTGAACCCTAACCTGTTTGTCCAAATGTTCAAGATAAAATTGGAGCAAGAAAACTTCCCCAAGTTTAGATTGGGGGTGATTTTAAATCTCTACTGGAATCCAACAGCCATTACCACTGAGGGTTTTGTATCTGGGTTAATGGAGTTAATTGAGGATTGTAATATCAATATGAATAACCCTGAAATAATTGTGTGTGGGGATTTAAATAAAAGGTGCATGGAGACGAACGGTACTGCTACGAAAGATCAGCCCATTGTTTTGACTGCTTTGAAGGAAAGAAGTTTGGAATGGGAAAAAAATGGAGTTGAGCGAATTCCACCTTCTAAACGGTCAAACGAGTGGGGTTGTTCCAGCAATGCCAATCTGGGCCAGCGACTTGCAATCTGGAGTTCTTCACTACATGTATGTGTCCTGCAACATTGCATATACAGTTAAGACCTTTGAGGTGATCCCAAAAAGGAATATTGACCATGCATTTTGAAAATGATCTGGGGAGAGGTTATAATAGAGAAGGAGGTAAGGTGGGGGCATGAGGCAGAGGTTACTCAAGGTAGGAACCAACTGCACCTGAAATCACGAGATGTTAAAATCCTAGTTGAGAGGGTGTCTGGGTAAGGGAAACATAGGGGAGGCACATTATTTGATCAACTATACGTTCCTGCTGATAGACTTTGTGAAAGAAGGGAGAGGTAACCGAAAGATGGGGTTTAAGCACAAACATACATATGACTCAGTGATTGTAGAGGAAATGAAAAAGTTAAGAGCAGATATCAGATCGATTAAGCAATTCCTGAGCAGTGAAAGATACCAATGGTTAAAAAAGTGGAAACAAAAATATTACAACTGGTTCATTTTGTATAAAGCACTGATCCTTCAGAAAGACGCTGAAAAATGCTACGGGTGATTTGTCAGAGGAATCTGTCAATTAATCAATGATAAAAAATACCCCACAGGAAACATTTTTGACCAACATAGTTACAGAAGAATCCTGGGCAGAACATTTGAGAGGTGTCCGCAACTTAGTAGAGGTGTGTGAGGAAGGGGGCAGGGAGGGACACCAACAAAAATGGGACATCTTGTTTGATAAGGAGGACATTTTAGAACTCATTAAGAGGGCACGCAATTCACGGCCTCTGGGGCCAGATGGACTTACTAATTTAATGCTTAAGACTTTAAAGGATCAGTTGGTATATTTTGCTACCTTGTTTTTCAAATAGGCGATGAGAGCTAAGGCAGTATAAAATTCATGGAAATCAGCAGTTATAATTCCCATATTCAAGAAGGGTAATAGGGCGGATCTGAAAAATGACCGCCCTATTGCCCTATTGGATGTCTTGGATAAATTGTTTGCTTCGCTCATCCTGAAGAGGGTGACACTTTGAGTGGAGAAGGAGACAGCATACAACATTCGCCAAACTGGGTTTGTAAAAGTGTTGGGGACAGGTTTAAACCTGTTTCTTTTGAACATCTTGAAAACGGGAGCAAATCAATCAAACGTGAAAGTCTATTTAGCATTTATCAACTTAGCACAAGCCATCAATAGTGTTGATATTGTCGATGAAAATGTCAGTTTGGGGGTTCCCAGTGGACTTGCTTAAGGCTATACAGGCTCTGTACACTTCAGTCATCAGCCTGAGAGTTCGATTAAACTGAGTTGGCCAGTTAACAAAAGAAATAGGGACTCACATGGGCTTGAAACAGGACTGTCCTTCAGCTGTTTAACCTATTTCTGTTGGATTTGCATAGATCCTTGAGGGGACAAACGGCCACCCTGCATAAGATCAACGGCGAGAAAATATGGTGGGTGCTGTATGCCGACAATCTGTTTACAGGACTACGTTACAGTGAACGGGTTGGCAACTAATGCAAATAAATCCAGAATTATTTGTATGAGACCTATGAAAGGTAATTGTAAGGCCTCATTCAGATGGTCTTTTGGCAAGGAGCAAATCAAATCACTGGAATCACTCCTGTATTTGGGGATATGCTTAAACTCAAACTTGAATGATAATCCGCATATTAAGGAACTGAGAGAAAAAACAAACAATGTAGCTGCTCAAGGAGCGGCCCTAAATAAAAAAATACAGGAAATTCATGATCATCCGAGTTCTGACTTTCTATAAGCAAAAAGTTGTATCGGTATTAACCTTTGGAGCGGAAACATCATTTTGTCTTCTGTGGGAAACCTGGACAGTTTTGGAAACACTTTTATTGGAAAAGAGTGCTTTCATTGCTGAAGGGAATTCCTATACAGGTAATTAGGCATGAATTTGGGCTACTCTCCTTGTATACTTTAACAGTTTGGAAGACTTTAAGTCTATTTCGGAAATGCATAATGATAGATGCGCCAATGCATCTTAATCTTTTTAAGGACAAATTGGGTAATCACTGTGAGTGGGTAATTGAGCAATGGGTAGTGTATTGTAGAGTTATCCTAGATACACTGGAAACTACAGAGGAGACCTTAACAGTAAACCCTGGTGCTGTTAAAATTATACTATGATATCAAGATTGGATTAAGATGCAGGATGAAAGGATGAAATATAAATAATTAAATTTCACAAACCATGAAGTAAAGGCCTTCAATGTTACCTAAATATCTCAGCAAATTCCCTGGCAGCTACCACCAAACTCAATTCTTATGCTTAGGCATGAATTTGTACACAACTAATGAAGTACTAATAACTCATGAGGAGAGGGGTAGAGAATCTAAGGTGTGTAGGCATTGCTTAGATTTTAATGCAATAGAAGCTATTACAAATATTATTTTATTCTGACCTGGGCTTCCAAATCTGAGAACTCAATGATTATGGAAATTTGTTGCAGGAAATAAGTCGACTGCGAACGAGTGGTGAAAGAGACTGCTGTACAGAAAGGAATTTGCTCAGGTCTTCACCCTAATAATGTTTTTAGATGCATCTTTCAAATTACTAACTGTTGAATGTTGAATAGTCAAATGCTGAGAAGAGGGCTCGGATAAAACTAGAACTTAAGTGGTTGCCCTGGGGATGAACTAAAAGTATGAAGTTCGCCAGTGGGAAGAATAAATGGAACATGCCAATGGCGTTCAATAGACTGTATGTGAAAGTTAGCTATCCAATTAAATGAAACGGTTCGATGTAGTAAAGGGTGGAAGTTCAAAGGATGAAACATACTTCCTTCATCATTTGTATACTGCTTAGATTTTCGAGCCTGTATTTGGTGTTGATGCTTGTGCACATGTTGTTCTCAGCCTTGTTTTCTTGCTTGTTTCCTAAAGTAATGTTTTTAATTTCTGTATTATGTATTTAAGTTTTCCGTGAAAGGTTTGTAATACACCAACCATGTTGTATTTATAAAAAAAATAATAAATAC
Source organism: Ambystoma mexicanum (assembly GCF_040938575.1). Taxonomy (NCBI): domain Eukaryota; kingdom Metazoa; phylum Chordata; class Amphibia; order Caudata; family Ambystomatidae; genus Ambystoma; species Ambystoma mexicanum. The sequence goes on along the minus strand of NC_090928.1, from coordinate 877,560,229 downwards.
AAAATAAGGGTGTTATGACCCTTAATTATCAACTTTATTTTCTTCTCATGGGCTCAAATTACAGGCTTACATATGAGAAACAGTATACAGCATTCTTGTCATTGTTCTTCCTTACAGTTCTCATCTCAATCTTATAGAAGTCTCATGAGTTTAACAATTATAACTGCCCCTAGCCCCTTTTGTCCACAATAAGAACATGAATAACATTTAATCCCTTTCGCCCCTCCCTCCACCAACTGGGATGGTTCCACTTTCTACACCATTGGTCAGTTCAGTTGCGGCTCGAGCGTTACCAGGTTGTGTTGGCTATTGCTATGGGTCCGTTCTTCCCTTTATTCCTTCAAGGAGCTCTAGTTCAGAATCGTCCTCATCAAGTTTGGTCTGTGGTAGTAGGCTTCCCTGTCTGTGACAAAGTCTATAAATGGATCCCACATGTCCCTGAATCTCTGGTATATATTGTCTTGTAAGGCCCCCACTTTTTCCATTGCCAGTATGTGCCATATTTTAGCCCACCAGCATGCAATCACTGGACTCTCCGGGATTTTCCATCCTTGGGCCAGTTTTAGTTTTGCTGCATTTAATAGTTGTGTGATCAGAGTTGCGTTATTACCTGTCTCAGGGTACACTTCTTCAACTGCGGTTCCCAGCAATATTACCTTTAGATCATATGGGAGTTGTCGCCCTGTGATTTCTTTAATATGTCCCAGTATCTCTTTCCAAAATATCTCGGCTTTCGGGCAGGTCCACCACATGTGGTATAAATCCCCTCTGTTACCACATTGCCTCCAGCAGTTTGGGGAATATGCAAGATTCATTTTATGTGGTCTATGTGGGGTTAGGTACCAACTAATGTATATTTTGTATGTAGTCTCTCTGATTGTGGTGCACTTGGATGTTTTCTGTGCCCTCCTCCAGATTTCTCCCCATTTGTCCCCATTCCTCCTCCGTAATAAGGCCCCCCAGGTCCCTTTCCCAGTTGTCTTTATATGAGATTTGATTCTCAACTTGTGCAGTGTCTAACAGCTCATATATTCTTGTTATTGCTTTGTAGATTTGGCCCTCCTGTAGAGTGAGTTCCAATCCTATGGGGGCTCTGACGGCTGCCTTCTTGACCTCTTCCTGGGAAATCCAGTGCCTGATTTGTATATATGTGTACCTGTCTTTTTCTTCTATACCGAATTTCTGCTTGCAGTCCTCGAATTGTAATGGCGATCCGTCCTGATAGAATTCTTTCAGGTGAATCGGATTTGGTCGTCCCCAATTTACCCATGGAGAAATCCTGATTGTGTGCCATTGGGGTAAAGGGGCCCAGGCCCGGTGCAAAGTGTTGTTTTCTGAGTGATGTGTCCCATGCCTTTAGTGAAACATGGGTGGATTCTAGCAGGCGTCCTTCCGCCCCGCTGGCCCCTGCCCGTAGTGCATGCAGTGTCCCTAGTGGGATTGTGGTCACTCCTTGCTCTATTCCTACCCATTCTTTGTGTACATTCTCTCCCATCCATTTCAACATAGGAGCCATCTGGGCTGCCAATACGTATCTTTCAACATCAAGGAGCCCTAATCCCCCCAGTAAGATTGGCCTGGTTAGGATTTTCTTTTGAATTCTAGGTTTCATCCCAAGCCACACGAAGGTAACCAGATCCTTCTGTATTTTTACATATGGGAGGCGGGGCAAGAGAGTCATCTTGAGTACAGCTATACGTGCGAACCATGAAAGTTCTTGGGCATCCCATCTCAAGAGGTCCTCCTTTGATTGTCTCCACAACGGAAGCATGTTCTCTCCATACAGGTGTTTGTATTCCCGTTTTAGTTGGACACCTAGGTATTCTATAGCTTTGGGTTCCCAGGTCAGTGGGTATTGTGCCGCCATTTCCTCGACCACCCCCTCCTCCTCAGTTATGTTCAGGGCCTTCGATTTTGCATAGTTAATCGTGAACCCCGATACTTTGGTGAATTCCCGTAATCTTTCCAAGGTTTTGAGTAGTGATAGTGATACGGCAGTGTCCCTCAGGAAAAACAGGATATCGTCTGCATATAATGCTATTCTATGTTTTGTCCCTCCCGCTAACACCCCCTTTATTTCTGTGTACTGCCTTATTGTATGTGCCACTGGTTCCATTGCCATCGCAAACATAAGGGGAGATAACGGGCAGCCCTGCCGTGTGCCTATCCAAATTTGTATTGTTGTGGTGGGTCTACCATTAATTATAAACGTTGTTGAGGGGAGTTTGAAGTTCGCCAGTACCATCCTTATGAAGATAGGATCACAGCCATATTTCTTCAGGACTAGGGTCAAGTATGCCCAGTCCAAACTGTTGAATGCCCGGCGTGCATCAAGGGCTGCAATGGAGAATTTCTGCTTTGTCATATCTCCTATGTCTATGATGTCCACCGCCCATCTAATGTTGTCCTGCATGTGCCTCCCCACAATAAATCCCGCTTGGTCTTTGTGAACTATTTTGGGTAAAACCTTTGCCAACCTAGTTGCCAGAATCTTTGCATATAGCTTAGCATCGCTGTTAAGAAGTGATATTGGCCTGTAACTCGTGGGGTCTTTTCCCGGTTTAAGGATCAGAACTGTGGTCGATTTCCCCATGTCTGGCGTGACTGCCCCAGTTTCCCTAATGTAATTAAAGAGGTTCGTTAATGGACCCGGTAGCTGGGTCCTGAATATTTTGTAATATCCGTTCCCAAACCCGGTCCGGGTGTCTTATTGAGGGGCAAGTGTGTTATGGCATGGCTTATTTCTTGGGCCGTTATAGGGGCCTGCAAAATAAAGTTATCTTCTTCAGTTATCTGGGGAGCGCAATTTTGGCCATGTAGCTAAGTTGAAGTTGTGGGGGTAATTCATCTCTTTCGAGGAGACCTTGGTGGAACTTTTCCATGATATCTAACTTTTCGGCCTCAGATGTGCTTATACCCCTTCCAAGTTCTTAAGACTTACTATGTAATTACGGGACTTCTATTTATTAAGTTTGGCTGCTAAGAATGTATTAGCTTTACCCCTGTGTACATAGTAGGACTGTTTAGTGCGTAGTAAATATTGTGCGGTGTGATCTGCCATATGGGCCTCTAGTTGAGCTCTCGCCTTTTGTAGGTTTCTTACTGTTTTGGGTGTTTGTTTGGCCTTATGTTGTATTTCTGCCTCCCTCAGTTCCAGATCAAGTTTCTGTTTGAGTAGCCTTCTCTCCCGTGTGTATGCTGTGGTTTGTGATATGAACTCCCCTCGAATTACCACTTTCCCTGCGTCCCATATTACTCCCCAGTTTGTATCGCTGTTAACGTTGTCTCAGAAGTAGTTGTTTAGCGCTGTTTCCATGTGAGTTCTAAGGGCGACATCTTTGAGTATGATCTAATTCAATTTCCAGGTTCGATGAGTACGGGGTATCTCTTTTATGGGGAGCATTTGTAGTATGACTGGGGCATTGTCAGTGAGGTATTGTACTCCTATTTGTACATTATCAATCTGTGGGATCAAGGTGGATGAGATCAGGATCATATCTATCCTTGAATAACCCCGGTGTACCGGCGAGTAGTGAGTGAATTCCCTTTCTGTTCTGTGGAAAAACCTCCACGTCTCCACTATTCCTAGGTCTCTAAACAGTTTACCCAGTGCTTGTCTGTTCCTTCCATCTGCTGCAGTAGGGGGAAGAGTTTTGGGTAAAGTAGGGTGCATTACACAGTTAAAATCTGCCCCTATTATAATTTTCCCCTCGCACCAACTCCCCAGTTTCAGCAAGATTTCACAAAGAAACAGGTCTGGTCTGTCTTTTGGGGCATATAGTACTATTAGTGTGTATATTTGTTCGTGCAGGACCCCTTTGAGTAGCAGGAACCTACCTTCTGTGTCTCTGTATACAGCCCTTTTCTTGAATGGTAAGTTAGCGCTTAAAAGAATTGCAACACCTTTAGTTTTTTTTCTCCCCTGGAGGCAAAGTATTGTCTAGGAAATGCTTTGTGGGCCATTCTTTTCTCGTCTATCGTGAGCAGGTATGTCTCTTTTAGGAAAACTATTGCAGCCTGAAGCTCCACTAAACGGGTTAGTATACTGCGTCGTTTCACTGGCGAGTTTAAGCCCTGTACGTTCAGAGTCATAACAGTTAACTCAGACATGGGTCTTGTATTGAGATTTCCTTGTTGTCAGTGAGCCCTCTGTCAACAATGCCTCAAACAGATCCCAACATAACCAAACCAAATCAACTATAAACTTCCCAACTTGTTTCCCCTTCTCAGTAGTGGGACCAAGGAGTCTTTGCTCCTTCTCCGGATTCCCCATGGAGCGTTGGGTCCCTTGTTTTCCCCAGCGTCCCCTTCACCAGGGCATATCTGGTCCTGGTCGTAGTTTCCAAGATTTCCCCCCCTTTCCACCCAAGCTTATTTAATTCTCCTCTACGTTTTATCTTTCGCTGCATCCTTAAAATGATCATCAGTTTCTACTCCGTTCCAGTTTCGAGTTCTTGGGTATTCCAATCATTGTTGTTTTGCCATATTTATTCCATTATGGTTCATCTCGGCTTGGAGCCTTTTAGTCCTTTGACCCGTATGTTAGACCTTCGTGATCGGTTCTCGAGATCCTCTGCATGCAATTCTAAGTTATGCGTTGCTCTGGTGATCTGTTCTAGGAGGATGCCATTTTGTTTTACATCTTCCGTCATCTCTGAGAGACCCCTCTCCGTAGCGTCCACTCTTTCCCCCAGTTCCACCATGTCTTTCCTCACCTCCTGCAGGGAGGATTTTAGTTCTTCTCGAATTGTGCTCAACTGGCGCTGGAGGGAGTCCATCATTCTATTCTCCATGCCTCTCAGGCATTCCTGTAGGTCCTCCTTATTTAACGCCATTGTGGTCGTATCCGCTATGTCTGTGTCGGTGTTTGAGTCCTCTGTGTTGTCCCTGTGTTGTTGTCCCTCCTGCAGTTGCCTCAAGTACAGTTCTAGCTGCCCGTATCGCCCCTTCACCGTGGATCTGGTTCTTGCAGGGGTGTTCTTTTGTCTGGTGCCTGGCATCTGTGTCGTGCGTCCGTTGGGTGGGTTGTAGTATGGCTCGTTGTTATCACCAGGTGCTTATGGCCAGTGTATGTGACCTTGATTTTGTAGCCCTCAGGAGTGTCAATCCTCGCAAGTTATTCTTTTTGTGGGACCCCGATAGCTTGGAGTCAGGTGGCAACTACTCCCGAGTTCCAAACACCTCTGGGGCTTTTGCCCGCTTTGCCCACTTTTGCAGTGCTGCTGTCGTGTTGGTGGCGCGGCCTGCTTTCAGGCAGAGCCCTTCTCTTCCAGGGCCTAAGCCTCGGCAACGATGGGGGACATGGAGAGCTCCCCTGGTCTGACTAAGCGCGGCCTCTGCTTGCTCCTTTTTATCTGCCCCTTCGATTGGGTTGACCGCCTTCTATTTGGGGGGGGCAAGAATGGTGTGGCGTTTGCGGCGCTGGCGCAGGGCACTAACAGTTTTCTTCACACCGCACAGCCAGTGTAACAAGTTGTGCAGGGGCACAACTAGCTTGGGCTTCGGTCGCTTCTGCAGAGCGTTCTGGCCGCAGTGTGTCTGTTGCCTTCTGTTAGGTTGCTAGATACTGCGAGCGCTAGATTGTGGTCTCACGGGACCGCCAGTGCAAATGTCCCCGCTCCTCTCACTATTCCGTTAGGGCCGGGGATGACGCTCAAGTATTGAAGTGTGGTTTGTGCTCTCACTGAAGTTCCCAGGTCCGCCACGGGTCAGAGGCTGCATGCGAGTGTTCGTTAGGTTATGCCGTAATGGCTGGCGCTTTCTTGCCACAGCAAGCTGTTGGGCTACCGGTGCAACGCAGCGTAGGGGGTCTATACTGTTTTCCCTTGCCTTAGGCGCTCCCTTGCGAGCCAGTTCACATACCTTCCTGGGGTGATCTGGATCTGTGTCCAAGGAGGCTCGGGGGTCAACGCGATGTTCATCCGGCACGGAGTTCTCCAGTTGCCACCGTACTTCCAAGCCTTGGGGCGGGTTCCCTGTCACTCGAGGGAGTTTTCTGGGGGAGCGCTCGCTCTCCGTTGGGGCTGTGGAACAGCTGTCTTTTCCCCGATGTTCTCAGTACTCGTCCCACACCGGTGCATGTCACCAGATCCTCCCCTGCTTTCGGTCACAGTTTGCCCTCGGCTCCGCCCGGAGAGTTGCTGCGCAGTAAAACGTTGTCCGCCCATTATGTTGCAGAGGGTGAGGTGTGTCCCAATTCGTACGTTTTCTCTGTTTCACGGCCGAATGAACTACCGGGATATGCCAGTTATCACAAAGTTTGTAGCTGTGTACTACACATTTTCGCCTTTCGTTTCCCGCTTGAGCGGAGGATCAGAGATGTGCATCCCCACAGGATGGTGGCCATCATGGAATCCGTTATGACCCTTATTTAATATAAGGGTCATGACACTGACCTCCCGTTGTTCTTCCTTGGATCAATTACTGTTTGTTTATAATTCCATTTATGTAGGACTATGGCTGGCATAATGTGAGTCACTGAGCCAAAACTCTGGTGACCTGTGAAATTCAGTTGGTCACCTTGGGGGATGTTAACCAGCCAACCTGATCCTAAGAGTCCATCCTATGGCTGCCCCCACCTCCACTCTCCAGCACCCACAGCGCCTCTCAGCACCCTTGAAATATTTTTTCTATTTCCAGCACAAGAGTGCTCAAAATATAGAATAAGTTTAACATGCCCCACTGCCTTCAGGGCATGTTATAGGCTCCAGTGGGGATGGCAATTTCCTTCTCTCCCCCTCAGGGCTCTAAATATGAACACCTAGGGCTTCTGAAAAACGAATCAAACAAAAACCAGACCTGAGATGTTCAAAGTGTAAGGATATATGGTAATCCTTTTTATTTTAAAGAATGTGAGTTTTTTTAGTTTGCATTATTACTAGCACAATATGTAACAATTTCATAGGCCTGTACACATATTGTGTTCATTTCCAAATAATATACATGCCCAATTTTGATAATCAAACTACTTGTTGTGCTCATTTCCTAATAATATACATGAACAAAAAACAATGAACATAGGTTACATACATGCGTGATCAAATAACAATAAACAATCATTCACGTATCCACAAAAAACAATAAGTGACGTACCAACATCAACTCCTTAGAACATGTGCTAATGTTTTGCCCAAAGGGCTTTATTTAGGTAAATTGAGCTATTCGGCCGACCGTAAAGGTCACACAAAATGCAAAATTTGCATATATTCACAAGCCACAATGTCAATGTAATAAATTGAAAAGTGAGAGAGAGAAATGGTACACAGTTGTCAAAGAAAGACAGTAACAAATTCAATATTATAATGTACGATTTACCAATCTAAGCATATATCAATGTTAAGCTTCAGAAATGCCTAATTGGTTATATGGTCAAAGGAATTAATTATTAAGAAAAGGGAAGCTCACTTGGGCGACTCAACCCCACACCATTCCCACTGCAAGGACAGTTGATAAATAAATTGTATTAGAGAAGAAAGGCCTGAACCCTGTAGCCACACCACTGTACTGAACTGACACTGAATACAAGTATTATATGTTTCAATAACATAAAACCAATACATTCTCCATGGTCATTGGATCAATTTCTTAGCTATTTACTGATTGCTGTTGCCATTGGTTTGTTAATTACCAACTTATTGAATTCGATAAGACTCAATCTATAATTGTTCCCAAATATTGAGTATCCATTGACAGCCAATAACTAAGACACCCTTATTAGGATAAACATATGCAGTGATTCATCTTGTTTGATACAGTAGGTTATATTAACCATTAGTATCCGGCGAGAGTCAAGTAGAATCCAAAACGCATTCTGATTGGCTCTCGCCGGATGCTTACCCGGCCGAGAATCCTTCGATTCTCGGCCGGTACTCCAGCTGCCTTGTCCTCGGTGGGGGGGCGTCGCAGCCCCTCAGCCAATGAGGAGGCTCGAAGCGGGGTCATCCCCACTCCGAGCCTCCCCACGGCTGAGAGGCTGCCCCCGCCCCCCACTGGGGACTCGGGTAAGCTTTTTGTTTTCTTTTTTTTTCCCTTCCCTCCCTCCTCCCTACCCCACCGCACTTACCTTCTTGCTCCTGCGTCCCTGGTGGGGGACGATGGCAGCCTCCAGCAGTGTGGAGACTCTGCGCCTCCACACAGCTGGAGGCTTCCATCGTCCCCTGGCAGGGACGAAGGTATGTCTTTTTTTTTCTCCCCTCTTCCCCTCTCTCCCACCCTCCCAACATCACTTTCCTTCTGCTTCCCGTTGTTCCAGGAGCGGACGCGCTGGGAACACTTGTGTTCCCAGCGCGTCCGCTCCCGAAGGCCGCCATGGAAAGAGAAAACGGACTCCTGTTTTCTCTTTCCCGGCGTCCATTTTCTTGGTCGTTTTTTTTTTTGTTCTGTCCTGAAACGCTTGGGCCTATAACTATGGGCCCCGGGGCATTACCTGAGTCAGTAATGCCCCCGCCACTCATGTCATATTGCTTAAATATTTAATGCCTGACTGTCATTACCTTGTCACAAAGGTAGATTGTGTTCAGCTTACATGACGTTTGCAAATCATGTAATTCACTTTTTATAATATGCATCAGCCATCAGGTTGTCCTGTAATTAGTTGTTATGTTAATCTATTAAAAATGTATTACATAACTAAATAATGGAAAAATATCAGAACAACTATATTCCCAAAAATGTATAACAATAAATACCTTGATTGCTCCCTTGTTATGTTCACCTATGTCTTAACTGATGATTAACCCCAAAGTCATGTTTAAGTTCATCTGGTATCATTCTGCGAAAGAAGGGGGGGGAATCCATATATGTAGGGCCCCTTTAAGATCATAAAAAACCAATAGTGGTCAGTATGAGCTCAGTTCCAAACTCACCCATTCAGTTAGCAATTTTATTTCACAAGATGCAGCCGCGTCCCGCGTGTAGGATCGCTGCCACCATCTTGTGAAATGCTGAAATAAGGTCACATTAGTGAATCTATACAATGCTGTGATGTCACCCATTCTGTGACGTCACTGCATTGTATATTGTTGCAGCTATATTCACTACAAGTGATCGTCTAGCTGCCTGTGTGCGCTTGCTCTAGTTGAAATACAATTCCCATTATGCATTAATAGGTTGTTTGTTAAAACATACCCTTGACCAAGTATAACAAATGTTGACTAAACATCTGACAAATTGAAGGACTGATCTCAACTTGGTAATTTGAACATTATGTGTCTGAATTGATCCATATCACTGGTTTTTGATTGGTACATACCCTTAATCTTGAGTTGCAAAAGACTGACTACATTTATGATAAATTAGTACCCGGCAAGGGTCAATCAGGATGTAACAAACAATCTGATTGGCCCTCGCCCGGTCCATACCCCACGTAGAATCCCTCAAAGCTTTGGCTACTTTCACATCCCCGGCGGGGGGTGTGGCAGCCCCTCAGCCAATGAGGAGGCTCGGAACAGGGCTAACCCCGCTCCGAGCCTCCACAGGGCTGGAGGCTGCCATACTCTCTCACTGGGGATTCATTTAAGTGTTTTCCTCACCCGCACGTCCCAAAACCCCAAACAATCCCCTTCTTGCCCTCCCAACCCCACTTATCTTCTTTTTCTTCCATTTTCAAGAGCTCCCGATAGCCGCCATGGAAAGGGAAAACGGATTCCGTTTTCCCTTCCCCGGCTGTCATTATTTTGACTTTTTCTTTTTCTGTTCTGAAACGCTGCAGTGTTTCGGACCAGAAAAAGAATGCTATTAGTACCCCAGTCTTGCGGGCCGGGGTACTAATAGCAATAGGCCCTTTTCTCTGGCCGTTAACTATGGGCCCCGGGGCATTACCTGACTCGGTAATGGCTCAGCGGCTCCGGGCTTATTGCTTAAATATCATAATATTTTATGATATTTTGAACATAACATCTGTTAGCCTCGAAAGACAGATGAAGTAGTTTTTTCAACCATAATTCATACTTATCAAAAAATGATACAGTTGATACGTTACTCAAAATATAACTCAATTGATGATCATAATATCAGGATTGAATCCATATTAGTAATTATAAATGTTATTGGTTATTTATAACGCACTTAATACCCAGAGGTTTCTAAGCCTGGACCCGGGGAACAAACCTGTGTTGCACTGTGTCGTCTTGCTTCCAAGGCAAGCACTTTGCCCCTGAGCTATCCTCCCAAGATGTGTAGATATACAGATATACCAAGATGTGTAGAGTTTACAGATATACCTGTAATTCATTTTTCTTGCTGTGGCTGTGTGTAGTGCTCCTTAATCTTCATATAAGTTTGGCCTTCTCCTGTCGCAGAATGAGTTTGCGATCTTCCCATCTGTCAATCATGCAGATATGTTTCACTCCTATGAATTTGATCAGGTCCTTATTGTTCATCTGATGCTGAAAAAGCCCACTGCTCTTGTAAGGGCAGTCTTTTATCAGGTGTTATTGACATATGTTCCCTGATGCAAAATTTCAAATCTCAATTCTCAAATAATAGATCAAACATATATTTTGTCATATGCCCAAATCACAATGTAGACAATGAATTTAGTTCTGCAATTAATCAAATCCTGTGTTGTTATTTTTTTATTATCTCTAGTTATATATGTTTTCACATTACTCAATGCATGTTTGCATAAAGTACAGTTCATGCATTTGTATAAGCCACTGATAGGCAGTCCACTTACTGCACTTCTCTGTAATGAATGTTTTGTATGATTCATAAAACTAGGACTCAAAACGGTGTTCAATGTTGGTGCTCTTGTATAAACAAAATCTGGTTTGTCTGAAATGTAATTTCTCAAATCATTATTTAATAATCGGACGAACCAATGTTTCCTAAAAATGTGATAAATGGACTTGTTATTCTTGTACAATTGGGTAATCATTCTGGTTTTGTTGTCATCCTGCTTAGTTTTAATTTGAGGAGTTAAAAATGCATTTCTGTCAACATTGTCATCTCTTTTCTTAGCATCATAGATGATTTGGCTGGAGTATCCTCGCTCCAAAAATCTTTTTTCAATTGTACAGTTCTCAATATTGTAACTAATCAGTTTACTGCAATTGCGTTTGACTCTTTAGAATTCGCCTTTCAGTAAATTGTCTATTATGCTAGTTTGTGACACCTTGTAGAGTGCAACACTGAATTTACTCATTTCTGTATCTTTTTTAAATTCAGTGTACATAATTTGCCATCCTCAATATCAATATGAAAGTCCAAAAATGTTATATGAGACGTGCTACTCTCCAAACTGAACGCTATACCAAATGGTTAGTATTGGTTGAATGTCATAAGCTCTTCCTCAGTACCATTGCAAATAAGCAATAGATCATCAATATATCTTATCCACATTCGTACCTTGTTAGTAACATTCATATAAATCAGCAGGTGTGTATATTTAAATTCACCCATGAAGAGATTTGCTAGGAAATATACATGCCATGCCCCCATTTCACCCCCTTAGTCTGTTTATACAGGGTATTGTTGAAAAGAAAGATATTGTGATCCAAAGTAAAGGCCACGCATTATTTAATCATGGTGACCTACTTTATGGTATGCAATGCCAATTGGTGATCAATAAATGTACAGAGTGTCTTGACATCCATTGTAGCGAAGACCAATCGATCATTCCAATCAATGTCTTTCAATACATCCAATACCTGCAAAGTATCTCTAACATACAAATTCAATTTTAAGACTTCGGGTCTCAACCTGATATGTATATATTTGGACATGTCCTGTGTAATCCAACCAATGCCTCTGGTGATTGGACAAACCTCTGGGAAATTCACATATGGTTTATGAACCTTTGGGAGAAAATATATAGTTGGGATCCTTGGATTCTCACACAATGGAACATCTTTTTCATCATCAGTGATCATTTGTGCCTGATAAAATTTGACAACAAGTTCTTTGAATTTAAAAACTGTCCATCTGACAAAATCGTAATTAGTTTTCAAATAACAGTTAGGTTGTTGTAGGTGTTCTTCAGCCATTTTATTTAGGATGGCCTTATTACCCCCGTTGTCCACCTCTTTAATGAACAGATCCTCATACGTCTGCAATCTGTTAAGAGCTCAAGTTTCTTCGTGATTGAGATTAGACCCACAGAATTTAAACCTCTTGCTTTTGTTGTCAACAATTTTATGAATGTCTTTGATGACAGCTTGATGAAAAGTATCAATTACATTACTGTGTTGCATTTGAGTCATACGTATGGATGTAGGCTTAAAATTGCTCTCTGTCATAACAGTACTTTAAATTTGAAAATCATCCAAAATTCATTCAGCTACAAGTCCAGTGTCATCAGACAAAGAGACTGCTAATACAGTGTATTGGACATCCCTTATCGAAAGTGAGCTAAATTCGGGATTATGTCTTTTATCACTTTGTTTGCAGGTTGGATTATGAACACATTTATTTAATTTAAGTCTTCTAATAAATGTGTAGGTATCAATCTGGGTATTGATAAAAACGCAATCCTTTGATGGTGAGAAGGATAAACCTTTTTTGAGAACTCTAAGTTCTGTTTCATCTAATTTTCTATGAGATAGTTTGAGGATAAGATTAACTCCCTCACCTATCTGTTGGTTGTTCTGTCCTTCCTTGCCTCTGATCTGGTTATCATGCATGTTCTGTTTCCTTGTTGATTTGTTGTGTCTACTTCTACCTTGTTTCCCCCTAGAATGAGTTTTCCTGTTAAAATATCTGTTTGTTTTGGGTTTTGGAATTGCACTTGTTTGATAAAAGTGCGATTGCCTTTGCGGTATCGCCTTATCTGGTCTAAAAAAACGTTTTGGGGAATATCAGTATTCTGGTTAATGATGTTTGTTGAAAGTCCCTCACCATCGCTATCAACATCTGAACTGGCAGGTGATGAGCCAGGTGTGCTACTTCTGGATGTAGCGCTTGGCGTTTCATCATATTTTGGTTGGAAGCTATATACCCTATACAACTGATAATGCCTGTCATCTTGTGATACCTTCCTTGCTTTTCTTAATGTAACCTCGTCCTGGTGTTTTTTAACTATTTGGTCCAGTTTCTTAAAAATTCTTCTGTTTAGTGGAATCTAATGCGTCCATTTCTTTAATCTCTCTCTCTCAACTGTCTCCATCTCTCCCTCAACTATTTAATGCTCTCTATCAGCATGTTCAACTAAAAGTTCAATCATTTTCTTAGAACTTTGATTCAAATTGGCTTCCCATTGTTCAGCCAGATCTGAGTTTTCAGGTTTATTAAAGTTAGGGAAAGTCAAAATTCTAAGCCCACGTGGTATCTGTCCTTTCTCTAGGTAATTCACGATAGTGACCTCTTAATAATAATTGTTGACTTCTTTAATAGATAATCTTTCTAACCTGATTAATTTATCCCTTAATGTTTCATCACTGAGATTAGTCAACGGGAATGCATTACTCGTGCTAACCCGTGTGGAAAAACGCGATCTTGTCTCTTCATCCCTGTTCACTCTATATGTAGTCATAATTGAATATAGCTATGTATGTCATCAGTGTCCCAAATATTAAAGTCTACATTTTGGGAAACCGTGTTTATGCAGTGGGACACTGCGCTCCCCTAATCACAATGTTAGATTTACCCCTTTGAAATCAATGTTGAAGTTTGAGTACTGATTCACACCTAGTCTGCAGCATCAATTGTCTGCAGGTTGTAACACCACAAACCAACCTATGTAAATGACTAATCAAACCACAAACCAGACCTGAGATGCACAAAGTTTAAGATTATATGCTAATCCTTTGTATTTAAAAGAATTTGAGTATTTTAGTTTAAATTATTACTAGCACAATTTCATAGTCTTATACACATATGGTGTTCTGTTCCAAATAATATACATGAACAAGTAACAGTGAACAATACATACCCATGTGACCAAATAACAATAAACAATAAGTCACGTACACAAAGTTACAGATATTACAGTTTATGTACAATGCACATTATTACATAATATGTGCAACAAGATATACAATAAGGTTACCTCCCAGAGGGAGCTGTCATGGTTATGTACAAAATGGTCACAATACTATATAAAGATTACAGGTTTTATGTACATATATCATTATAAATGACAAACCGGTTTATGCATGGAAGAGTGGGTAAGGTTGGGCATTCACGTGGAGACTTAATCTTTGGCTCTGAGCCAGATTAAGGTATTGCGCCTACATTTGGTGAATGTTTGGTCAGCTTTCAATGGTGGAGGGAGGGTGTTCCAATGCTGTGCCGCCATGACAGGGAAGCTACTGCCCCCAAACCTTTTCAGTTTATATCTAGGGACGACCAAGCAGGATGCATTCAGTGTTCTGGTAGAGCGTTCTGAAGTACTTCTGATGATTTTATCGGAAAGGTAGCTGGGGGCACCTTTGTTGAGACACTTGTGGGTTAATGAAATGGTTTTAAAGAAAATATTGTCTTTGATAGATAGCCACTTGTTATGTTTCCTTAGTTCTGAAATGTGTTCTCCCATGGGAATTCCATGTGCCGCTCTAAGGGAATTTTTTTGTAGGATTTGGATCTTATTGATAATGTGCTTGCTCGCGCCCAGATATAGGGCATTGCAATATACCAGCTTCGATAGAATGAGGGCTCTGGTTAGAATAGTGCAACTCTCTTTAGAGATAAATGGTTCGCACGCTCTGATCAACCTGCAGGTGTATGCAGTGGCCGAGGCCATGGCATTGATTTGTTTTGCCAAAGGTGAGAGTGGAATCTATGTAAAAGCCTACAGATTTGACCTCTTTGACCACTTTGATGTGGTTGCCATCCACACTGAATGAGATATACTTAGGGTAAAGTTAATTCAGGTTGGTGGGGGAGGCAAGAATGATCATTTCGGTTTTGTCATCATTCAAGCACAGGCTGTGGGTGCCCATCCATGCTTGGATAATGAGGTTCATTTTATTTACAAGTGTGGTGTCCTTGTCATAGTCACCAGTGAGTGGAATGAGGATCCTGCTGTCATCTGTGTAGTTCGTGTAGGTGACACCCAGATGGTCCAAATCATCAAACAAAGGTTTCGTGACTATATTATACATAGTAGGTGAGACGCAAGAGCCCCATGGCATGCCACACGTGATCGGGATGGGATCCGCAGCTGCAGAAGGCGAGAAGACTCTCATAGTCCTGTTGTTTAAGAAGGATTTGATCCATGCTATGGTGTCTTATGAAAAGTGGGCAGCTGAGTCAAGGTGTTTGCAAAGAACTTTATGATCCACCAAATCGAAAGCAGCAGAAAGATCAAGGAGAAGTAGCAGTGCTATTTTCCCCTTGTCTTTCAATTCATCGATTTGAGTTTTGAGGTCAATCAGCACTGTTTCTGTGCCGTGTTGGGGCCTGAATCCAGATTGACAGACTCCTTGGAGGTGATTGAGCTCTAGATACTTCTGTATTTGAATGTAGGCTACTTTATCTAAGATATTAAGTAGGAATGGGACTATGGTGATGGGCCGGTCGTTGGTCAGAATGGATGGGTCAAGGGACTGTTTTTTTTTAAGAGAGGTAGGACCCAAGACTTTTTTAGATTGCTTGGGACAGTGCCAGAGGTGAAGGAGGCATTGATTAATTTGGCAATGAAAGGTTCCAAGCCTCTAGCAGCATCTTTAATGATCTGTGCTGGGCAACTGTCTCCCTGACAGTTTGAAGGTTTGAGGTATAAGATATTTTTTTCTACCTCAAGAAAAGAAACTTATACACATCTGAATCATTGTGGAAGATTTGTCGAAGCTGTCTGGGGGTTCTCATGACTGGCTAGGTTAGGTAGGTTTGCTCTTTTGTCAGCAATCTTATTCTGAAGAAGAGCAATTTTGCTAGAGAGTGCTGTCTGAATGTTGGTGCACCATAATTTGTCCTTAATACAATCCCGTCTGTCAGTTGCATGGGGGCCTCCAACTCATTTAAAATGACAAAGAGCTCCTTAGTATTTAAACTGGCTTGGTGGATCCTATTATTGTACGTTTCCTGCTTGGTGTGAATCATTTTCTTTTTGCATTGAGCAGAAATGTAAATCAGGTTATTATTATTTTCCTCTGTGGGTGAGTGTCTCCAAAGTGTTTCAAGTTATCTCTTCTCGGTTCTCATTTATTTTACGGTGGGGGGTAAACCAACTATTTAAGTGAGCTGTAGGTTTACTTTTGCATGATTTGAGGGGGGCGATGGTGTCTAATGCTCTGGTCATAGATGCGTTATACACATCTATTAATGTGTTGGGTTCAGCAGATGCTGGCAGTGAGTTAAGGGTCGGCATAATAAGTGGAAGGATCTTGTCTACCGTAATGCTCTTTTTATTTCTTGTTAAGGTATGCTGGGCTATATAATTCACCTTTTTAGATATGGGATTGGCTGCAATGGAGAAGGACAGAAGGAAGTGAACCGTCCATAGTTGAGGAGTGATGGCGGTTATAGTTATATTACAATTAAAGTCTGACACCCAATCCAAGGTTCTACCTTTGTCATGTATGGAATGGGTCACTCTTTGGGTAAAACCCAGTTCAGTGAGCACATTAGCTATGGCTGAGGCTTGTTGGACACTAGGATCATTGAAGCCCAGGTTGAAGTCCCCCAGTACTAATATTTGAGAGCAGTATATAATCTCCTTATCTAGTGTAGTAACTGATGCCTAAAGTATACCTGTAACCTTTGCGATGCTGCGCCCAGATACCCTTGGGTTTGGTGCGCCCTACACATATACAAACAAACAAACAAACATCAACTCCTTAGACCATGTGCTAATGTTTCGGCCAAAGGACTTTATCTAGGTAAATTATGCTATTCGTCTTACAGTAAAGGCCACAAAAAATGCACAATTTGCAAGTCACAATGTCTGTGTAATAAATTGGAAAAATTCAACCCTTATGTTCCTTCAGATCCTACATTCACCAAATTCATACATATACACTATACATTTGAGCTTTATGGTTCATTTTGAACCTTGATATTCATTATTAGCAAGCAATCTAAAAAGAGAGAGAGAAATGGTTCAGCGTTGTCAAAGAAAGACAGAATAACAAATGAAATATTCTATAGCATGATTTACCCAATATATATATATATAAGCATATAACAATGTTAAGCTTCAGAAATGTCTAATTGGGTATATGGTCAAAGGAATTCATTACTAAGAAAATTCAAA
Organism: Ambystoma mexicanum; assembly: GCF_040938575.1. Lineage (NCBI taxonomy): Eukaryota > Metazoa > Chordata > Amphibia > Caudata > Ambystomatidae > Ambystoma > Ambystoma mexicanum. The sequence goes on along the minus strand of NC_090928.1, from coordinate 877,543,098 downwards.
CTCCCTTCGGTGACTTGGTAAGTTTCTGTAATGCGGCCCCTGGGGAACCTGTCTCACCTGATGAACCTCTGTGAAAGTTTTAAATGTTTGTGGGACTCGAACCACCCAAAATCTGGTTGTTTAATTCTTTGCAAGAACTTTCCCACTGACCCCTAGCAGAGACATGTAAAACAAAATAGACTTGGTTGGGCGGTGGGATAAAAATAAGAATTATTCATGCAACTGTCCCTAATTTCTGTACTGAAAAATTGCCCACATACTTTACAAAGTGAAATGTTTCCTTCATTCCTTCATCAATGAATTGTGAAGAGAAAATGATAAAATTGCAAACCATGTGCCAACTATGTTGATGCTGAAATATTTGAAATAATGAACAAAATATGATTGTTCTTGTCATTCAATATGAATTAAATTAGAAATTAACAACTATCATTGTTTAGTGATTTTAACTCAACTATCATGATTTTATGAACATGTAAATTGTAGGTTATTCTTGGGAACGTGTGTTGCACTCTACTTACAGCTTTCCCAGTGAGTCTTGTCAGCTTTATTATTTTTATTATGGTATTTATTGAGCCCAGACCTATTTTTTAGAAGAAATTGAGCACTTTACTGACTTATGCAACAATATAGATACATAACAGAGAGCTTTACAGAGTTATACAACCGTACAGATGCAAAGTGGAGCGCTTTTCAGAGGTAACAACAGGACAGATATACAGCTAGGGTAGGATATAGAGGGGCACAGAGAAGGGGTGCAGCAGTACAGGGTGGCAGGGATGAGAGGAGCAGACAGCATCTAGCGAGTCAGGTTGCGTGGGGTTGAAGTGATGGCTTAGGTTTGTTTGTTTGTTTATTTGTTTGTTTATTGATTTATATAGCACACCAAACTCGGGGGTATCTGGGCGCATTACAGAAAGGTTACAACTAGGTGTTGAGGAGGAGAGACTCCTTGAAGAGGAGGGTCTTCAGTTCTTTTCCGAATTGTAGGAGCGTGTGGGTGAGTATGATGCTGATGGGGAGGAGATTCCATAGTCTTGAGGCATAGGCAGAGAATGCTTGTTTTCTGGTCCTTTCCTTTATGCAAAGAAAGATTTCAAGTCTGCATGTGTCCTGGCTTCTGGTTGTGGGCTGTCTGCCAGAGATGCTGAGTTTTTCCGCATGATAGCTGAGTGACTTGAGGGCGACTGCCTTATAGTTGATGCTGCAAGACTGGAAGGTGATTTGTACATGCAGTGGGAGCCAATGAAGGTCAATGAGAGCCGGGGAGATGTGGTCATATCTGGGTAGACCCTTGATGAGTCATGCGGCCGCATGTAGGACAATTCGCTGGGGCACACAGGAGGATGATGGCAGGCCTTCGAGGAGAGCATTGTCCCCATCCAGGTGGGATAAGACAAGTGCTTGAACGGTGGATCTAAAGCTGTCCAGAGGGAGGAAGGGCTTGACTTTCCCAGGAGGGAGAGCTGATACCAAGCTGTCTGAGTTTCTTAGCTTAGCTTACCTTAACGTCATTGATTGTTACATAATCATTTTACTCATAATCAGTGATAAGAAAATATAGTTATAACAAAAAAGATTGTGTTTCCCCTGAAAGTGTGTTTGGACAAATTAAAATATATATTTTATAGTTGCAGGACTATTTGAAAGTGATTGTGGAAACACACTCATGTTTTCAGACTCTCCTCATAGATTTTCACATTATTTTGTATGTGTGGACATAATGCATTGATCACAAGAATGAAGAATATTCTTCAGTCTACATTTTTCCATATGATATTTTCTTGAAAATATATATGCCTTAAATTCATGCTGCATGGTGTGGGCCTTTAATTCTAATTTGTTTGCTATGCGATACATCTTTGAAAGTCTATTCAAGATGTCATGAGCATGCTATCTATTAATTTTGTGGTAAAGTTATGTGCTCGAATTTTGTGAAACAGATACTAAACGGACCAATCAAAACAAGAACATGAATATTTATTTAAATGTCCAAGTATACAAAAACATATTGGCAATTCACTTGTGGACCATTACAAAAAATGAAATAACTATAACATCCCTTGCTTCCTAGATGTTTAAACTTAAGGCATAAGGCCTCAATACGATTTTGGTGGTGCAGGTAAAAAATGCAGTAAACTGATAGTAATTCCAAATTGTACATTTCAAGGAAAAGAGAAGGAGGTGTATCCATCAAATTGCAAGAGGTGTCACCTACAATTACTTGCCAAACATTGGAGGAATGGCCATGGGCAGAATTACCAGTGCTGTAATTCTGCCTAAATCACCATGGAGTCCTATGGGTATTAACAATGCAGATACCATAAATCATATTCCAGTGGTAAATCCACAGGACTGAGTGTCAGGAACGGTACATGAGTTTGTTGGCAATTCTAGCAGAACTGCTGTCAAACTCATAATGAGGCCTGTATTAGACTGCTTTTTTTGCCCAATCCCTCTTCATGGGAGCAATTCATTTACAATGTAACTAGCTTACACTGATGTTTAATTTTTGCAATAATAATGACAAATTGTTTGTTCTTATTATACACTCTTTAATTTAAATTGCTAATTGTAGATTGTTCTAATATAAAGAGGTCATACTGCATCATTCTTTGTAATTATACTTATGTTTTCTACTTAATAGCTGACTAGCTTCTTCTAGTGACTAACGTTTATTCACTTTATGTTCTATAAAAAGTCCATTGAATCACTGAAGATAAAGCATAAATCGAGTAAATCGGGATCTTCCAGAAAAACTAGAATGGTCAATGATACCTTATCAATAGCATGAACAATGATGTTTCAAGAACCTTGTGGTAACTAGAAGCTTCTTGTATATGTTTATTATTGTGTTCAGTTAATTGCAAACTTTTCACACTTCTAGAAAAATAAAAACGATATCAGCATTTAATCTTATCAAACCCATAAAAACAAGTTTAACAGAACAACCTCATCCTGTTTCATCATACAGTTTCCCTGCAATCCTATTCATACATTAGGAACCTTGTCTAAAAATTGTATACTTGCAAATATTAGAGACAGAAAATGTACTAGTATTCTCAACAAATGCCTTTAGGTAAAATGTTCTCATAGAAGTTAGGGCGGGCAGGAAGTTAAAATGTGAAGTTTCCGTTACTTTGGGGCCCAGGCAGAATCAACAGATCTTATCATTGCAACCACCTTGCTTCCGTGCAGATTATAATTCCTTAGAATTATTCCGATAGTACGAACTGGGAAAAGTGTCATTGATCGAGATTCGATGGAAAGATCTAAAGCCAATTTTTAGCCAATTTGTAGCCACTCCTCTTGGTTTGAGTTTCAATCCAATCTTGCCGCCTATGTTTTTGTTTGACTGCTATTGTTTTTTTATCAATGCCAAAGTTTTAAAGGCCAAGAGGGCTCGACTCCACATTACAAGTATAGAATTTTAAGTGGGTGGGCCGAGTCTGGCATAGAGAGTTTTCGTACCGGGGATAGGGATTTCCAAAATATAACTGAATATAAAAATCAAAGCCCCAGTTTGTACCTAATAGTAGCCATTGGGACACCGCTTGGCATAGTATGTTCTTCCAGAACAGTCTCTCGATTGTCTCCCAGACTTAACATGAGAGATTTAGGCCTGTCTCAGCCCCATACATTAAGACTGGTAAAACATTCTGATTGTAGAATGTCAAAATAGGCGTCAGTGTAAATTGACCATACCTTGCATGCAGGATAGTCCCCTGAATTGCAAGCATTTTAGTTTTTGATCTTAATTACAATAACCATGGCTTTTTTATTCAATCTTCTATTGAATCGAATCCCCAGGTAGACAGTTGTATCCACCCACTCCAAAGCCTCCTGCACCACCTGCCATGTAAAATACATGGTTTGCTTGTCTCCCAATCCACTTAGGATCAATATCTTTGATTTTTCAACATGTATCCTTAAGTCATTGGATGTCAAATAATGTTGTAATTGGTCCACTCTGCGCTGGAGTCCTATGGGAGTCTGGTCAATTAAGACCAGATCATCCGTATAGAGCAACCACAGTAATTGGTGTCCATTGATCTCAGACGGGAAGACGGCTGCCTTATTCAAGGTATCATGCATGTCCAATAGGTATAAGTTAAAAAGGGCAGCAGGCAGAGGGCAACCCTTCAGTCCTCTTTGAGTTTGAATATTTTTAGACAATAGGCCCTGTGAGGTGTAAATAGTGTTTGAAAATAGTGTTTAAATAGCTCAGAGCAAATCGCTAGGGCAATTCCAAGATAACATTTTTTGCCTTACAATATCTCTATTTACACTATTGAAAGTGAACCCCGGGACCTCAGGCCCTTTAAGACGAGGTAGCAAGGGATGGATGGGGATGCAGAACATACTCATACATAAAAAATCAAACCGACTCAGGAAGTTGGCAAAACCTAATACTGTTTTATTAACAATTATCTAAAACAGGGCGTTACAACGGACATCAGCAGACATTCACTCGATTTCTCGCACTTAAAGCATTTCATGAAAAAACAACATTCTTATACTACAAATGTGGCGTCATCCTACGTGGCAAACTAAGAAAACCTACTTGTGGATATAATAGGCTTAAAGGGAACATCTAGGTATATGTTCCATACTGCCGGGGGTTGTGATTGGGTCTCTACTGTCAGGTGGGAAACTAAGCCCATCCCATGTGCAAGTCAATTTCTGTGTCATACTAATACTCAACACCTTATTGGTTGCATAAACTATAGGGCTTTTTGGTACGTGGCCCTCTATAATTGGTTGGCACGCTTGTACCCTTCTGGAATATTCCACTTGCTATCAGCACGCAAGCTGGTTACCCCAGTTGCTGGGAGAGTGAGCATGGTCATGCCACCCCACCCAATTAGCCCAATATCTATCACCACTCCTGCGGTCTGCCATTCAATTATTCTTTGAACTTGGCCTTGCAGAAGCTCCCTGTGCTGGAGAGAGAAAATGACTGGAGACCACATTTTTTAGCTTTTCGTTGCATAAAATACTATTAAATGATGAACTCTTGGCACCTTCAGTGTTTTTACATTTCACCACGAACAGAAGTTTGTTTCTTTATCATGTTCATGTAGCTTCTTGACAGACAACCAGGCACACGGTGTCCTCGACTCTTGGTGTTGGCCCAGCCAGCCTTTCTTGAATTCTCCTTCTCTATAAGCTATTTTCAACTGCGCCACACTTCAAGCCCTTTCCATTCATGGGATTCAAGTTTGCTAAAGTGCATTGTGGAACATCCAGATTCTATACATTCCTATGAGTATACATTGGCCCATTGTCGCAATCTATTCACTACATAGCCAGCCTCAGGATTATTTTGTCTACTTGCGTTACAGCATCTGGTCAATCAGAAAATTACTTTGCATTCTCTTCAGTATTTCTTCGCACAAGCATCTTCATTTCGATCCCGAAATGTTGCTTTATTTCGACACCTCATCCTCATATCTTACAGAATGTCTATTTTTTACTTCATTTGTGTCTTTTCTGAGTGCGTCAGTTCTGTATCGTGTGATGTCACCAGTCTTCTTTCCTGTTCATTTTCACACTTCTTACAGGACTTTTTCCAGAAGACCATTACTTTGTGAATGCATATACGATTTTCTCAATGGATACCTTATCTCAAGGATTCTTTGTGGTATAGGCATCCTCACTGGTACTTCTCATGTTGCAATTTCTGGTTCCCAACATATAGGGAGCATGGGGGTGGAGCTTTTAGTAGGGATATTTGGCTCCTCCTCTACACTCCCCCTCTTGGAGATTCATCGACCACTCTCTCATCTATTTTCATATCGAAACATCCTCGTCTGAAGAAGTGCTTCTTTGGAGTCCTGGGCCCTCATTCCGAGTTTGGAGGTAACTATGCCACTATTTGCGGCATGGCTGCCTCCAAAATCGTTCCAACTCCGGCCTGGTGAATGGAGTAATTACTGGTCCATTCCGAGGTCGGCGGGACCGGTAATTCCCCATTCACCAGGGCCATTCCCCATTCCCATTTGAGCCCCCGTAGGGCTCAATGGGAAGGGGGAAGGTGGCAATAACGGTACTGCAAATTGTGGTACCATTATTGACCCTGTTATCCCTTTGTGGGTCCTGTCCTTGCCTGCTAAAACCAGGCGTTAAGGAAGGACCCGCAAAGGGAACTTGTAGTAGGGCACAAAGGGATTACCGGCCCCGGTGTCATTACCGGTGCCCGGTATCCCTTTGCGCCCTACTTGTAATGAGGCCCCATATCTTTATGACTCATCTCAGGCATCCTGCTGATTTCACATGTTCATCAACACTCCAGGTCATAGGGCTGCATTGTCCATTGGGACCCACATACTTCTTGTGGTTCTTTGGATTCAGGAACTTTGTTCCCTCAGGTGCAGGGATACTTGCCTTTACATAGTCTCTGATTTCTTCATCTGTCAGCTCTTTAGGTTTGAATCCTGACTCAACATCAATCACAATCTTCATTCCTACCGCTTTCTTTGCAGTCTTCTTGCATTGTATGATTATTATGCTAATCATACAGAATCCAAACATGATCATCACCAGCAAGGCTCCAAGAAACTTGAAAATGTTTGCCCTCCATTTTGGAACCCATGAGAAGATCGACATAAACCAGCTGTCATCAGCATTATCTTCTACTTCATCTCCAATCTTGACATGTATGTTTGTCAGCATAGTTATGGCCTCTGTCAAGGTGCCATTTTCGTTGTCATGCGAAGGTATGAATGTGCAAAATGATTCTTCAATGTTTGCACAAACACCTCCATCCATAGCTCTAATCATATCCAAGACATATCTGTTCTGAAGAGTCATCAGGCGTATGGCTCTTAGATCCTCCTTGACAGCATTGAATCCCTTTATAGTGGTGTTAACTGTCTGCAGAAGTTCCCATCTGGTGATCTGCAATCACTTGGCATTTGCAATCATCTGGATCCCAGGCGTGGAACACACTATGCCTTTGTCAGTGAAGGAAATCATCATATTTAGCTTTGTCATTAAATCTCATCCCAAATATTAACTGGTGTCTGCTTGAATACAATAATGGTACAGACATATCACACTCACCTATAAAGACTGGTAATTTCTCAGTGAAAGGAACTCTACTTGTAGCTCCAGAGAACCCTTGAGCATTCATGGCATTTCCTGATAACGAAAATGTTCCCTCTCGTATACATGAGCGAGATGCCCCAGTGTCTACTAAAAAAGAAAATGATTTGCCTCCTATGGTAACATTAACCCTGGGTTCCTCTTGAGGATTTGGCATCACCGATAGTACTGAACACATCAAGTCACCCTGTAAGCTGTCCCATTGTGGGTACATGTTTATTCATGTGCCCGTAAAAGGATTCCCTCCCGCGACAGTGACACTCCCTACTCTGAGAGTCAATAACTGTCCTGTGTTTCCACTCTGCTGTATCTGCATGGGTGCGTGCTGTGACTGCCCTTGCAGCAGATTCAATGGTGCTTGCTGTGGTTGTAAAGCCTGTTTTGTTTGCTTTACTTGTGCTTATTACACTGTCTGATCTAGGCCGAACCAATCCCTACTTTGTGGGCTATATGCTGGAGGATAAGCTATCCCCCCTCTTGAGAATTGCCCATTTTGTACATACCCTGGCCCCCCACATGTTCTCGCAATGTGCCCTGTCATTCCACATGTCCAACACAAAGAAGGAAGTCTTCTAATCTGCCCTCCCTGCATGCCTTGATTGTCATTCTGAATATTCCGAACACCACCTTGGTTATTCTGAAAGCCTCCTTGATTACTCTGAAAGCCTCTTCTTCCTCTGAAACCTGTCCCCCTGCCTCTCGGCATGAATCTGTTCCCCCCTTGATCCGATTGTCATTGATTATTTGGATGTGCCCACCCGATACTTGCTGTGTCCCCAGCCCCTCTCCGCTTGTCAACATCGCTCCTTCTGTAGCGTATTTTCACAATTTCTTCTGAACTAACTTGGCTTCTACAGGTTTTCTAGCATATTATCTCTTCTAATTTTTCTCTTGCAGCTATCGGCTATGGTGCGCAATGGTCATCTGTATTTCTGCCCATTAACAAGCCGATTCATGGAATTAATGTGCGCCGAACATTCCCGCGCAAAGGTGCCAAAACGTGTGATTCGCAGTAAAAGTGCGAAAATCGCAGTGCAACTGCGAAAATCGCAGGGAAACCAGCCCACAGCGATTCATGGAAGTCTGTGCGCGAGAAAAATATTGGATGTGCGCTGAAAAAGTGCGCGGTGCACGCCAGCGCACAGGTCATCCAACGGCGTGCGCCACGGCCGCTGCGAAATCGCACATAGCGCGGCGCACATTACAGAAGTAGGCAGAACACGGGGCGTAACACTCGGAATGGGGAACAACGCGTGAAAATATGGGCGTCACGGGGGAAGTACAGGAGGCAAGTGCGCGGAACGGCCACACGCTCGCCTACAACTCGTATTCATGGAATCGAAATGGGCAAACCAGCGCACAGTCAAAGACGCGCACAGGGCCAAACAAGTACAACACAAGAAAGCAGGCGGTAGGGTCCCTGCACCTGAAATAAATGTGCGCCAAAATGTGCGCTAACAAAAAGCACCCATATACAGCTATGATGAATGATCCATACAGTGGCCCTCTAGGACAAAGGAGGTGCAAAGGGGTACCGACAAACACGGACACCCGCTGTGTGAAAAATAGCATGTGCGTGTATTACGGGGTTCGCGGGAAGTTCCACATGCGATTGGCCTGGTCACGTGTATTCCGGGGTGTGCGGGACGTTTCACACGCGAATTTGCAGGGTACGTGTATTTCGGTGTGTGTGTGAAGTTCCACACGCAATTTCAGCAGGGTACGTGTAGTCCGGGTGCGCGGCAAATTCCACACACAAATCCAGCAGCCTACGTGTATTTCGGGGGTGCCGGGGAGTCCCACACGTGAATTGGCTGTGTGGGTCCTCCCAGCTGTTCCCTCTACACCCTCCATGGCCCCAGCAGGCGGCCCACACCACAGGGGACTACCCTGCACCCATGCACATGTCCCGCAGGCAGCCCATCCACCATGGCCATGCCCCCCAGCCAACCCACCAGGCCCCCACTCCTGTCCCCCTGCACCCTCGCCCCCCTGCATCCAGGGGCACCCTCCACCAGGCCCCCACTCATGTCTCCCAGCACCCCCACCCCCCAGCACTGTAGGGCACCCTCCACCAGGCCCCCACTCCTGTCCCCCTGCACCCCCACCCCCCTGTATCGAGGGGCACCCTCCTCCAGGCCCCCACTCATGTCTCCCAGCACCCCCACCCCCCAGCACTGTAGGGCACCCTCCACCAGGCCCCCACTCCTGTCCCCCTGCACCCCCACCCCCCTGCATCCAGGGGCACCCTCCACCAGGCCCCCACTCATGTCTCCCAGCACCCCCACCCCCCAGCACTGTAGGGCACCCTCTACCAGGCCCCCACTCATGTTCCCCTGCACCCCCACCACCCTGCATCCAGGGGCACCCTCCACCAGGCCCCCACTCCTGTCCCCCTGCACCCCCAACCCCCTGCATCCAGGGGCACCCTCCACCAGGCCCCCACTCCTGTCCCCCTGCACCCCCACCCCCTGCATCCAGGGGCACCCTCCACCAGGACCCCACTCCTGTCCCCCTGCACCCCCACCCCCCTGTATCCAGGGGCACCCTCCACCAGGCCCCCACTCATGTCTCCCTGCACCCCCACCCCCCAGCACTGTAGGGCACCCTCCACCAGGCCCTCACTCATGTCCCCCTTCGCCCCCACCCCCCTGCATCCAGGGACACCCTCCACCAGGCCCCCACTCATGTTTCCCAGCACCCCCGCCCCCCAGCACTGTAGGGCACCCTCCACCAGGCCCCCACTCCTGTCACCCTGCACCCCCACTCCCCTGCATACAGGGGCACCCTCCACCAGGCCCCCACCTATGTCTCCCAGCACCCCCACCCCCCAGCACTGTAGGGCACCCTCCACCAGGCCCCCACTCCTGTCCCCCTGCACCCCCACCCCCCTGCATCCAGGGGAACCCTCCACCTGGCCCCCACTCCTGTCGCCCTGCACCCCCACCCCCTGCATCCAGGGGCACCCTCCACCAGGCCCCCACTCATGTCTCCCTGCACCCCCACCCCCCAGCCGTGCAATTTGCCTGGGTACGTGTATTCCATGGGTGCGCGGGTAGTCTCACACGCGATTCCATCAGGGTACGTGTATTATGGGTCCGCGTGAACTTCCACACGCGATACCAGCAGGGTACGTGTATTACGGGGTTCGCGGGAAGTTCCACATGCGATTGCCCTGGGTACGTGTATTTCAGGGTGCGCGGGAAGTTTCACACGTGAATTTGCAGGGTACGTGTATTTCAATGTGCACGTGAAGTTCCACACGCGACTGGGCCTGTGAGAGTGGGGTACGTGTATTCCAGGGGTGGGCGGGAATATTTACTCGCGACTGGGCCTAGTAGAGCGTGTTACGTGTATTCCTAGGGTGGGCGGGAAGATTTACACGGTCGCCTACAACGCACCAAAAAGTAAAAGGTCCAATACTGAAACACGTATGCCAGCATGAAGCAGGCGCACGTCCCGCGCAGCATAAAAGAGTGTGCAAACAACAAACAAGCTCAGACGCCAGGATGAATATAACGTTCCTAGCAGCAGTGGCCGTGGGATACCGCAGGAGGAAGAGAAGTAGTCAGGGCCAGAATCTTCACACCCAGAACCAGCCTATTTGGTATGCCTGATGACCAGGTGTATGGGATTTACAGGTTTCCACCACACATAATACTCGACCTAGTCAGTGAGTGGGAGGATGACCTCACATCACCCACCCTGTGCTCCCAAGCACTCAGCCCCCTTGAGAAGGTCCTCAATGTACTACACTTCTTGGCTACCGGATCATTTCAGCGGACAAGTGCCATAGTGGGGGGGGGTGTCACAGGCCACGCAGTCACGGTGCCTACACCTGGTGTTGGCCATCATCACTGCACGCCCATCAGTCCGCAGGCACATATACCTGCCCAGAACACCTGCAGAAAGGCAGGCTGTCAGCCAGGATTTCTACAGGGTGGCACAATTCCCCAAAGTGCCAGGTGCCATTGATTGCACCATGTGGCTCTACGTCCCCCCAGGGCATCTGAGCACATCTATAGAAGCCGCAAGCACTGGCATTCCATCAATGTCCAGGTAGTATGTGATGCCAAGGGAATCATCACCTCAGTATATGCCAACTATCCAGGGTCCACCCACGACAGCTTGATTTACAGGATGTCAACCCTAAACCAGGACATGGAAGCTGGGCGGCATGGCGATGAATGGCTGCTTGGTGAGTAGAAATGCCACAGCACACGCATGCATGACAGATACAGAGTAATGCCAATACCCCACTAATGATCCCCATCACCACCTCCCCAGGGGACAGTGCCTACCCTCTGAGCACACACATGATGACACCAATTCGGAACCCCATCACGCCTCCCGAGGTAAGATACAGCACAGCCCATATTGCAACACGGGGCCCATATTGCAACCACAGGGGGTGTGGGAGGGGGTTTAGGCACCCTGGACTGAGTTGCCTTGCCAACTCAAGTCACACTCTGGTGTGATTGACCCAAGTGGTGAGCCACCCCGCTCACCACTTAGCGTGTTTTGATTGACAGCTAGGCTGAATGAATGGGGGTTTTCTGCATAAAAGCAGGGCTTTTGGGACTGGATCTTCAGAAGTCGCCACAGGACCTAAGAATCTGACGAGGGTAAATCTGAGCCAACCTGCAACGACGACACCTCCGGTGGAGCCCTGCTGAACCGACTCACCACTTCCCAATGACAGAGGAGATCTCCCCACCGGAGAGTCTTCTTCCCCTGACTGGTGGGCACAACCTGTCCCCTTTGCTTTTTCTTCGCTTCCAGGGCGTAGTGGTCGAATTGCCCGTGCTGAGCACCCCGGCAACCGGATAGCCACTAACCCGTACCGCGGCCAAAAGGTGGTACCTTGTGACGGAGCACTCCGCGGCTGGTCTCTTCCCTGGTGGTGCAACGATCTTCAACTTTCCTTCGACGACGAGAGCATCTCTTCTCTTGGCAAAGCCCCGACTTGCATCCACCTCCAGGAACAACTGCCCCCGCCGGAGAGTTCTTTCCACATACAAGGTACCGTGTCCGCCTGGCTTCCCTTTTTTGACGGGTAGTGTGAGGTGTCTTAATCCTCGCCTCTCCATTGGGTCGCCTCCAGGCCTTCTTAAACTTTCTGTTCTGAACTGGTCCAATCTTTCTGTGACAATTTGCGACAAAGACTCGAAGTGCATTTCCACTGTGATACTTTTTGGGACATATCGCCTTGCCTCTCTCCGAGTGGGCCTGGCCTCTTAACTTTGCGATCTACAGTAGACCCTGCCTTACTTGCCTTGCATTTGTTTGTAAAAGTGTTGGTACCGAGTTGATTTCATACCCTGTCTTTTCTCTCCTGTCCTAACGAATACTAGCACATTCGGAGTGCTCAAGTCACGCTTTCGCTCCCTTGACCGTTCTGGTGGGCAGCTGTTATACGCTCCCCCAGTAGTGTGCAGGATCATAGTGGCAGCATGTTAGGTGGAAACCTGTGCAGTTCCCTCTGGGACCACTGCAAAAGATTTAGGACTACAGGTGTTTGGCAGTAAACCCACTTGGTAGCAGTCTGTACCACACAGATTCACTTGGTAGCTGTGGATGAGCAGTCAGACTTCCCTCAAGAAGAGTTAGGCAGTATGTGGAGTATACAAAATAGGGCAATTTACACAGTAGAACAAGCAAACACGGAACAGAGCTTGGGTGTAAAGATATATAGTGATTTATTTATAACAACACATCTATGGAAAACACTCTGGCACTAATACTGCAAACAACTTCAATCACAATTACTATAAGTAAATCAATCCCCTAAAAATAGTTCGACAAGTCTAGGTTCAACGGCACCACTTATTTGCAGACAGAGGTGAATGCTTTAACCTAGATGGCACTCTAGTATTCGTTAGGACAGGAGAGAAAAGACAGGGTATGAAATCAACTCGGTACCAACACTTTTACAAACAAATGCAAGGCAAGTAAGGCAGGGTCTACTGTAGATCGCAAAGTTCAGAGGCCAGGCCCACTCGGAGAGAGGCAAGGCGATATGTCCCAAAAAGTATCACAGTGGAAATGCACTTCGAGTCTTTGTCGCAAATTGTCACAGAAAGATTGGACCAGTTCAGAACAGAAAGTTTAAGAAGGCCTGGAGGCGACCCAATGGAGAGGCGAGGATTAAGACACCTCACACTACCCGTCAAAAAAGGGAAGCCAGGCGGACACGGTACCTTGTATGTGGAAAGAACTCTCCGGCGGGGGCAGTTGTTCCTGGAGGTGGATGCAAGTCGGGGCTTTGCCAAGAGAAGAGATGCTCTCGTCGTCGAAGGAAAGTTGAAGATCGTTGCACCACCAGGGAAGAGACCAGCCGCGGAGTGCTCCGTCACAAGGTACCACCTTTTGGTCGCGGTACGGGTTAGTGGCTATCCGGTTGCCGGGGTGCTCAGCACGGGCAATTCGACCACTACGCCCTGGAAGCGAAGAAAAAGCAAAGGGGACAGGTTGTGCCCACCAGTCAGGGGAAGAAGATTCTCCGGCGGGGAGATCTCCTCTGTCATTGGGAAGTGGTGAGTCGGTTCAGCAGGGCTCCACCGGAGGTGTCGTCGTTGCAGGTTGGCTCAGATTTACCCTCGTCAGATTCTTAGGTCCTGTGGCGACTTCTGACGATCCAGTCCCAAAAGCCCTGCTTTTATGCAGAAAACCCCCATTCATTCAGCCTAGCTGTCAATCAAAACACGCTAAGTGGTGAGCGGGGTGGCTCACCACTTGGGTCAATCACACCAGAGTGTGACTTGAGTTGGCAAGGCAACTCAGTCCAGGGTGCCTAAACCCCCTCCCACACCCCCTGTGGTACCCAGACAGAATGGCACCACTTTGGAGGGCCTCTGTGCAGAAGCCCGCCAAAAGTGGAACAAAGGGCTCAACCTTTGGTTTAGGAGTCACAGAGACGAACACAGACGCCATTTTAAAAACCGAGTTCTGGCAGAAAATACCAACCGATAGATTTATTTAAGATAAATAAACCGGTGGTATGTTAGAGATTAACGAGAAAAAGTATTAACCTCCAACAATGGGAAGAATCCCATAGAGTTATATTCGGGGTCGAATATAACAAGTAGTTTCCACTGCCACCAGCCAAAACTCGACGAGGGGGGACGGCACAGTGCCCCCTCGAATAACAGACCCAGGGGTAATCGAATTACCCCTACTAGTATGTCCACAATAGGATGGTTTGTACTAGTTCTGTTAGTAAATTTAGGTCTAGTAAAGCCAATGGTGACTTTACATGCCATGGGAGACAGTAGTCAGTCCCAGGGTATGGAGTCTATGGTGGGGATCCTCTAGGACGCCCCAGTGTTACGGCACGGAGGGTGCGGTGTAACACACATAGAAAAACATATGAGACCCTATGGAGTAAAAGACCCCATAGCCCATAGAACACAGTGACATTCAAAGGAATTAACCATATTTATGTCCAAGAGTGGGAGAAAAAGAGTCTCACTCTTGGCAGGATGGAAAAAAACAAACTCCAGAAATCCAGCAAAGCTGCTGGGGGACTCACTAGGTTAGGAAATTCAGCCTACACAGAGAATTCTCCCTAACACAGCATGTGTCCTGCACAATGTTGCAACACGCCGGAGCCTGGCTGTGGACATGGTGGTGCCCCCACATCCCCAACCACATGCACGCCCGCTGCGCATGGGAGGGGAAAGGGCACGGGGTGAGGCAGCCCGTACGCAGCTGGTGGCTAATTACTTCACATAGAAAGCACACCCCTGTGGAGTGCACACAGCCCTGGCACATACCATTTGACAATCAATGATGACTCAATCTGACAATTCTGATGAATAAAGGGACAGTCAACTGTCAGAACCATAGCAGCCTGAGATTGTTCATCTGGAAGTGTCACAATGTGTGCATCCCTACCTACACAAACACCACCAATGCAGTGTCATCAAAAGACACACTTCCATGCAGCAAAAATGAATACCCACTTGCAAAATACAACATGAGAACATTGCCATGTCACCCAACCCCTCCCCGGCACGGCCACACAACAAACCATGGCTTGTCATGCAATGTGAGGGTAAACAAATTAATCCCCACAACATGCCCCAAGTGTCACCAACTCCAGTGTCCCTAATGGAAACTGGCCACACATGAAATGCTCACAGTAATGCAGGACCAACAACACACATTACCAAATACTTACCAATAATACCAATCACCTACACAACCTCCAACCTACCATAAACATGACAGTACGGACTTAAAAAATTGGTAGCCTCACTACCTGATAATGCCAGCACTTCGAACACTTCCAACTATACAGTGTTAGCGCCACGCAAGAGTGTAGGTGCACTGCTTACAACATGGACTCCATTTCCAAAGTAGACCGCCTTGTGAAGACATGAGAAATGGACCTGCAAATTAGGAGGATGAGATGGATGCAGAGGCACATACCAATACACCATGCAGTGTACAATACAACAACAATATGCACTAGGAATGTATACACAGTATTGACTACAGACTGCCCACACATCAAATGGGAGTCCAACGTCACCGTGTAAGTCAATGGCCCTCATTACGACCCAGGCGGTAAGTATACAACATTACCGGCATGGTGTAACTAACGTTTACGTGGTGGGTCAAAGCCGTAAAAAGCGGGACATTACGACCCATCGTGCACGAGCATTACGCCATGCCGGTAATGTAAACTGCGCCATGGCGTTAATGCCCCCAAAACGGCACCTACCGGCATCGTATGCCGCGCAAGGTGCACCACCGCCACTCCGACCACCGTTCATAGCGGTGACCATAGTTAGCGGTCACCGCAATTAGCGGTGACCGTAGATAAGCGGAACCGGAAGTAGCGTCACCGCGGCGGAACGGGAAAGAGCACGGCGGCCATCTTTAAAAACACAATCCATTGGCATCCTCCGCAACCACTGGACATCCGAGCCTGAGACCCGGCAAATACCATCAGCAACCTTCTTCCTGCAAGAAAATGCCTAAAGTGGTTAAAAAAGCCTGTGACCGCCAGCGGCAAGACCGCTTCACCAGAGAGGAGCTTACCATGCTTGCGGAGACCCTCCAGGAGAACGCCGCAGTGGTATTCTCCAACCAAATGACCAGACCGGCCATAGGCAAGAAGAAGGCCATATGGGCACTGGTAGCTCAGCGGGTTAGTGCCGTGGGAACAACACCCCGCAATGTGAGACAGTGCCGCAAGCGGTGGGACGATCTCCGGCTCAGAGTCAGGAGCATACTATCGGCAAACAGGAACCTGGCCACGGCAACCGGGGGAGGATCGGAGTCCCCTATTAAATTGCAGCCATGGGAGGAAATCTGTGCCTCCACCATCGGAATGGAGAGCATAGAAGGAGTAGGAGGAATGGAGAGAGGAGCCCCGACATCAGGCGATGCAGGTAGGTGGCTCAAATCAAGCCATGCAAAATTCACCAAAGTCCATTCATGTGAAGTACAATGTTGCCCCATAGTGTAAATGCAACACATCAGCAGGAGACTGCCCACAGATACATCCGATCTCCACCCTGTACACATGCAGTATGCACACCCTAACTGCAGGCACCCACATACCTCCATGCTACTTCCACACAAAAGGGAGACAACCTGTTTTTCCCTGCCTCAAATGTGCCGCATGTACTAACTGATAAGATGTCAGTCGTCACAATGCCCGCCCAATGTCCGCAGACCCATCAATAACACTTTCCCTCCTTTGCTCCACCACAGGCTCAAATTCCGACCTTGCGGATGAGGACACCACTGCCTCCACACCCACCAAGAGGGCCAGGACAACTGTGCCAACACCACAACCCTCCACCTCTGCCGTCCCGAGGAAAACCCCACAGCAGCCAAAATCCATGCCAGGAAAACAGGACAGGGCACTGACAGCCACCCCAGCAGGCAGCACAGAAGCAGCAGCAGCAGCAGACATTACCCAAATCGTGCCCACAGAAGGGACAGGCTCTGCTGCAAGCAGCACTATTGGGGAAACTGCTGCCATTGCAGCCTCCTCCGATAGCGAAGCAGGGATCATTGAGGAGATTGATGTCGGAAGCCCCACTGCCCACCCTCATTCCCCCTACCTGTCCCTAAGCAGCCCGCATGCGGATGCCACACAGGGGCAGTTAGAGGATGAGGATTGGCCAGGCTCTTCATCCCCGCTGCAGGAGGTGAGCAGCCCAATGGGAATACCACTGCCATTAGCTATGGGCCAGACAGAACAACTAAGCCTGGAGGAGATCGTCACCCGGCAGCAGCAACTATCCTCGCTCCTCAATGAGCATGTTGCAGAATGTGGGGGGTCAAGGGAAGCAATGGAGAAATGTGTGGAGACAGTGAAGGCTGCTATAGAGTCCTCCACAAAGGACATCTGCGCAGAACTCGCCGCTGTGCGGCACGTCATCTCTGAACAAGTGCAGACAATTCGGGACATGCGTCCAAATGAGCAGGCAGGAACCTCCTCGGGTGCCAGCTCGACACCAAGCAGCCCCATCCGCCGATCGGGGAGGAACCTGCGCAGCACAGGCAGGGGTGCCCCGGGGGCCAGGGGAGGGGGCTGCCAATAGTGGCCGGACAGTGGAGAAATCCTACATCAGACACTGCTGCACAGACTTACTCACACCTTTGTAGGGATTCCAGGGGGGAGGGTGGAGGGGGGAGTGGGTGTGTTGGGGAGTTCAGGGTGGAGGGGGGAGTGGGTGTGTTGGGGAGTTCAGGGGGGAGGGGGAGTGGGTGTGTTGGGGAGTTCAGGGGGGAGGGGGGAGTGGGCGTGTTGGGGAGTTCAGGGGGGAGGGGGGAGTGGGCGTGTTGGGGAGTTCAGGGGGGAGGGGGAAGTGGGTGTGTTCAACAAAATCACTTTCACAATACACTTTTCATATTTGCACTAATCAGATGTGTGGACATTGCTCATTGCGTATGTGTGATTTATTGGTAAACAGTCCCCAGTGTCCATATAACAGACGCACACAGTGCCACAATCGTCATCTCCAGGTGACACCCCCCATTCGCGTGTGCTAGAATAATTGGTTGATCAGAGTACTACGCATTTCACACCCCTCCTGTGCATCGCCGCCTCCATGAGGTGCTGCCGAATCCCCACCTTCATCATCCTCATCGTCAGGTGGTTGCAGTTCTGCATCAGGGGGCAGGGGCACATTGCGTCTGACGCACATATTGTGTAGCATGACACATGCCATGACGATATTTGCCATCTTCTCATGGCGGTACAGGAGTGCCCCACCAGACCTGCTGAGGCAGCGAAACCGTGCCTTCAATAGGCCAAATGCCTGCTCAATCACCACACGGGTACGTGTATGTGCACGGTTGAAGTCCTCCTCGTGCTGGTTCTGTGGGTTCCAGACTGGTGTAAGGAGCCACCTCTTCAGGGGATAGCCTGCATCACCTGTATGTGGGCGAGAATGTATGTGTCAGTCATAACGTCTATTTCAAAACATGACGTGCCACCATGGCTTGCATCCAACTGTTACTTCGGACCTCTTTTAAATGCACTAATTGATTCACACTATGCGACCAGTATATGCTCATGGCTCTTATGGAATGTTGTGCATGCCATCAACCAATGTATGCAGGGGGGTCAAGTGCCTTGTGAGTGTCCATCCACTGTGTTCGTTCATGCCGTTTGTTTTGGTGGCCTGGCACATGTCCTGTGAGGTCAACGCTCACATCATTGCAACATTGCTGTCAGCCTCATCATGACCCCAGTGAGCAATACTGATGTTGATAGGGACATTTTGTGGGCCTTGCTGTCTGTGTGATGGTGTGTTGATGTTTCTGTCCGTCATGTGCCTCATTCGTGCGCAGTTATGGGGACAGGCCTTTCAGTGGATGGTGTCTGGTGACGTGCATGTAGGTGCATTTCGTTGAGGTCAATGTGGTGTGAATTGGTACAATGCACTTGCAGATGGTTGTGTCATGGTTGGGGCACACCTTCATTCACGTGGTGGGGCTGCATACATCGGGCATTAGGTTTAGTGGTGTCAGCTGAAGTTTGTGCTGCTTTAGGGTATGATCTGGCTCTGTTGCCTCTGCTACTCACAGCCAGGTGGAGTATTCAGTAGGGGTGGGATGGCGGTTGGTGTTTCTATCATGCTGTCAATGTCGTTGTGTATCATGTATACGATGGTGGTGATGGTGTCCCGGTCCAGTCAGTACAGGGTGTGGATCTGCTCAGCGGTGAGGTTGAATGGACTGGCTCTGATGCGTGGGATTGTGGGCTGCCTGCGTGGTGCCACTGGCTGTGCTGGTGGGGCTTGCTGGCCCTGCCTTGCCCTCCTTCTCCTCCTGCGTCTCCTCTGTGCAGCCTATTGTTGTTGTTGTTGTAGTTGAAGTTGTAGCACTTGCATTGCTACCAGGTCCTCCAGCCCCAACATTGCTAGTCCTATTAGAATCATTGTGGAGTGTGACTGGGTCTGGGAAGGGGTTGGGTGTGCTCTTTTTGTACTTCCTGAGTCTGTATTGCCTCCACCTGTGCTGATTCTGTGCACCTGTGGCAGCTGCATTCACTGCACAAGGCCCTTTACGGTTGGTTCGCGATGGCGTAATTAGCACCATGGCGGTAAGGTACTTAACGGGCTGGGTGATGGCGTTAGGTGCATGTCCGCTTGGGTCGGCATTCGCGTACCTTTCCGCCATGGCGCTAAGTACGGTGTGGGAGGTCGCGTGCGCGCACCATTGGCACAGTTAGCGGCAGCGTTAACTACGATGCCGCTAATGGCATCGTAGTTAACGGTCACGGGTCATGATCGGACCTAGCGGAAAACGATGGCGGTAACCATTTACCGCCATCGTTTTTCACTTAGCGCCAGGGTCGTAATGAGGCCCAATGTCACTTGGGCACACCCTTTGCAAGCCCATGGAAAAGGGATGCAGGAGGGGTGTGTGTCACACAAACCCAAGCATCAGACCCAAATTCAGGACAAGCCTGCATGTGCCCAGCCACAATACAGCGTATGCCCACGGGAGCCACACAAGGCAACACACTGTCAAAAAAATCAAGATTCAAAAATCAACAAAAAAAAACAAAAATCAAAAATGGCCACGAATGTGCCCGGGGGTGGGTGGGGGAGGCCACCCAGGAGGTCCGAGGACAGGGTGCACACCAAATCCCACCTGTGTGGATCTTGCGGAAAAAACAACACCTCCATGGGCTCATGGCCTGCACGGCTACCCTATTGTGGGAGAATCGCTGCTGTCGCTCTCCTCACCCTCTGCAGCTGCATCAGGAGGTGGTGGCACTATGGGAGGCAGCCCACGCAAAGCCCTAGTCTGGTCCTCCATGGCAGCAAGCATGCGGGTGTGGACGGTCTGGTTTTGGAGGATAATTGTGCATAGGTCCCCATGCAACAACTCACGGGATGCCCGGACCTCCTCCCTAGTTGCCTGCATCTCAGCTGAGAGCGTACGTGTGAGCCGCTCCAGCTGCTGTTCTGTCCTCATGTTAGCTGAAGTCTCAAGCTCAACCAGAGTTGCCCTGAGCTGATGGAGTTCCACCCTCAGGGCTTCCCTGTGGCCCTGGGACTCAATAGAAATGGCTTCCCGCAGAGTCTCCAGTGCCGCCCGCCTGTCCCTGTTGGACGCCAACATGTCCTCCCTGTGTGACTGGCTAATGGAATCTGTTGCCTGCTGTAGTTGTTCAATTAGCCTTTCTTGGGGGACAATGGAAGTGGCCACCCTATCCATGGCCTGAGCCATCATCTCAGTTGATGCTGCCTGTTGGTTTGCCATACCGTATATGGATTGCTCCCATGCGGCATTGCCAGGTGGCGTACGGCCACCGCGTCGGCAGGCACCACACCTGTCTGGGGCAAGGCGAACTGCGCCTTGCTGTGCCGGCACTGCCTGAGGCTGCAGGACTGCATTCCCCCTCTGATCTGCTGGCCCAGGAACAGGATCAGATGTAGCGGAGTGTGACCCTGCATCCGTAACCACCAAAGGCGGACCTACCAACACTGACATCCCCATTGAGGGTTCTACCCCTGGTGCAGGTGGGTTGGACAGTACAGAATCCCTCCCAGAAACACTTACCTGCGACGGCACATAGGTCTCATCATCTGAATCGACACTTGAATAGAGCTCGGGGGAGGTGCACCCAGAGACACCCCTTGAGATGACGGCCTGCAGCAAGTGTGGGTTCTCACCCACCACCACACCACGTCCCTCACTGGTGCCCAGTCGGGCCTGAGACCCCTCCTGGGTCTGCACCAGATCCACAACCCCAGCAGTATCAAGTGCGTCATCCCCTGCAAAGACATGAAAGAAAAGAAATGGGAACAGGCATTAGCACCATGAACACAATTAGGGCTGAGAAGCAACAGAAACAGTACTTCATTGACACATGTACCACATGACTATAACCCTCCCATGCATGCACTGTCATTACGTATGATGGGGAGGCAAATGGCACACATTGATGACACCAAGATGGAAGACCAACAAATTTGCTGCATGCTGCCTAGCAGTGCAATCACACATTGGCCTGTGATTGGCATGTCCAATACACATACATGACACATGCCATCACACAGATGGCATGTACCCTAGCCATGTCACACATGTGAGAATAGGACTGAGAAATGCCTAGTGAAAGTGGTGGAATGCAGACAATCAGCCTGAATGAACACATAACATGCAACTATGTTGTGGCAAGATGACAATTCAAGGGCAACTGGCGAGAGGTTGGGCTGAATGTCTACTGTTGCCAGAAGGTATACTGCAACACCCAAATCCTGGTGCGCAGAATGTATTGGATGAAGCACATGGGTGACCCAAACCACTCAGGCACACACCCCCTCACCTGGCACTCAATCAGAAGCACTCACACACACACCATGCACATGGATGACACACACATGCATGTGCACTCACCGGACAATGCCTCGAAATCTGGCAGGTCTCCCACGCCTTGTATCTGTTCCTCCGTGACGTAGGTCCCAGCAACATACTCATGTGGAGTGAGTTCTATGTCCTCTGCCGGAGACCCACCTCCAGTCACTAGAGTTGCGGCATGACTTGAGGCCAGCTTTTTCTTTGCCCTGCGCTTAAGGTCATTCCACCGCTTGTAGCAATCATTAGCTGTGCGCCTCATGAATCCAAGGGCACTTATGAGTTCCGCAATGGTCTGCCAGTGTGCCTGACGTTGTGCAGGTGTGGTCTTGCATCCTGCAGTAATCACCATTTCGCTGTCATGTGCGGACACATACTCCACAAGTGCATCAAGTTCGGCCTGATTGAAGCTGGGCATCCTTGGTGGGCCGGACTGTGTAGCCGTGTCTGGGGCATCAGCCTGTACTGGACGAGCACTCTTCCTTTTCTGCTTGGAAGGTGGTGGTGATACTGAGAGTCCTACACCGCTCTGGACACTAGGGGCAGGAGCTCCGGTGGACTGTGGACTAGGAGTGTGGGAATGAACACTCACCATGGGACTTGGTGCAGGCATTAGCTGAAGTGTGATGTAGTCAGGGGGAACGTCAGCAGGATGGACTAGGACCGACACTGTCCTGGCTGACACACTCAGAGCTGGGGTGGATGGAGCCGCAGCTGCCCCTGCAGCCTCCCCACCCTGCCTACTCGGGGCAGCAGATGACATAGCTGCCCCTGATCCACGTGGGCTGGTGACACCAATGTGCACCTCCACACGTGGCCTAGACCTGCTGACCTGGAAGTCAGCCTTGGAGTCACCCTGTGCCAGGTCTGGTGCCACAATGGGCTGGTCCAACAAGGGCTGAGCAGGGATGGTGTCAGCCACGTTACCCTCAACTGGGGGGGGCATGGGTGTCCCTGACTGGTCACCCACTCATGGGGGGCTAGGGGCACCCTGCAAGTCCTGGCCACGTCCCCTACCGTATCCACCACGGCCACCTCTTGTGGCTCGCCCACCTTTGCCACCCTTACCACGTGCTCGCCTCCCAACCATGGCACTGATGTTGTTGTGTGTCTGGGAGTTGCAGTAAACTATTGTCCTGGGCAATTGGGGGTCAAAGGGGTAGGGTACTAGATGGAATTCGTACCCTAGTGCTCTAGCAAGGCTGTATGTGACCCCTGGGGGAAGATGACGGGTCACGCAACGCACAGGCACCCCGAAAAAGGGAGATAATGTGCACGCAACCCCTCCTAGACCACGTGCGTGGAAAAAAAAACCTGCACTATGCTGTGGCACCAAGAAACACAAAAATGAACGTATGCGTGTCACACGCAGCCTAGACTGACCTCTGAAGGGGTCGGCAACACACGGGGCAAGCACAGATGTCAAATATGTGCGTGACTCACCGTCTGCCAGGAAAAATCATGTGAAAAATACACACGTGTGCGGGTTGGCAACACCCCCGCCAAAAGAAGAATTGTACGCTGTCTGAGGAGACAGGACAACAGGAGAAGTGAACGCTGTTTGAGGAAACAGGCCCAGGAAAAAGACAAGAAGACAAAAAGCTGTCAGAGGTAACAGGGAGTACGAACTTGGAACACCGTGAAGTAAATCACGTGTGAACCGACAAGAAGTACAGATTTCACCCACTCGCTCTCCACGAAAAGCACGTACAAGGAAATGGCGTTCTACACGTACCTTTTAAACATGCACACACGTCCAGCGTCACTTCCGCGTGTACGTGCTAAGGCCCCATCCTCCAATTACACGAGTTGACACTCTGACGTGCAGTCATTGGACGTGTAACATGCACCCGTGTACAGGGAAACGCCCGCGCACGCACGTCACAGACGCGCATACGCGCTGGTGTCCTTTGGGCCAATGAATTTGCGTACGTGTGCTGACGCGCTTACGCGCTAAGGCCCTTTCCT
Source organism: Ambystoma mexicanum (assembly GCF_040938575.1). Classification (NCBI taxonomy): domain Eukaryota; kingdom Metazoa; phylum Chordata; class Amphibia; order Caudata; family Ambystomatidae; genus Ambystoma; species Ambystoma mexicanum. The sequence goes on along the minus strand of NC_090928.1, from coordinate 877,519,182 downwards.
CGAATTACACACAGACGTGCTGGATTTTCACGTGCCAAATCACTCTGTATCAAGCTGGCCACGCGTAAGCACACAGAAGACTCCCACCTGCCATCTGCTGCTGCCTGATTGCCTGCTGCCCACGTGCCCTTCCATTTGCTGCCTGCACATCAGCCAGGGGTGCTGTTGCTGTGACCACCCCTGCTGGAACCGAAGACTCCCGACTGGGATTCCATCGCTCCACAGCCCAGCCCCAGGACCCAGTTGCCCACCCACACCTGCCTCTGGGGTTGTCATGTTGGGCACTGCAACATCTGGTACCACTGACAACCCCAGGCCAGAGAGGCAGAGGGGCACCAGCTTCACTGCCACCGAAGTTGGTGTCCTGATGGAGCAAATCCTGGGGCAGTATGATGCCCTCTTCGGAAGTTTGCGCGCCAACAAGGAAGGACGGACTCGGATCTGGACGGACATCATGACTGCCATCAACACGGAGGGGGTGGCAGTCCGACTATTCCATCATGTCAAGAAGCGCTGGGAGGACTTCAGGTCCAGGACCCTCGACAAGGGCCGGCGCCTCTTGAAGGCAGCGGATGCTAAGGGGCGCCGGGGCCACTTGTCGGACGATCAGATGAGGGTCCTGGAACGCATATCCCCAGCACTCCACGTCCAGGTCCTTGAGAGGCAGACCCGTCTGGAGTCGAGCGGTAAGTGTACATGCATCATGATTGTAAGCTGTGCGTGTAGTGATGTGCCAGTAGTGTGCAGGTTGCACATGTGTTTGTATGGGGCCAAGTATGGGTGGGGGTGTACAGGGCCGTGAGGCTAACACATGCGAGGGCTCTCATGTGTGAGACATGGATGTGCTTGTGTGTGTAGGCTTGCATGCCAAATGCAGTTGTGTGGGCACACATGTTTGGATGAATTTGTATGTAAGTAGGCATGTTCGTGATGTCACACATGGATGTTGTTTTCAGCTGCATGTATCAGCACTGTGTACATGTGCATGTGTGTGTATTTGACAAGGGTGCAACAGTGATGCAACATGGATGCATGTGGCAGCGGGATGTCGAAGCCTGATTGGCAGATGTGACATGGATGCCGATCTGAACACTGTGACAGTTGGCAGAGGTGTACACATGCATGCAAGTGTGTTGGTGTGTGTGCATGTGTAGTGCACTCCCTGTGTTGCATGTGATGTCTGGCTCACCTTTGCCTGCTCATGCTGCTGTATGTGTATGGATGGTACTGGCTGTTGTGATATGGCTGTGGTATGGCTCATGTGTGCAAGTTGAAATGACATGTGTGTTGGCGATTGTGATGCCATGTCTGGGGTTTGTCAATGCCACTAATGTAAAACTGTCATGTGTGTATGTGTCCATTGTACAGTGCCCTGATGCCTGTGTTTTATTTCTCCCAGTCTGCAGCGTCAACTGATGAAGAGGGTGGAGAAGGTGCTGTGGAGCACAGCGGCGGGAATCGCACCGCCAGCCGGAGACGCAAGGCCCGGCTCCCCTCCCAGGTTGTAATCTCGTCAGGGAGTGAGGAGTCCGGTGCCGCGTCCCAGGCCGCAGCTGCCGGGGGGAGGTCCAAGAGGCGGAGGTCGGAGTTGGACTCCTCGGCAGCAGAAGGGGCAGCTGGGAACCTACAGGGCCCAACGGGGGAAGATGGCACGGAGTCATCCAGGTTGGTGGGGGGTTTGGTGGAGGAGGAGGCTGTGCAAACAACAGAGACGGGGTCTGGAGGTGGGGATTCCACTGGTGCTAGTGGTGCAGTGCAGGACCAGGGACAGGAGGCAGCACAGGTCACCGCAGAGGTGCCTGTGTGCAATCCTGTCCCTGATCCTGTCACTGCATCATCTTGCACCAGCAGGGATGCCTACGTCCAGACCCGTTTTCAGGCAGGGGATGAGCTCACAACAACTGGCCTTCATCTGCCTGCGGACGTGGCTATCCGGGTCCGGGTTGAGCCTGTCCTGACTGGTGTGGCGTTGCGTCAACGGGCCATGCGAGGTGACCTGCAGTCTTTTCATGAGGAGGCTGCACGTCATCTCAAATGGCTCGTTGACCGCGTCGGCCTTCTGGGACAGGTCACCCAGGCCGGATTCCTCCGTTTGATGGGGCTTAATCTGACCCCCTCCCCAACTGAACCCCCTATGCGCCAGTCGTCCTCCGTGCCATCTTCCCACCCATTAGTCACCTGGGTGCCCTGTGGAGCTGCCTCTCACGGTGCGGCCAGGCTGGTAGAGGAGGCATCCCTGCCACAGTCGGGAGTCAGACGTCCAGCAGGGGTGGCCACATCAACGACTGCACCCCAGCCGGTGGAGGATGTGCAGGCAGCAGGAGCCAGGGCACGGGCACAGGCACAGCAGCAGCAGCAACGAGGTGGGAGCCATGATGGCTCGGGGCCTTCGACATCGGAGGGGCAGGCATCGGCCGGAGGGCAGGAGGACCCAGCACGGGAAGTGTCTTCCGTGTGGCAGCGGTTGGGCCACGCCATAGATGCGGAGCGGCAGCGGGCGGAAGAGGCACGGCTCACGATGGTCAGGGCGGAGAATTCCATGCGGAGGGCCCTGAGGCGGGCCGAATGCCTAGAGGCAATCCGCAGGGAGTTGGAGGTGAACATGCCGACGGCCCTGAGGACCCTCGGGGCCATGGAAGAGGACCACCTCCGGGACATTGAGCAGGAGTTCGATGATGCCCTGGCCCGGAACATCCCAAAGTGAGCCGTCGGACTGGCCCGCTGCCCTTGTAAATAGTTCTGTATTTAGTGTTAGGTTTCCTTTGGTTTTGCATTTTTTTGGACCTTTTGGACAATGGGCCACATTTTTGTATATAGTTTTTTTTATTAGGTAGTGTTATTAGATAGGTTTCATTTCTTCTGTTGGGATCATGGACCCTGGATTGTTTATCTGTATATAGTTGACTGTTGGATTTTCTATTTTTTTTTTATAATTTACCCATGGAGCAATGGTTTTCGATTTTAATTTTCCATTGGATTTACTTTTGTGAACTGTGACTTTGGACACCTTTCCTTTGGATTATGATTTGTGGTTTTACATTATTTTACGGACATGCTGCTTTCTTTTTTTTAATTCCCATTTTCGTTTTGTTTATTTTTGATTCAATTTATGTTGCTTTTAATTCATATTTTTTCTTCAAACTTCAATGTGTAGTATCATCTCATTGGTTTCATGCATATCATGATATGGGTTTTGACATTCACTGACAACCATTGTGTGTATGTGAGGGACATGTGTTCATTTACAAACTTGCCATTGGGGTTGTATCATGTAATTGCCATTTCTAAGTGGGTGGATGCAATACTTGGGTGGGTGTTTGGCATTTGGAGGCTGCCCATAAGGCCCAGGGATCTAGATTGTGATGACGGTTGGCTGGGGGACATGTGTGGGGGTGACTGGTGGGGGGTGGGGGTGCTGGGAGACATGAGTTGGACATCAGTGGGGGCCTGGTGGAGGGTGCCCCACAGTGCTGGGGGGTGAGGGTGCAGGGGGACATGAGTGGGGGCCTGGTGGAGGGTGCCCCACAGTGCTGGGGGGTGGGGGTGCTGGGAGACATGAGTGGGGGCCTGGTGGAGGGTGGCCCACAGTGCTGGGGGGTGGGGGTGCTGGGAGACATGAGCTGGACATGAGTGGGGGCCTGGTGGAGGGTGCCCACAGTGCTGGGGGGTGGGGGTGCAGGGGGACATGAGTGGTGGCCTGGTGGAGGGTGCCCCACAGTGCTGGGGATGGGGGTGCAGGGGGACATGAGTGGGGGCCTGGTGGAGGGTGGCCGACAGTGCTGGGGGTGGGGGTACAGGGGGACATGAGTTGGACATGAGTGGGGGCCTGGTGGAGGGTTCCCCACAGTGCTGGGGGGTGAGGGTGCAGGGGGACATGAGTGGGGGCCTGGTGGAGGGTGCCCCACAGTGCTGGGGGGTGGGGGTGCTGGGAGACATGTGTGGGGGCCTGGTGGAGGGTGCCCCACAGTGCTGGGGGGTGGTGGTGCAGGGGGACATGAGTGGGGGCCTGGTGGAGGGTGGCCCACAGTGCTGGGGGGTGGGGGTGCTGGGAGACATGAGTTGGACATGATTGGGGGCCTGGTGGAGGGTGCCCCACAGTGCTGGGGGGTGGGGGTGCAGGGCGACATGAGTGGTGGCCTGGTGGAGGGTGCCCCACAGTGCTGGGGATGGGGGTGCAGGGGGACATGAGTGGGGGCCTGGTGGAGGGTGGCCCACAGTGCTGGGGGTGCAGGGGGACATGAGTTGGACATGAGTGGGGGCCTGGTGGAGGGTGCCCCACAGTGCTGGGGGGTGGGGGTGCAGGGGGACATGAGTGGGGGCCTGGTGGAGGGTGCCCACAGTGCTGGGGGGTGGGGGTGCAGGGGGACAGGAGTGGGGGCCTGGTGGAGGGTGGCCCACAGTGCTGGGAGGTGGGGGTGCAGGGGGACATGAGTTGGACATGAGTGGGGGCCTGGTGGAGGGTGCCCCACAGTGCTGGGGGTGGGGGTGCTGGGAGACATGTGTGGGGGCCTGGTGGAGGGTGCCCCACAGTGCTGGGGGGTGGGGGTGCAGGGGGACATGAGTGGGGGCCTGGTGGAGGGTGGCCCACAGTGCTGGGGGGTGGGGGTGCTGGGAGACATGAGTTGGACATGAGTGGGGGCCTGATGGAGGGTGCCCCACAGTGCTGGGGGGTGGGGGTGCAGGGGGACATGAGTGGGGGCCTGGTGGAGGGTGCCCCACAGTGCTGGGGGGTGGGGGTGCTGGGAGACATGTGTGGGGGCCTGGTGGAGGGTGCCCCACAGTGCTGGGGGGTGGGGGTGCAGGGGGACATGGGTGGGGGCCTGGTGGAGGGTGCCCACAGTGCTGGGGGGTGGGGGTGCAGGGGGACAGGAGTGGGGGCCTGGTGGAGGGTGGCCCACAGTGCTGGGGGGTTGGGGTGCAGGGGGACATGAGTTGGACATGAGTGGGGGCCTGGTGGAGGGTGCCCCTGACTGGTGGGGATTGGGGGTGCTGGGGGACATGAGTTGGACATGAGTGGGGGCCTGGTGGAGGGTGCCCCACAGTGCTGGGGGGTGGGGGTGCAGGGGGACATGAGTGGGGGCCTGGTGGAGGGTGCCCCACAGTGCTGGGGGGGTGGGGGTGCAGGGGGACATGAGTGGGGGCCTGGTGGAGGGTGGCCCACAGTGCTGGGGGGTGGGGGTGCTGGGAGACATGAGTTGGACATGAGTGGGGGGCTGGTGGAGGGTGCCCCACAGTGCTGGGGGGTGGGGGTGCAGGGGGACATGAGTGGGGGCCTGGTGGAGGGTGGCCCACAGTGCTGGGGGGTGGGGGTGGAGGGGGACATGAGTGGGGGCCTGGTGGAGGGTAGCCCACAGTGCTGGGGGGTGGGGGTGCAGGGGGACATGAGTGGGGGCCTGGTGGAGGGTGCCCCTGGATGCTGGGGTTGGGGGTGCAGGGGGACATGCGTTGGTGGGCAGTAGTGCAAGGTGACATGTGCGTTGGCTGGGGGGCATGGGCATGGTGGATGGGCTGCCTGCGGGACATGTGCAGGGTAGTCCCCTGTGGTGTGGGCCGCCTGCAGGGGCCGTGGAGGGTGTCGAGTGAACAGCTGGGAGGACCCACACGGCCGATTCACGTGTAGGACTGCTCGGCACCCCCGGAATACACGTAGGCTGCTGGATTTGCGTGTGGAATTTCCCTTTCACCTTGGAATACACGTACCCTGCTGAAATCGCGTGTGAAACCACACGCGCAACCCGAAATACACACACCATGGACAATCGCGTGTGGAGCTTCCCGCGCACCCCGAAATACATATGCCCTGGGCAATCACGTGTGGAACTTCCTGCGCACCTTGGAAATCACGTACCCTGCTGAATTTGCGTGTGGAACTTCCAGCGCAACCCGAAATACACGTGCCCAGGGCAATCACGTGTGGTACTTCCCGCGCACCTTGGAATACACATACCCTGCTAAAATCGCGTGTGGAACTTCCCGCACACCCCGAAATACACGTACCCAGGGCAATCGCGTGTGGAACTTCCTGCGAACCCCGTAATACACGTACCCTGCTGATATCGCGTGTGGAAGTTCAGGCGGACCCATAATACACGTACCCTGATGAATTTGCGTGTCAGACTACACGCGCAACCCTGATATACACGTACACAGGCGAATCGCACTGCTGGGGGGAGAGGGGGTGGTAGAAAGGAGTGGGGGCCTGGTGGAGGGTACCCCTGGATGCTGGGGGGTGGGGGTGCTGGGAGACATGAGTGTGAGCCTGGTGGAGGGTGCCCCACAGTGCTGGGGTGTGGGGGTGCAGGGGGTCATGCGTTGTTGATCAGTAGTGCAAGGTGACATGTGGCTTGGCTGGGGGGCATGGCCATGGTGGATGGGCTGCCTGCGGGACATGAGCAGGGGTGCAGGGTAGTCCCCTGTGGTGTGGGCTGGCTGCAGGGGCCGTGGAGGATGTAGAGTGAACACCTGGGAGGACCCACACGGCCAATTCACGTGTAGTGCTCCCCGCGCAACCCTGAAATACACGTGCCCTGAAGGAATCGCGCGTGATACCTCCGGCGCACCCCTGAAATACACGTACCCTGATGGAATCGCGTGTGATACTTCCCGCGCACCCCTGAAATACACGTACCCTGCTGATTTTGCTTGTGATACTTCCCGCGCACCCCTGGAATACACGTGCCCTGATGGAATCGCTTGTGTTACTTCACGCGCACCCCTGATGTACACGTACCCAGGACAATCGCGTGTGAAACTTCCCGCGAACCACTGAAATACACGTTCCCCGCTTGACGTTCGCTGTTTGGCAGCCCTGTGAACTGGTCCAGGGTTAGCGCTACCCTTTGCGATGAATTGGGAATTTTGATGGCTTTTCCTTGCGCGAGGGCGTTCTTGGGGGCGTAACTGGCGCTGCTGCAGGGTCGCTGCGCCACTCTGCGCCACGGCTGGTTTTGGAGGCTAAAATCCATGAATACGCTGTGCGATGAAATGGATTTTATCACACGCGGCTGGCGCAGTGTATCGCACGGGGACACTGTGCGCCAGCCGCGTGCGCCACTTTTGTGCGAAATTCTATGAATTACCCTGTAAATTTCCACCATGTTCTTGAGCTGTCTCTGTTCCTGCTCTGGCAGTCCTTGACACAGAATATGATAGAATGCAGGTATTGATTTCCCCGAAGGCTCTTGAGTTTCCAAAGACCACTGTTCATGAACATTTTTAATGTAACAAGCGGATCTTCACCTTCCAGCATCTTACGTGCCATAATTGCACCCATATCCGACGTATCAGGATATTTTACTCTAAGCGCTTTCCAGGCTGCCGCCCTGCCGTTATTAAACGGTGTTCCATCATGTGCTGTGTTCTGTGCTGTGACACTTGAGTATCCTGTTCTCGTCCAAATGTCGTCAGCCCTTTCCCCAAGGATAGTGCTAGAAGAACCTTAATGTCTCCTATGGCTAGGTTATTTCTTCCTGTCATTTTTTCTAATTCATGAATCCATTTCCCCGCCCCCACCGTTAAGCTTGCCAATTTGCATCTTAGATTGTCTTTATCCATTTGGGGCCAAGGGATATACTGCGGTCTTGCCCCTCCTTTCTCTATCAAAGGGAATTGCAAAATCCCAAAATTTCAATTGGCTCCCATCGACTGCCTACCCATAGTAGGGACAATGGTTCCTTATCACCTTCTTCCTGGTAATGACTTCAGTCTGCTGACATATGGTGGTGATTCCCCCCTCTCACTATGAGATCGCCTTTTAGGTCTCTCTGGGTACGCCATAGGCTCTGGGGTCCTTTCTTTAGGTTGGTCCAAATCTGACCATTTTACTTCCTTATCTGTCTGGAAACATCCCTCAGGACCGCATGCCCTAACACCCTCCTCCTCATGGAACGTTTCTCTGTCTTTGTCTGACATATCTTGTCCTCAACTAGTATGGCTATCATATTTCTTCTCTCTGTTTAGAGTCAGCCTGTCCAAAGAAAAGGCTCTATACTCGAGACTAAACAGGCTTCCCTCCTTGCCTCGTGATTGGGCAATTTCAGATCAGTCTTCTTTCCCTCTGTTCCTCAATTTGCTTTTCGTCCTCATATCCTGCTTAGCTTTTTCGATTCTGTCTTGGATATTTCCTATCACAAAATTCTCCTCTAAGTTTACCCTGGAGGTACTGGCATTTAGAGATCACTTCCCTTTCTGGAGTCCTTTCTGGGATCTCATCAGTGCTATAAGCAGGTGGTTCATGTATCGGAATACTATATCCTGTCGATGCTTTTAATTCCCTTAATGGATACAATCCTTCATCTTTTGCACTATCGCCATTCACTTCAGGCGTGCTAGGGGGAGCAGAAGGCTCAACACCCCCCTTTTTACACTGGTTAAGCATCCAGTCTTCATGAGGCAGGTCTTCCTGTTCCTCCTGGTACATCTTCAAAAGCTATAAGCTGGCTAACCTTTTCTCCAAATTCTTTCCCATGTCCGCAGCATGCAAATATGTGGTCATGTGTTGCAAAACTGCTTTCGACAGTGATCCATCTTGTGGCCATTGCATGAACATTTTATCTGCCAAGCCCTTAACCTATTCTGCACTATATTGCTTAACCTTGGGTGTGTGTTTTGGAAGTTGCTTACATAGGTGCATAAGTGGAGTATCATCCCCCATTGTGACAAGTCTCAATCGACTGTCGATAATTACCGTTATTTTAGCGAAAAAAAGCTTTTCAGAAAAACAATATATATGAGCGTGCAACAATCGTCGCTGCCCCAAAACTCTATGGCCCTCATTACAACCTTGGCGGAGGACCATGGTGCTATTAGCACCATGGTCCATGCCGCTAAGGTTACGATTCCGCCATGGTGGATGGCGGAATTACCACCCCATTCCAAGGTGAGTGGGGCGGTAATTCCCCATTCACCATTTGCCCTTCCCCATTCCCATTTTTGCCCCCATAGGGCATAATGGGAATGGGGATGGCGCTAATTACGGCACCATAAATTACGGTGCCGTAATTAGCTCCAAAGTCCCTTTAGGGGTTGGATTTTTAACGCCTGCTAAAAGCAGACGCAAAGGGACACTTGTAATCAGGCGTTAAGGCCTGAGTTGTAATGAATTTACTTGAATCTACCTATTCAGTCGATACCATTAATGACTAAATAAATGAATAAATGTACTCTCAACCTCTTAACACAACCTATCGTTTGTCGCTCGTCGACATCTCATTTTTTCCTTTATACATAAAATACATATAATGCACAAACAAACAAACTGGCCCGCCCCAGCATATATCTCTTCTCAGCACTCTTCGCTGCTATTCTTGCCCCTAAATTTACTCTGATGAGAGTGTAAATTATTTCCTTTAGCAAACCTTGTCTGCTTGTCGCCTATTTATGAACTTGGATTTCGAAATCATTTCTTCTATATATTCCTTGAACGTAGAACTCTGGGCTTATCTGTGATGCTCCTCGTCATATACCTCTATGCAACGCTCTTCATCATTAACTAAATACCCCACCAACCCTCTGTTACTTTCATCCCATTATCACTTTCCCCGATTAAAATGTATTAATTTTTTGCCACCTTTCTCAATCTACTCACCATTTGTTTTTAAGCTCCTGACTCTCCAGATCGTCTCCTCATCAACCGGCCAACGCCGCCTTCAGTCCGCTCAGCTACCTTTTGTGAAAAAGGGACTCGTGCCACCTATCTCTAATGTCTTGCAAGAACCTTTTTGGCCACTATCCACAGGAAGCCTTGTGGTCCTGCAGAGGACGTCAGATATTCCGAGACCCTTAAAAGCCTACTGGGTAGATGGGTCTTTAACCATCCTACCTCTGCTACCACATGAACCCTGGGACCTGGGGCCCTTTAAGACGAGGTAGCAATACTTAGAGATGGATGGGGATGCAGAACTTACTCATACATAAATAATCAAACCGGGTCAGGATGTTGGCAAAATGTAGTACTGTTTTATTAACAATTATCTAAAACCAGGAGTTACAACAGATATCAATGGACGTTCGCTCGATTTGTCGCACTCACAGCAGTTCTTGAAAAAACAACATTCATATACTACAAATTCGTCACTACTGATGTCATACTACTTGACAAACTAAGAAAACCTACTCAGGGATATAATAGGCTTAAAGGGAACATCTAGGTATATATTACATACTGACGGGGGTTGTGATTGGGTCTCTACTGTCAGTTGAGCAACTAAGCCCATCCCAGGTGCAAGTCATCTTCAATGTCATTCTTATACTCAACACCTTATTGGTTACACAAACTATAGCGCTCTTTAGTACATGGCCCTCTATAATTGGTTCGCACGCTTCTGGAATATTTCACTTGCTAGCAGCATGCAAGCTGGTTACTCCAGGTGCTGGGAGGGTCGGCCTGGTCATGACTCCCCACCCAATTAGCCCAACATCTATCGCCACTCCTGCGGTCTGCCATTCAATTAGGCTTTGAACTTGGCCTTGCAGAAGCTCCCTGTAGCTGAGAATAAAAGCGGGTGTGGCATGGTCTCATCTTCTGGTTTCGGTGTATCTCGACCCACAGCCTATTTCCATCTGACCATGTGACTGGAGACCATGTTTTCGAGCTTTTCGTTGCATAAAATACTATTAAATGATGAACTCTTGACACCTTCAGTGTTTTTACATTTCACCTCAAACAGAAGTTTGTTTCTTTCTCACGTTTATGTAGCTTCATGACAGACAACCAGGCTCACAGTGGCCTCGACTCTTGGTGCTGGGCCAGCCAGCCTTTCTACTTTGCCATCAGCTATTTTCAAGTGCGTCACACTTCAAACCCTTTCCATTCATGGGGTTCAGGTTTGCTAAAGTGTATTGTGGAACTTCCAGAGTCTATACATTCCTATGAGTATACATTGGCACATCGCTGCAATCTGTTCACTACGTAGGCAGCCTCAGGATTACCTCGTCTACTTGCGTTACAGCATCTGTATAATTGTAATGTGACTTTGCATTCTCTTCAGTATTTCGTCGCATGAGCATCTTCATTTCGATCCTGAAATGTTGCTTCACTTCAACACCTCACCCTCAGATCTCATAGAATGTCTACATTCTTTCTTCATTTGTGTATTTTCTGGGTGCGCCAGTACGGTTTCGTGTGACGTCAGCAGTCTTCTTTCCTGTTAATGTCACACTTCTTCTGGGACTTTTTCCAGCAGACCATTACTTCTTCATGAATACATATAATGTTTTCTCAATGGATATCTCATCTCAGGGATTCTTTGCGGTATAGGCATCCTCACTGGTACTGCGCATGTCACAATTTCCCGTTCCAATCATATAGGAAACATGGCAGCAGAGCTTTTAGTAGGAGTATTTGGCTCCTCCTTTACAAAAGCTTACTCCAAATCATGAAGGCTAATAATACCTTGACCTGGACTTGATGGCACACAATTTCAATATATTCAGCAAAAAGTGATTTAAATCAGTAAACAGTTCCTTTATAAAACCTGTATGGCGAGGGTCAAAATGACCTTCTGTGTTTAACTAGAAACTTCTGCATTCATCATTCTCTCTGTATACTGTCCCCCTGCCAACACTCATCTCTGCTTTGGACTTCTCCTATGACGTTTGCACTGATGATTCACAAATCTTCTTCTCCTTTTCTGCTTTCTCTGACACCATTCACTCTAGAGTAACGTCCTGTTATCTTGCTATCCAAACCTGACTGTCCTCTCACTTTCTTCATCTGAACCCCACTAAAACCGAGATCCTCTTTTTTTCCCTCTCTCCTCCCCTTCTCCACCCTCTGCTTCTTTAACCCTCTCCTTTTCTCCTTTTTCTAATCACTAGGTCTGTCTGCAATCTAGGAGTCATTGTTGACTCTTCTCTTTCTTTCTCCTTCTACATCTCTCTTTCCACACACTCCTGTTGCTTCCTGTTTTTCAATCATCATTGCACTCATCCTTTCCTCACTTCACATTCCTTTAAACTCTTTATCTCATCTCTTATTTGTTTCCTGTAATGGCTACTGCTCAGCTCTTCTGATCAGACTCCCTGCTTCGCATATTGCTCCCATTCGCTCTAAGATCTGCCTTCATCTTACCCTCAAGGTAAGGAATCTCAAA